>NW_024103585.1:3806110-4259909 GCF_003945595.2 Pipra filicauda
GGCTCCAACAAACAGGGAAAGCTTTTAGCAGTTTCCAACAGAAGCCACCCCTGTAGCCCCCTGCTACCAAAACCTAGCCACAGAAACCCACTACAATAACATGATATTTATTTGTAGGAAAAAATATTCATTTCATATTCAGGAAAACAAACAAACAAAAATTCAATGAGTGGAGATAAGAGGGAAGGAGAGTCTTTTTGATCCCACAAGATTAAACAGCCTTTGGTGATGCTCCCAGGTGGCACATGTTGTGAGTGTCCTACACAGAACCATAAGCACTGGCTTTGTGTGTATGTATATACAGAACACTACTTATAAGCACAAAGATAATATTAAAAATGTTGAGCCGTTTAATGGAGCTATTTTACGATTTTTGAAAAGCTGGAATGAATTCAGAAAAGAGTATTAACAATGGTCATCTGGGTCCTGGAAAATGCATCATATTGTAAACTAATTTATGGAACACTATGCTCAGCCTGCATAATTTGCCTTATAAAATTACGAGTAGGAGACAGCTAGTATTGTAAGCATGCACACTGGAAAGAGATTTCTGACACTACTCTTCAAATGGAAGGTAAATGGTATAGGAAGACAAAGTGAAGGAAAGATTTAGGCAGGTCAACTAAAAACAAAAATAAGGCATAGTGGGGGGTTTGTGTTTGTTTCATATGTTAAGTACTGCAGTTGAAATATGACATAAAAATCTTGAACTCAATCAAAATTTTAGCCCATTTAGTTTTAGATTTACATGGCTTTTTACTTATTTCTGGAAAATGACCTCATCTTTCAGTAAAAGGAGATTGTGAATTTCATATTTTGAATGCATTTTTTTTCCAAATAGGCTATAAACACCTCACATGATTGAAATATATATGTGGAGAAAAATGTGTACTTTGATTTCAAGATTATACAGAAGAACAAAGACTAAACATTATTTAATATGCTTATGCTCTTTGATGAGTTTCATCTCTTTCCAATTACAACACAAAATTCAACATCATCTTTTTGTCACCAAATTTGTAATATCTTTCTACAGAATGCTTATTAAATATAAAACTTTTTTTCTAATATGAATCTATAAACCTGGCACTGAATAGAAGCAAGATTTAATGTTGCTGCTACTTTTAGTGTAACCTCAACACATGATTCCAAGCAGACTGAAATTAAAATGATCACTGGGTCAGGACTCATGGGAAGGGAGACCCCGTTACCGTAGGGGTGATAACAAATCTTAGACATGTAGGTCTTTACCTAGATGCAATGAAGAGGTGGAACCCTTATAATTCAAGGACAGGTATCTGAATGGCTAGGTTTTGAGTTGCTTGTGCTTTACATAATTAACATCTATTTATCTGCTTCTCAGTCATGGACTTTAAAACACTTTGGATGACTTTCCATCAAGAAAATTCTTCAGCTGGTGTTCCTCATGTTAAGGAGTCATGCCTAATCTGTCTTTGAGAATGCATAGTTCCAACATCTTAAACTGTTCAAGGAAATTATTTTTTCTTCTATAAAGTTTAAACTACTATCCATATTTTGGTTATGGTGGGATTTGTTTCAAATGAGTAGGCATAACTTATAAAAAAATTGGTTCATACTCACTGCTTAAGTACAGACATACAAAGTGCTATTTTAGTAGGATTGTTCTAGTGTGTTTTTCATGTACCACCTACATTTCTGAATGAAGAACTTTTATGATTCTCTTCTCTTTGACTTCTAGCTCTTATACTGCACAGATTAGAAGGCTCTGTATCTTTCAGTGAGGTAATTTTCTCATTGTTGCTCCTCTGAAATTTCCATGTTTAACGTTTCTCAATATTCTGAATTCAAACCATCCTTAATTAATTACCATTGCAGTATTCTACATTCAGTTCTAATAACAATGAACACTGAGAGTCATGAATGTAAAAAGTTGCCTTTTCCAGTTCTAACAATGTAATGCAATCTATCACACTGCAGTTAGCCAAAGTTCAGTTATATCCTCTGGGGTTTAATTATTCTGTTCAGTCTGTAACAACAGAGCAAATGAAGTGAATACCAGAAAACATGTATTTTTGAGATATATAGTGTTTAAAATCACTTGATAGATGAGAGACTCTTCACAAGTTGTCTGAAATTCTCTAGGCTATTATATATATTTCATAGAAAAAACCCCTGTTGTTTCAAATCTATTTATTTCTCCAGAGAACTCTCAATTAGGAAATCAGATATGAAACAGTTAAGAAAACATAATTTCTTAAAAAACTGTTACATTCTTCTACAAGTCAGTTTAAAAATCATGCTATAGTATTGATTTCTATCAAAATGCACAACCAGTTGACACAAAGTAAAATCTGAAAACCAATATGAAAGAAATGGGACAAAGAAATAAAGTTCAGACTTAGCTCCATCCACTGACATAACTAAAGGATAAGACTATATCAGAGTTACTTATCCTGAAATTATTTAGTTGTTAAAATCCAATAAAAACAAATAGGAAAAAAAAAACCTATTGAGCAAAAAATAACCCAACAAAACCTAAGAACTTTCTCCAATATTACTAATGTAAACCAACCATGTGGTCCATTTTTGTATTTTCAGTAATTTCATGAGACAAGATCCAGAATGCCAAAATTCAAATTTGCAAAGATACTTAGTGCAATGTGGTAATTCTACCCTCCAGCAACATCTAAATTTTGGAATGTGCCTCCTGAGCATTGTGATAGATGATATCCACATAGATGGATACTGCCTGACGTTCACTTAGCAGGCTGATGATGTGTGGACAACACAATATGACTGAACAAACACGTCTTGACAAAATCAATGAAAATGATAGTGAGTTGGACCTCTTTTTCTGTGTGTATATGTGCTGGTTTAAAGGTAAACCGGCAGGAGAAATGAACCCAACTCAAAAGAGATTATAAGTCAGAGTTACAATTTAATAAAAATGATACAATAAACACAATTATATGGACAAACAATTGCTTTTAACCCACAAAATCCAGATGTATAACCCACCACCCTGGGGCACGAACAGAATGGCGTTCGTTGGCCCCTGTGCTGAGCCCCACGTGGTCCCCCTGAGTCCAACATAAAAGGAGAGGGAAAACCTGTTGGTGAGAGTGCTGGTCACAATCTGGTCAAGGGTGGTGACCCCAGTCTGGTGGAGGTTCTGGATCCAACAAATGGGGGCAGAAATCCCAAGACCCAAGATTATATACACTCAAGTTCAAGTGTGAATGCCCAGTACCTCCCCCAGGATGGGGAGTTCCACAATGGGTGATTGTGAGTCATGAGATATTTTTGGAATCCTTGGTGGCCCATTAGCAGACATGACCCCTCAGACTGGGTGTGGAGGTGCTAATGAGTCCCCGGAGGGGAGTTATCACACCTGAGTCATTGGTGTGAGGATAGGAACATCCTCCTATCTCACAGGCTTCCCAACACAGGCTTCCTTCCTGGCCTGAAGGGTCAGGTGTGCTCTGGGCAGCTGCTGCAAATGGTCTATTGTTAAGAGTTCCTGGGAAATGACATAGAGGGTGTAGAATACATGGTTTGGGTTACACTCAGACAGTGATGAACTTGTCCTGGCTGCTCTAACTAGGACAGTATTTTTATTAATTTCTTTGATGTGAGTACACACATTCCCCTGAGGATCAAATTTATTTTATCCATCTCTGAACTTGGCATCCATTAACTCTCTTATCATGCATGGTTTCATTTTGTCAATTACATTCTCCTAGTAGTATGATTCATCTCTCTCTAGCTGTTGCACTGGATAACATCTTTTTTTTTTTAGACATTAGTTTTGTTGACTTCAGGGTCAATGTGAGTTTCATTACTTGTATTGATCTGCAAAAAGGGGAAGTTTTTTCAAAATTTGTTTTGTTAGTGGTTGGTTTGTGCCCTGAGTATGAAGATTTCTCCATAGATTTTTATCCCAACACAAATGCATATGTTATCATTGCAGAATCACAAAATAAGCTGAGTTGGAAGGGACCCACAAGGATTATCAAGTCCAACTCCTAGCCCTGCACAAGACCATCCCGAAGAGTCACACCATGTGCCTGAGAGTATCATCCAAATGCTTCTTGAACTCTGTCAGGCTTGGTGCTGTGACCACTTCCCTAGGGAGTCTGTTCCAGAACCCAACCACCCTCTGGGTGAAGAATCTTTTCCTCATATCTAACCTACCCTCCCCACCCCAGCACACCTTCAGACCATTCCCTCAGGTTCTGTCACTGGTCACCACAGAGATCAGTGCCTGCCCCTCCTCTTCCTATCATGAGGAAGTTGCAACTGCAATGACATCTCCCCTCAGTCTTCTTTTCTCCAGGCTGAACAGACCAAGTGACCTCAGCTGCTCCTCATACGGCTTCCCCTCGAGGCCCTTCACCATCTTCATTGCACTCCTTTGGACACTCTCCAATAGCTTACTGATATAAATATTTGTTCTCTGTTGTTCCACTCCGCAGAAAGACGTCAACGCCATCAAACTAAGGACTTTTTTTTTCCGTATCTCATCTGAACCTCTTAAGATGCCTCATATACTCAGTACTAGTAGGACTACTAGAAAAGGATCTCAATCCAATTCTTATGTCCAGGAAAATAATTAAGTTGTATGTTTGTTTTCTTTGAGCCTTATTCCACTTGACAGTATATGCAAACACCGAAAAGCTATCAAATGTTTCATCTTTGTATCTGGAAATTTCAGTAAAAGAAAACTTCAATCCACCTTTTATGATATCTCAGAAAAAAATTTTTAATCTTGCATACTTTACTTGTTTCAAGATCCTGGGAAGACATAGAACAACTTGATATATAACAATATAATGCACAGTTTGTCACATGCCTTACAGACTTCCTTGCTCATATGTACCTTGCAAAATTACAGAATTCCCTTTTTGGCTTTTGTACATCTTATGCTGCAAATCCCTCAGAAACATAGTGATGTTTAATATGGTTTAATGAACTCCAGTGAGACCTTAACTGAACAAATAAAGAGCCATAGAGGCACTTAATGAGGTATGGAATCAAGCATCATCACAGAAGGAGTAAGAACCAGCAGCATGAGAGTGCAGAAGAGGCTATAATTTTATATGTTATGACCACTAGTGGGGGAAAAAAAATAAAAAATTCTATACTATCTTCTACTACTCATATTCTTGAGCACTGGCAATAAAACCTTAAAAAATGCAAAACCCTTATAATGTAACAATTTCTATGCTTCTCTAACATGAACTGTTTCTTGGTGATAACATTTTTATTTAATTATGTCTGTGAGCTTCATAACTTATATTGATGAACATGGATTGGTACACTTGTTTAAGCCTATAATGAACTAAATGTTATACAGAATACAATTTTCCTCTTCATTTACTTTAATTATTATAGTTGTAAATGCTGTTGCCTTCCACGACTACAGAATAAATCTCACTGTAGGATCAATTACTACAGTTTAAGAATTAGACTTAAGAGTTGTTTTGTAATTATGTACAGTTTTTGTGCCATTAGATCTCAGCATTATTCTTTCTAAAATATTTGGAGACCTAATGGCATAAAACATTAGACTCAACATCCCAGGACACTTAATTACTGAACTTTTGTCAGCATTTGACTACTCAATGAACTACAGTTTGTTAATTTGGCCTCTAATGTTTTAAATTAAAACGCTGGTAAGTAAAATCAAATTTTGCTAATTTGTGCTAAAGAGTAAAAACATTCATGAACTCATGATCCATACCTTACAGAAGGAAAGAATGAGCTAAATCATTTTTTAAGAGTTTTAGAAAGTTTCTGAATTGCTACTGTAGAAATGGACATGTATAACACTCCAGCAGAAAGAAGCAGTTAATTAAAAACTTGTTAGCTGGATTCATAAATTTTTTGACAACTGAAGGCTTTTATTCAAACTAAAGTATTCACTAACATACTACACTGATCCTAATTCATAGTGAAATCAGAATGGCCCCATTACTGTGTAATATCTTATAAGCAGATAAAGGGCAAAACTTAATATGTTTGTGACAGTGTTATAGTTTGCAATGTGTCCTTAAATTCATTTCACTAGCCATCTTCCGTGTGGTCCTGTGGAAGAGGAAGATGGATGGTCAAACCAAATCAGAAAGTCAAAGGTAATCCCTGCTATTGCACCAGTGAAATCTGTAGATAGTACTGTAACAAAGAAACCACCTACCTGGATTTCCGTTTGGGACTGAAGGAAAACAAATTTGGCAGTCTGATAAGCTGACAGCAGAAGCTGTGGAAGAAAAGTCAACCTATTTTTCCATTTTTCCCAACAAACTCCAGTTCCTGGTTGATGTAGAATATTTTTAAAGCATCCTTTTTTCATATTTCACCAGCTCCTCACTGACTCTGAAGTATCTTCCAATTCATTATGCAACAGAAACCAAATACTTTCTCTTTATTTTGGGACAACAGAGAAATTACCCATTTTGAACAGAGACCAGTTTAATGTGTAGTAGATAACAATGAAAACATCCATCACAATCAGTTAAGTAACAGTGCTCAAAATTATTTCATAAGCCATTGGAATCATCTAACAGGATTTGATTTGTCTCTTTCTTCTAGATTCTTGAAAAAATGTTTCATACATGCAATCTAAATCTCTTCACTTTGATATTTGCCAATTTACTAGTCAATTTATTACAATAATTTTTTCTAATATAGAACAATATTTCTATGAAAAAGTCAAAATAAGGTTGATTATTTTTAAAGAAGATTTCTTCTAGGAGTTCAAGTAGTGACTCTAAATTCATTCTAATAGGTCAGATGTATTTGAACCTGAACGCTTGGGAGTGTATTTGCTCCTGACTCCATTTTTAGCCAGTGTAGAAACACTTACAACTCCAGAGCAGCTTAAGTTTCTCCAATCTGAATTGCTCCAGGGAGAATATTGTCTTTTCCGCTGACTGTAGGAAAGATTAGGACTTCTACATGAATATCTAGTTTTCTTTAAATCTGTTGATATTGGATTGTTTGTGCATTCTGTATTGCTGCATGATACTGTTAGTACCCGGATGAATCAAAGATGTTTATACACATTTCATATACATACATTTATAATAGTTTTCATTACACTTATAGGGCTTGCTTTTTCTCATTTTTTTTTGTCATCTTCTTACATAAAATCATTAAACTTCCTTTCTGTCAAATTCATTGAATTTTCCCATGTTTTTGGAGACTCAGAAATAGTACCTAAGCAGATTCAGAAACACACAAGTAATGCCTACAAACACACATATGCACAATGGAAAGGCCCAGAAAGTCAGTACTGCAGGAAATGAAAGAAAAACATCCCAAAAATGGGATAACTTGTCACATCTACAGAGAACATATTTATCCCCTAAGATTTTAGCTATATTGAAAATATGAGTCCAATCACCATTTTAGAAACATGATTTAAATATTTTGGAGCCCAGACGACTCACAAAAAGGAAAAAAACTATTGTGCCAATTTGAGTCCTCTTTTGAAATAATTCTTATCTGACTTTTGGTGTAAGTTACTGGTTAGCCGGATGAAGAGTTAAAGGTGACAAACCTATTGCTGGAGTTACCTGATATCAGAACACTCAGAGAGTTTAACAGTCTGGTTACCTTAAAAAAAACAAGCAATGGTCTCTCGTAGTTTTGGAGCCTTCTCTCATGTCATTAATGAGCTGTGCTTTGATAGAGCAATATTGCCCAAAAGTGATGTTGAGTACTTGCATTAGTTAACCATAGGTCTCCAAATAAGCTAAATGACTTTGAGCAGTTTAAACTTGTGATGGAGAGCATCTAAGTATTTAACTGCCTCTAAGCTGATTTTTTTTTTAGATTAGGCTTTAAATATTTTGCCCCACTGCATTAGTGAAAAATGGCCATGAACCCAGAATAACCTGAGGTGAGCCATTTATCAAGTATTGCAAAACACTTCATGTATCACTATTGTTATGCTGCCTAGTAATTGGACCTTAAGAAAAAATGCAAATAATTTCCTACAAGTGTTGATTCATTTTCAATATCTGAGGGTAATAATAGGAACTAGAAATACATTCCAATGAATAATAGATTATGAAAGAGTATCTTGCATAGTTTAATAATTTTTCCTTTAAGAAAAAAATTAGACTTTTGAATTCCTAACATTTTTTGCTTATTTGAAGAAAAATTATGTACTCCACAGGTAAGTGATATTTTAATTTATTTTGCTTTCCAAATTAGTAAAACTGTAGATTTTCTATTCTACACATAGCCCCAGAACTCAGAATTTTAGGATGCTATGTTAAGTCCTTCCTATATGTCTCTATACAAATCATCTCATTTTTATACCTCAGGATTGTTTTAGAAAATTCTCCCACGGGGGAGTTGTTGTTCCTGTCTTTTTAGAAAATACGGAATGGGAGTAATTTATGGTATATAAATGGAAAATACTCTTGCCATACAGCTAGGCACACGCCAAATTCAAGAACAATGTATCTTTCACAGTGACTTTTCTGTCAGAATTTTGTAATAGGGTCAAACTATTTTCACATATGGTGAGAAGTTCAATTGCCACCATCAGTTTATTCGTGTAATAGCCCTGCTTTCAAGGATGCCAAGTGTTAGGCTGGTATTTTCAGTACCTAAAAGTCCAAAGAATAATTTTCTTTATGAGCATTAACTTTTCATTCTTACATTTCAAATCTCCTAAAGATCTCACCCATTTGACTTACCCGCGATAATGGAGGAAAATAATTTCATGTTTATGGAAAACTACCAGAGCCTGACATGCTTCCATCATGTGGCCAGATGATAGTTTGGGCAAAATTTGCCTGTGGGGAATAGTAGTCTCTGCCTCATGCCTTTGTGCATCTTTCCTATAGAGCACATTCTGATGAGCCTTATCTGTCAAAAAAGTATGAAGTTGAGAGTATTTTTCTCCAACCCAAGTTAGTGACTTCTGTTTTTTGAAGTATCATTCCAGAAACTGGGTTCTACCTGTGCAACATGCATTGTTTTATTATTCTCTTCACAATATTTCCTTTAACTGCTAATTATTTTTTTGCCAGTTGTGATTATCAAGAGGTGATATGAATGAGTGTGATGTCAAGTTAAATACCTTTAAACCCTCCTAACCACTCCACAAACCCGAAAACATAGGCATGTTAGTTACACAGTCATTTTGGTATTCAGATACTGGTGAGAATATCTAATATTTGAAGATATACACCTTTATTTAGTGAATCACCTTATGCAGCCATACAACACAAACTATTAATACACTTTTTAGAAGCCTTTATTCAAGGCAACATTTCTCTCTCATTTAGCTCAAGAGGAATGTATACAAAATGTCTATCCAATGAGAAGAATGACATATATCTTAGCTAACAGGGTGATCCATGAAATTCTATGGTCCACATGCACAAACACACACACAACACCAGCCTGTATCTGCCTCCACTCTTGATGATCAGGTATGATGAGCTATTGGGTCTTTTATGGGTAAACAGCTCAGATTTAAATATTTCTGTCTGCAGTAAGCAAGAAAAAAACAAGCAATAAATATACATGACAAATGCATATATAGTCTTCCTTTTTAGCAGATTACAAGTAAGAGGTATGCTGGTTCATTTATTGTACTGCAATCAGCTACTGGTGAGGTAGAAAGTCAAAAGAAGGGACACTTCACAGTAGGGGAAGCAATCTGCTTCTACAAAATAAAGGTAAGAGATAGATATAAAAAAGTAAGATAAGAGGACTTCCTCTATTGAGTATACAAAAATGATGAGCTTCTTTCCAAAGAAAGGGTCAGTCCCCTAAGCTGGTGTTAGTTAACACAGCAGAGATATTGTCTAAACTGGATTTATTTTCTCTCTTAGTTTTTTTTTTTAATTATGTTCAGGAGTAATGGCAATCATGGCTCTAGTAAGCAGGTGAATGAAGTATTCTCTAGAAAGGAGATGTAGAGGTGAAGAAGTAGCAACGCCATACAAGAAAAAGCAACACCTCCTGCAAGGAAGAAAATAAAAAGTTATCCAGTGGAAGGATACCCAGGGAGTATGAAAATAAAAAAAATATTCCATTCTACTCACGTATGAACATGAATATATGCGTGTGAATTTACATTAGTGTCCTTTCTGGATACCATGTATATTCTACACTTACAAATAACATGATGAAACTGGTATTAAATTAGAGTACTACTACTGCTCAGGCAATTGAAAAAACAGTTCTGACTTGGATTGGCCTGATAACCCGTAACTGTATGCATTGATTTTGGATGCTGTACATCTCCCTGTACCTCAGTATTGAGTACTAGTCTTTTTTTTTTTATTTTCTATTAATAAACCATCTATTGTGAAAGGTACAGTATTAATCTTTTCAGAAATTTTGCTGTATCTAAGAATGTTATCACTCTATGTATTGGCATTTGAAGTAATGTGGAAAAAAAAGAAAAAGAGAGAAATTTACATGAAAAAATGCCTTCTTATCTAGCAGAAAACATTAATAAAATATTTTTTATGTTTACAGTGAGAGAAAAATCTTGAAATAGATTACTTGTTTACCATTAATGGTGAATGCTTCCTGAGTTAGTATGCAACACATATGAGCAATCTTCCCTATGCAAAACAGCAGCGGATGCATAGTAATTATGTTAGAGCAATGTAGACATTATTTAGAAGAAAGGACTTGGAGTGCATTTACGGGGGCTGGAGGAGATGTGAAACTGAAATCCAAGTGATTGCATATGCATGTGAACGCATACATGTGCACACAGTCATGCATGCTCTAGCATTTTCAAGATATAACCTTCATTTTTCATGCATGTCACACGACGAGATAGACTATTGCTTTCAGCTTAGAGGATTTAAAACAGTACAATAGCAGATCAAAAATCATATGCTGCCTATTAAGTAAATAAAAGAACATTCAATAGGTATAAAATGCTTGTAACTGTGTTTTAAAATATTTGAAAATTATTAAATATTGCATACTTCATTTTGTCATTTATTTCACTGTAATTCATTTGGGCTATATTTTTTATTCATTACTTTTAAGCTTTTCAGCTCATTAATTTGTTATCTAATTATATCTAATTATTCATTCACAGCAGTATACGTAACTTTCAAAAACTACCAAATTTGTACCGTAAAATGTTCTGAGAATGTGTTCAATACACTCAATAAAAAATTATTTCACTTTGCTTAAACCCCATCATATTAATTTAGCAAAAAACTGGACCAGCATTTTCTAATCTAGAAATACAATGTTATTATCTTAAGGTCTTCTTCTCATTGTCTTAAGGCTCCACTGTACTTTATGGAAATTAAGTAAACAATAGGACATTTGTCCTTGAGTAGAATGAACAAATGTTCTAATAATCAAAGCTAAGATCATAAGTAGTGAGAAGCAAGATCAAACCTACATCTGTTCTCTGGTATCTCTTTTATATCTTTTATATCTACCAAAACATATTTACTGTACCTGGCACTTACACTTTTAAAATTTGCATTGTCTTTGTTTCTGGGCTGTTACACATTTCCAAATTCTTTCTTTTTTCTTAGTCTAAGGTAGGGCTAGGATGGCTTTCAACTTACATCAATACAGCTGGTTTCTCTCTAGAGAGACACTTAAGTGATTTATTGAGTTGAAATTCATTTAGTCAAATCATGTTCTGAGGAGTGAGGGAACTCCTTTAAATAGAAATTTGGTAGTACATCCATCTTTGGTAAGTGGATTCTGTAGAGTTACAGAAAATACTTCTGTTGTAACAAAATCTACACCATCTTTGTGTTCAATTGTGCTGTCAGACCCAGGGACAATTCTTCAGAGCCTGTATGTTGATCACAAACTGGCAATTCTTAAAATCTTTATTTACTTCACGGAGAGCAGACTGAATATGCAAGCCGCTCTTTTCTATTGGAAGATAGAGCGCCGTTCTTGCAAGAGTTCGTCTGATGAAGACAGCAGGATTTTGCCATCCTCACTTTCTTAAAGGAGGTTTGTATCTTATATAATGGTACAGACTGGCCTGTAGCTGGCTGAAATCTGAAAGATGGATCAATTCAGAGACTTACATTTATTGAGTTTTGAAGACTGTGACATCCTGTATCAAATTTTGAAAACAAGAGAAAGGGAATTTTCAGTCATGCCTGTCGAGGACCAGGAATCGGAATGGGAACGATTCCGGAAATGGAAAAATATGTACAGCGTTTGAATGGACTTTACACATTGTGTGTTTCCCCCGAATTTGTATCTTCCGGGCATGTCCCTGCCTGCTCACCTCCCTGCTCCTCTGTCTTCTCTGCCGATTGGCTGGAGAAGCTGCGGCAGGAGACAGCCCCCATTCACCCTTTCCTCCCCTGGTCCCTCCTGCGCTCTCCCCCCCTTTTGCCCACGGCCCAATCCTGGTTTGTACCCCCGCCTGTCTGTCTCCTGCTCCACCCTATGTTCTGGCCCTTTCCCTCCGGATAAAAACCCCGCGTGGGCGCTGGATTAAAGATTCTACCTGCACCCCACCTTTGTGTCTGGGATCCGTGCCGTGTCGCGACCCCATTCCCCTCCCCCGTTCGGACCGCGGCACATGCCTATTTGATAACTCATTGTCAGCTACAGCAGCGCAGCCCTATTGGAACTGCGGAACAATAGAATTGCAGCAGTCAGTAGGAAGCAAGAGAACTTTCTGATCCTGAAACTTTGACACTGTAGCTGTAAGTCCAAAGAAAAGTGTCCAAAAAGAACTTGAGGTTAAATCAGGCTCTATTGGACATACCTCTTAGAAGGATCCTGAGAAAAGGATAAACTAAAGGATTTCATAAAATGTGACTAGAGGATGACATCAGTGCATAAGAATCAAATTTTCCTATCTGTATCTGAAAGAGTGTTAGCCTTCTGTTTGGTCAGCTAGGCTCTTGGTTTGTTTTTGAGCAGAATATGCACACATTAGCCCAGTAGAAGCCAAAACTTGAGATAATTTATTGGAAAGTCCTTAAGAAAGCTTCCTATCCAAGCATCTTTATGACACAACTGGATACAGTCACAGAAATTTTTCCAAAATTGGCTTGGCCAGAGCAAAAGGCTTCCCATCTGTCTGAAGTACTGCTAACTCTAAAAACCCCAGAGGAAAAGAGGGAAATAGATCATAGTGGAAGTGTGTTGCTGACAGCATCTCAGATTGGAAGTGTATAAATGACTGCCTTCTACCAACTTACATGGATTCAGAAGCAGGGATCAGACATCAGAGGAGGTTTACAGTTGTCTGAATATAGGCATCACTACAGTTTGAGCTGGTCAGCAGCTCTTGTTTCAGAAAATCAAGATTCTGATGAAGGTCCTCATGTCGTATTTTCTAGCCACATGCAGATACTTGAGTCCCCTAAAGTGGTTTAATAAATACATGTTTTGGGAACTGAATCCTACCCTAAGTGTTTATCAGCTAACATTCTGTTCTACATTTGCCATTTGAAAAACAAGGTTGCTTCTAAATGCAAAAGAACTCTATCCTGCTTCAAGGATTGGACAACTTTCGAACAAGAAATCTGAAGGAATGCAACCACTTGGCGGATGTCTCCACTGAGAAGGATGTTACAGCTGTTACTCTAATAATATGTTGTAGGGAGATTATGGATGACCAGAGAACAGAAAGTCAGCAAGAGGCTTTGCTAATTTATTTGTTACAGAGATCCTGCAGTCCAGGCTGTAATTAAGGGTTGGCAGGCTCCCAAGCCCATCACCATACACACAGATTGCTGCCTCTAAGACATGCAGTGGACTTTATTAGTAAATTCTTAGTAGCAGTTCAAGCTTTAGCTGCAGTTGTGCTATTTGAGTTTGGGACACTGGTAGGAAGGGCCATAGTCTGGCCCTTAACCATATAATAAAGTTACCTTGGCTTGCCCTGGCCTGAGCCTGCCCTGTTATTTCCACAAGTTTGTAAACTTGGCCAAATCTCCTCTGATGTTCAGTGGTTCTACCAAAATCATTGCCAGTTTTCTTCATGATCAAGATTCTCTATGATTAAGAACTACTACTACAAAAAAAAAATAAAATAAAAAGGAGAGAGACAAGAAAGAAAAGAAAGAAGAACCTTCTGCTACTCTTTGTAAGGGTAAATATAATGCATTAACTAGCTACTCACATTGCATTGGATAAAAAATTAAGTCTCAGAGGTGTTTCTGGTATTTGGAATAAAAGTTCTTATCACTTTTTGACATGGGATTACTCCTCTGGGCCTCCTTTTCACAGCAGTGTTTCTTATTGTAATGCAGTGGTGATGGTAAATATCCAGTGGTGGGTGTGTGCTCCTCCACACATGCCTGAAGGAGTTTTAGCACTGTCTTGTAAATGTCATACAGTGTATGTACCATAACTCCTCTGTAGAATTCTCAAGTTTTTTCCTCCCAAAAGATAAGAACACATGCATTATGTAATTTTGTGGAAAAAAATAAAAGAATTGAGTTGCTAGTGACAGTTCACTTGACCGTGAAGAAATTTTGGGCTCTAAACAGAAACTAGGCGTGTGAATTAAAACAGCACTGATTTGAATCTGGAGCCTACTCAGTAAGCACGCTCAAAGATGCAACGGAGCAGTTTAAGCCTCTGTCCCACATCTGCAAGTCTATACTCCATATCCCTCACCAATAGCATTCCCAAAACTAATAGTAAATTCCAGAATAGGTCTATTAAGCTATGTCAGATATGTGAGGCTACAGAATTGCAGAAAGATGATACAGGAGTGCAAATAGTTGTGGTGAAGGCCCAGCTGTGAAGGAATAAGAGATTGGAAATAGTTCTAGGTCATGTTCAGTATGAGAGATAGGACATCTCTGCATCTCTGAACTTCCATGCCTCCAACAACAGCACATAGGAAGACATCCCATTACAATTAATCCCACTTACTATCTGATGGTAGAGATGAGCATTTGGAAACAAGAACCCTTCAATTTCTGGACTGCATTTCAGCTGACATAGTAATGAAGATATGGAATCTAGAAAAGAATGCTGTGGTGCTTTCCATTATATCACAAAACAACCAAGATGGAATACTACATAAAGGCAAATGTTATTTTCTTTGTTTGGGGGTCAAATTCTCAGCACACAAAAAATGGTATCAAATCAAATGGAATAGGGCTCCATAGCTGTGTACAAGCAGAAAACCTGACTTTTAATGTCAGATGTCAAAAAAATACAATTTATGGTGCATTGAGAAGTATGTTATTAGTAGAACACAACTGGTTGAAACCTCAAAGCTATCTACTAAATTAACAACTAAATGATAAATTAATACTCATTACCTACATGACCTTTGAGAAAACATAAGAAGTTAAAGTATTTTTTCCTTAATTTTTTAGATATGGCTTGATTTAATATCTTAACTAATAAAAAATGTTCTGTGGGAATTTAAACATCTGAAAATAGTTAAGAAAATGTCATCAACATTTAGAACCCCAAGAACTTCTCAAAATACATTTTGTTTTTTCAAAAAATGGATTTTAATCAACATTCCTATTTGCTGTATCCTTTAGATTGCAAACTATTTTGTTGCAACAATTTCCCTGTAGTTATGAACATAATTCTTTGTATTATGGGCATCAAATTAACAGAAGTCATAAAAATGTTTCTAAATTTAAGAAAAAATATACATTGATTACATACTTCAAATTACATTGGAGGAACTGTTGATCCAGAGTGGATAGAATTCAACATGTGTTTCACGTATGCTTCTTTGTCTTCTGGGTTGTTGATGAGTTTCTTTAGAAGAAATTCAGAGGAATTGTGTTGTTCGTTGGGAATGAAGAACAGATGTGTGTAATGAGTGTCTGGGGTGAGATGGAAATCTGTGCAGCTGTATATTACACCAGATTTTTTTTTATCATTCTCAATTAGCTTTTGGAGAACATTGACTACAATGGGACCAGCTGCTCTTTCAACTGACTGTACAATTTTTACTAAGTAAAATGGACCCTATATAGCGAATTTTATTCCACTGTCATGCTAAAAATTAAAGGAAAAATTGTACTGGAATGTTTATGCTTCTATCCTTCTTCTCTTCTATTCTTAACTCCTCTTTTTCTGTTATTTTTACCAGCAACTGAACAAAAGTGATGTACATGAGCACTAATGTATCTTGTATGATACCTTTGAATCTCTATAATCTCTTTTCCTCAAAGGCTGAGTCTGTAATGAAATTACAGGAGTTGGAATATAGTACTCATTTGCTAGATACTCAGCTTAAAACGAGTTTGCACCAAGATGCCCACCCTAGGATTTCTCGGAGAGGGAATCGCTTCCAGTTTTACAGTACTGTATTGAAAAAAGCTGAATTGTGACACAAATCTATTTGGTTTGATATACTTCATCAGGTTTATCAGGTAGGATCTCATTTGTAAACCAATGTCTTGTGTCAAAGGAAAATCCCATGATAAATTCCTAAATATCTTTTAATTTCATCTTAATCAATACATTCTTGTACTTTGCTTAGATTGAATTATACACACAGAAGGCAAGATCCACAAAAGGTCATTGATCTCTAACCCCTTTAGACTACATAAGACTTATATCCTGTTAAAGATGTATTGTAAACACAGAAGCATCTGATAAATTTAGAAACTATCTTTAGAACGATATATTTGCTTTTCTAATTGTTTTTATTATTAAAGGCATTATACCACACCACTATGTACAGTAAAGATTATTCAAAAATATTTGAGAATAGATCCAGACCAAATACATTCTAATTTAGGTTCCTTTCTCAAACAACCTAAGTTTGGACCTTTCCTCTGTAGAGACATCTTTTATGTACCAACACAAGTGGGAACACTAGAACTGTATGAGACCTTAATTTTTGAACTGTAGTGACCAGTGGGTACCTAAAAAGAAATTTTCACTAATTCTAGCAAGGTCAAACTCACAGTTCTGTGATGACTAGAAACTGTACAGAGTCACAAAACAGTGCTGTAACTTGTCGAGCCAACTCTGAACATGTGTTGCCAGGTGCTTGTCACAGTGGGCAAGAGAAAGTATTTCATCATGATTAGAAAGAAATACTTCTTCTACACATTAATTACTTGATTCCTTTCTGGAATGCTGGGATGCACCATCTTTTTAAGCAGATAATATGAATATGCTGTACAGATTGTTTCAAAGATGTTGAAAGAGAAAAAAAGATGATTTGTCTAGTGTAAAAACCCTTAGGGTCCAGAATATCACTAAGAGGTTATACATTAACAATTATTTCATCTTTCCTTTAATCAGGGCAGCCAGACTTCAGCAAATATCTACCCAGTATATCTGTGGCAACACAGATACACACTGCATGCATCATTTACCTAAGAACTAGTGGTAGCCAAGTTTTAGTGTAAGGCTAGAAAGAATATTCATGAAAGGGCATCTGATGACTTGAATAACACCCCTGAGTATTGAACTGAATATCAAAAATTGTGACTTTCTCTAGGAGAAGAAAACCTCCTCAAGAAGGTTGAATGAGGGATTTCTAAAATTACAGTATGAAACAATACAAGCCTAAAAAATGTATCTAAAATATTTTAGATCACCACTAAAAACAGCTTGAAGAAAGATTAGCAATTATTTCTGCTTAATTTGTTACTTAAAAGTGATTTATGCTGTAGTAAATACTGACAGCCATATTCTTCTTTAATTTTCCCTCTCTGATTAAAACAGTGAATCCTTCAGTTATTAGGGCTGGATTTTATGACAGTGCATTATTAGTCAATCATTTGCAATTTCTACAAGTGCCTCATCTAATACAATCAATAGGTTTTTTCCTTGTTCCAGGTGTCATCTCTATGATAAAAATCTGTCTTTTATGTGGCTATAAACTGATCATGGGTCATAAAATATAATAAGTGCATACCAAGTGAACACATCATTACTCATTCTCAGTATTCACTGAATGTACAAGTAAATGAAAGCAAGTTAAGTTCTAGCTTCATATACAAATTTAAATTCCATTAAATGCTCCCCTAGCTAATGGTCCATATTTCATTCTTTCCCATGTTTAATTTGACGAATTGTTAAAGCTGAATTTTTCTAAACCTTATAGGGTGCCAAATCACTCAAGGAACAGGATGACAAAATGTCAAGCTATCAGTTACACTCTGAAAAGGAGCAGACAAAAATCTGAGTAGGAAAACTTATCTGTTCTTGATGGACTACTGATTTATGTCATTAAGACTTTTCACCATCGGAAGTAATGTAAGTCATTGCACTACTCCAACTTGTTACTGACAATTCTAATTATTTTATTAGGAGATATAAGTTTGTTTATATTTGATATTCCTTCAAGTTTATGAGCAAGTGAATAGCTATTAAGAAAAAATATATTTTTTTAATAGACAGGAATATAATTAAATATCTGAGAAAAAAAATTCTCAGTAGATTCTTGTACACATGAAGTTCGTGTCTGTAATATTCAGTATCAGTTTGAAATTCATAATGGGAATAATTATTGAGAGCTTTTCAGTAACACAATTCAAGGTAAAGAAAATAAAATAATTTGATGTTAATGCACAGAAACCTAGATTCACAAAATCACTTTTCATGCCATTCAATGAATTGCAATGAACTTCAGGAACATGCAGGACCATATTGTTTGAGTGTTTCCACAGCTTCTTCATAGAAAGTGTTGTTGTTTCATCACTTCTTACCTTGCTGGATCTTCCTTTTTTTTGAACCGTAGCTGTCAATCCCTTTCTCAAAATAGGCTTCAGAGATGAGTTGGCCAGATAACACAAAATCCTATTTTCAGTGAACCACCAGACAGAAAATGCCACAGGAGTCAGGAGATCCAAATTCAGTTTATTTTCTCAATGACAGGAATGTCAATGAACATCTTCCAGGAGATTACAAATCGAGTATGATTTTCCATGAAGGGTCTTTCTCAGTCCTTTCAGCTGAAAACCATTTGATTTTGAATGTATAAAGATTAAAGGAAACTAATGAAAAACCTAGAGTTGAATACATCTGTCTTAGCTTAATCTTCTAAAAGTTATACACCTGAGTCTCTTGCACTCATATGGGTCTCCTTTTAAGTCAGTGAAGAGAAAAAACAGAGAGTCATTTGTCTTGTGCTGCTATAGCCATATAAGACAGGTCAGATGAATATCCCTCTGGAGGTGCCTATTTCTCTCCATTGACTGTTAGTGGAACATAGGTGACTATCTCATATTTAAGTACAGAAGTTTTAGATGTCTAAAGTTATATGAAATAAATTCCAACTCCAGAGGCTAAGGCAGGATGCTAGGACAGGTGGCCATGGAAAAAACAGTCATTGCTCAAATTATCTTGAAGAATTTTTACAAACTAGAACACCACTGTCCCACCTACACTATAATAAATCCCCCTCTCCAAAATCTGCAAGGGTAACCAGATAACCCAGCAGGAATTAAAGATAGAGATACGTTGTGCTTTAAACCCAGCTGGAAATTAAGCTCCAAGCAGCTGCTCGCCTTCCTCCCCATCCCCTCCAAAGAGGGACAAAAGGCAGAGATTATGGGTTGAGATAGCAACCCATAAAGAGAGTAAACAGTAACAGCAATAATATTAATAGCAACAGTGTATATAAGAGGATGATTACATGGAAAATTGCTCATGGAAGTTCAACTGATCCGACTGACCTGACACTACTGCAGCCGGTGCTATGCGGCTTCCTGAGACAAAGGTGAAAAATGGTGGATGGAACCATTCATGCCCATGTTTTTCCCCTGAGCCCAAGACAATGAGAAACAATGAAAGACAAACCCCCACCTCGGTAGGACTGGAGTCACCCCAGTGATCCGCTTGCTGCTCACTCATCCAGAAGAAAGGAACAAAAATGGCAGCAGTTCCTCTGCGCATTCCCTTTTTCTTCCACCCAAAGCCATGTTCCCTTCTTCTGGGACATGAGAATCCCTTATTTCCACCCTAAGCGATGATGTGGGTGGTATAGAATAACAAAGGAGACACACCTACACAGCTCCAGGCTTTGCCCTACTTCCATCCATGGTCAAAACTAGGCCAAGACAGGAAAAGATTTCTTCAGGTAAAAAAACCCATAATCTCTTATTTGGGGTACTCATGAACATTTATCTTTTGTGCTGTCTATGCTGTTGTCTTAAAGAGGACTCTCATCTGTCCGATATATATTTAACTAATATAAAACAGTTGAATAAGATTCTTCTCATCTAAGTTTTCAATTTATTTTCTCATAACTAACAATTAAAAAAGTAAATAATTAATCCCATAGGACCTTCCCATTAAGCAGTTACTATATCAGAAACTGGCAGCCTTCTTAATGGCCACACGGTAAGATATATCTTTCACTTGTTCCATTGTGAAGAAGACAAGAATCTTTTGTATGGTCTCTTACCCTGCACCTTACAAAATTTACATCTTGTGCTGCTGAACTAGAAAGCAGCACAAATCTATACTGATTTGCCATGCTGCCATGAACATACTGTAATTATAATAGCTGTTCAATATATGTAAGTTGTATAATGTATACAGTATAATGTAAGTTATTGCATGCTTTGTGTTTTTTGTGTATCACCATCGTTGAAATGAAGGCGATAAATCATTACCTTTGTCTGAGGTGAGTATACCTTAAGGAACCAAAACACAAAGCACTCAATGCAATGTTTGGGGTTTCGGCAAGGTATTTGCATATTTACATACTTCTTTATTCACAGCTGTTCACAATGTCAAACAGGTCATTTACATCCACCAAATCAGAAGTAAACTTAAAAACAATTAACATACTCATATATGAAAATCTCATTTGTTTTCCTTCCTTCTAGCAATGAGTGAAGCACATCTAAACTCCAGATTCCACTCTTATACAGTAACAATTGGCTTTACATTGCGGAGGATTTGGTTTTAACGATATGGAGCACTGAATGGAAAGAGGGGTTAAAGTGTTATGTTGCTGTTAACCTTCTTGTTTACATGACCTGATTTACCAGTTTGCCTGGGTAAGGAGGAGTGACGCTTCCTTCCACTTGTCTAGCTTAAAAAAACCACGGAAAATATTGCTTGAGGATTGTATAGCAGAAAGAGGTTTTGTCTCTTCCCACGTCCTGAAGTAGTTCAGACAAAAGTTCATCGTATTTACTACAAAGAAAGGAGTCTGGAATTCTGTTACTGTTATCAATGATAGCTCATCTTTTTTGAACAGTATACCTGGCTCTGGAAGTCACACAATTTTCCCTCAAGGACAAAGCAGGACAGTTTAGTAAATTTGTTGATGTGAGTCTGTTTCTTGATTAAAACAAAGAAAACTTACAGATGCCATAGTAAGAACATTTTCTCTAAATTACTAACAAAAATATCTTTTGCAACACGTTTTGTTCTTCTTTTCAATTCTGGTCATTACCAGCATCTGCTGCCAGCAGTATGCAGTAATTTAAGCATTATCTCAGGAGCAGACAAAAAGTAGTGATACATAACACATGCCAAAATTTAATCAACTCTTATCAGAGTTAATGATTTATTTTTTTCTACTGTGGTTTGATAAGAAAGTAATGTAATGAAGCAAATATATTTTTCTGCAATTTACATATCACTCTGCTTCTTGAAATTTGTGTCTTTTTTTTTAAAGAAAAAAACTTATTTCATTTTAAACAGTCATTAAAGGGCTCATACATTAGATAATTATTTGCCCAAATAAACACAATTTGTCCATTTTCTTGGGGAAAGTATAACTCAACCTGTCATTCATGACTCACCTTCAGAGCAAATTGTTTGTGTTTTCTCACATTTCATTCACTAGCTTCACATGTTTGAAAAAAAAGGAGCATTTTACCTATTAATTGGTTACTATCTTCTATGATTAGTTTTTTCAGATTAGACTGTACCTGTCATGCAATCTAGTATTTATCGGTACATGCACAATAATGTTAGTAGAAAGCTTGAAAAGAAGAATTGTATATATTTAAAACTTTTACCTATTTTTTAATTGATAAAATTATAGAATCATGGAATCATTAAGGTTGGAAAAGACTTCTGAGATCACCAAGTCCGGCTATCAACCTAGTACCACCACCATGTTCACCAGATAAAACAAAAAAAACCCCAAACAAACAAAAAACAAAAAAAACCACCAACAACAAAAAATCCACCATGTGTTCCATGTTTAGTTTTCAAATTGTCTCATTTTAACCGTGGGTTACAGAATTAAAATTGATCTTTTATTTAGTCATCGCTTTGACATTGGCATGACTACAGTAATTAGTAGTTCTCCTGTTGTTTGTCAGGTTTGAATAATTTTTGTTCAGAACAATTGAAGACAGCTTGTCTTGGATTCAGACTGAGAATTATATTGATAATTACTGATGTTTTGAGTCAAAGACTCTTTTTTCGTGTGTCTCATGCTCTGCCACCGAGAAGGTACTCAGCAAAAACTGGGAGGGAGTATAACCAGGACAGGTGACCTGAACTGGTCAAAGGGATATTCCACGGCACAGAACATCATTCCCAGTATATAAACTAGGGGGAGTTACCCAGAATGGTGGCTGATCTGTATTTGGGAAAGGGGTGTCTGATATCAGTCAGCCGGTGGTGACTGAATTGTTTGTGGTTTTTTTATTTCCCTTTTTATTATCATTATTATTATTATTTACCTATATTATTGTATGTTACTTTCTTTTCAATTACTAAACTCTTCTTAACCTACAAGTTTTACTTTTGATTCTCCTTGCCATTCCACCACGGTGGAGGGGGAAGAGAAGGAGGTTCAGCGAGTGGCTGTATGGTACTGAATTCCCAGCTGGGCTTAAACCACAACAGCCAGTCATGACTCTGGCACCTCAATTAATCAGGAAGAACACTGGGAGAAACACATTCATATGCTGTTGAGTACCAAGAGGTGCTATAGGATAATTTCTGTGCCTCAAAGTACCTACAACTGCAGTTCACCAACGAAAACCTTGGTGTCGCAAGTTGGAGTCTTCCTGTACTCATCTCAGTATTTATGTTAATTTAAAAAAAATCATCAAATTAAAAAGTTTATATTTCTCGCAAATAACTTTGTATAAAATGCTGAAATCCTCAATGAGCATTACTAAAGGTCAGATGTGACTTGAAGTGATGAGTACAGATGATATTTCACAGCTAGAATTCTGGAGAGGACTTGACTCATCTGGAGAAAGTTCTGGTCAGTAATATGTACTGCAAAGTTACATATTCTAACTCCTAGGACTGCAGATTAATCATCTGCAGAGACACAATGGGAAATAATTTTTTCTTTACAGAACAGGGATTTTGCACAGGAGTATAAGAGAATTCTCTGAGTACAAACCGACAGTATAATATGATTGCCAACAGAAATGAAACTATTATTGTACTGGAATGGGTAAATAGGAGTTCATATGTAAGGTACATGAAGCCCACTCTCCTCAGTGTCAATAAGCCTCTGCTTGTTCATTGGTTCGGTTTTTTTCCAGATGTGAATGCTACTACACATTTTTAAAAAGAAATAAAGTACAAAAGGTAAAAAGGAAGAATAGTTCAAAAAAAATAGAAAGAGAGAAAAGGTTATCTCACGGGGTATGATTAGTGTAAATAGGAGCTAACTAGAGGGAACAGCTGTCTTCAAATGAATTGAAGATCACTGCAAAGAAGATAATAAGAAACTGTTCCCCTATAGATAAAAAAGGTAATGATCTTAAACTGAGACAGAAATTCTAAGACATGAGTGCAAGGGTTAAATTAAAGTTACTCTAGTAGCCTGATTTTGAACACTTGCCTCTTGAAAGCTTGATGTTCTTTTCGTATGTTTAAGAAGTCGTATTTAAGTGTACATATGAAAGAAAAAGATTCAACCATTACGTTTTCACTACTTTTTTCTGAATAAATGGAAATATCTATCACTGCTCTAACAAGCATGGATTCTTTTCTTTAGAAAAAAATCATTAAACCCATCCTCAAAGTCCTAATTAGGTACTTTGTAGTGTTTCTAACAGTAACACTAATTTTCTCAAGTTTTTTGAAGGCAATAGCTCTCTTTATAATGCAATTTGTATTTTTTTTCCCTTGCAACAGCCCCAGAGGGGAATGCTATCTCATCATAATACTCACTTTATTTTGTATCTCACTGCCTAAACAAGCAAGATATTTCGTGAATAGAATTTTATAAATCCTGTTTTCCATTTTGCTTCTACATTTAGAATGCATTAACCCAAGCAAGGGGATTTTTCTTCTTTGTATTTCTCACAAAAATCTTTCCTCTTCAGTGCCACTATGACTCTTAATTGTTACCACACGAACAATACTGAAAAAATTGAAACCTCTCTCATAGCGCTACATGCACCACACCAGACTGTTTCAGTGGTGACAGTGTAAACATACTTTGTGCCATAAACAACACCCCTATTACAGCCTCTAGAAGCCAACTTCACCATTCAGTTCCCCCTATTCCAACCCCATTTAACACTAATTTTTATCTTATGTAGCACTACTCATTGTATATTAATTTTAACTTGAGTGGATTAGAAAAGACACTTTTGTATAATATGTCAATGTAATATCTCATGTATATCACCACTTGAAAGCAAGTAATATCTCGTATGTATTTTTACTTCTGCAGTCAAAGAAGTATCAGCATCACCACTTTGAACAGATACACAGATAATATTTATTTCCTGGCACTAATTATGACTAGATATAAGTAGAAAAATACATTTTCTGGTGTAATAATTTTTAATTAAAAAATCAGTTTGATTCCCAGATCTATGGTGATTTTACAGAAGTTTATATACTGTATATCTGAAAACAAAATACAGTGATGTCCCCTAAAATATTTTCTAGTAGTTCCCAGAAATAGCTTCCAGGAATGTTCCTGAAGAGTTTAGCTGGTGTTCATGACAAAATGTGAAATAACAGTTCATTTCTTTGGTAAAAATGAATCTAACAGTCTAGGATACTTATATATTTTACCTTTCCTGTCGCATTATTTATTTTCAAATTCTAAGATAGTAAAACAAGTTAGATGTCTTTCTCAAAACCTCTTTTTGCCTCATAATTGTATACATAGAACTAAATGTACATATGACTATTTAGGACAAAGAAATCACTTATCAGTAACACACAGACACAATGTGTTAGGCATGCTTTCCCTCCATTATTAATACATTGTTTTCTTCAATATGCATCCAGGTCAAGAAACGTATTTCTGGCATGGGGAAGAATTAGAATTCAGAATATACCACAGAACTTTCACATATCAGATTCCCATAAGCTTCAGGGCAGGAAAAAATTATCGCTGAGGGCAGATAATTCTCCAAAGATTGAATTAATTGTCCTTGGAAATGTGTATTTCTTGCCACTGATTGAAGAGCCAAACCAGCTAACCCTAGATCCCTTTATAAAGAAATAGTTTAGTGAGATGAATTCCATTAGCGGGATCTTCACTTTTCAGTTTCTGACAATTTAGACGCCTTATTTATACGGACTCAGATCTAAGTGAAGTCGATATTTCATCTGAGTGCTAAGTTAATCTGACAGTTCACATTTTCTGAGTTCATATCTTCTTCACAAGGCTACTCCAAAAAAAATCAAAAGGCTATTTTTTAAAGGATTGTGCTCCAGCAGTTTTCTCCATGTTGCCATTTTCCAAGTACCACAGCAGCTATGCAGTAGCTTCCCATTTACTAAGTACTTACATTTCCAGACTTCTGAAGTATTCTTGCAACTCCTTTTTGAGAACTTACAAAGCTTGTGGGCTTTAAGCAGTTTAAGGATGGCAGTTTATTCTTTGATGAGTACCTGTAAAAATTATAAATAAAAGTTTCAATTACAGCAAATCAAATGCTGAATTATAGGATTTAAGTGTTTATGAAAATATGTCTAGCAAACATAAAGATATACACACAAAAATACATGTAGAAAATCTTTCATTAACATGATTTGTATAGATAGCCAAAAGAACTTTAAATTTCTAGGAACAGCAACAAAGATCTAACTTTTCCACTAATTTCAGCCATGCATATCAAAGTCTAATTGTTTTCTTGTCTTTTTTCTTTTTTTTTCCCCTTTTTTTGGTTCCAAGCCTCCTTGCAGCCTGTGGGCTTTTCCCTTCATTTGTTACTTGTTTGGTCATTTGGACATCTACACAGTGATATGTTTTTTGGCTTTTGTCAGAACAAGTTAGAACAAACAAGTTGCAAGAGTGGTAGAGCTATTTGTGCACAATAGCCACACTGAAAGAAAGAGTATCATTGTAAGGATCCATTTTCTAATCTATGCTTAGTCACACTAGAAATAGATACACCTCCCTTTGGACTTCCACAACACTAACTATAAATAGAGGGTCTAATTTCAGTTTCCCCACTCCCTCCATGTTCAGAATTTGTAGCCTGCCAGTTTTTATCAAGAAAGTTTCTCTAGATGATATTAAATTTAGTGATAGCCTAATTAGTACCATAATAAGTGGCACAAACTCAGAACTTGGTAATGATTGGGCAGGAAGAAAAGATGCCCTGACATGATTTGTTTCAATGAATGAAAACAGCATGACAAGTCCAAGTCTCATAGGACAACCTTAAAGGGCAACAGCAGAACTGCAATATCCCTATGATAGTCTCATATAGGATTGTGTTATCTCTCTTCTAAGTTTTCCCTTCATACTTTATTTTTGTTATACCATTTTAAATGGATATACACTGCACATGCAATATAAGCAAATGACCAACTATATTAGAAACAAATGTGTAATACAACATTCCAGTTTGAATGGCATCAAACAGATCTTCATTAAAATTTAGAGATTAAAGTCTGAGGGAAAAGACTGGAAGAAATTAGTATCCCCCATAGTAGTCTAAATACTTTTCCCCACCTACATTGCAGTGACAAACAGTAATTCATCCAGTAGATAATACATAGGAGTGAGAAATAGAAAAAGTGAGAAATACAGTGCCAGCATGCTAGAAACACTATGATGTTTCATAGGAAGACCATGAAAGGATTTTTTTTTTCCCTGCAAGGAAAAAATTTCCATAGGATCTAAGCTTGCAAGATTAACTGAGGATCTTATGTTTCCAGATAGGAGGTTCAGCTCATGTGCACCTCAGTGGGAACTTGGGGTTTTCAGTAACACTCAAGAAGAGCTCAGAATTTGGCAGAAATAATCCCATATTAGTAAATGTTCATGTATTAAATCTTTAACATGAATAAGCCTGAGTAAAACTGAAATATTATATTCACTTATAGGAGATTTCTAGTAACTTCAAAATATTATTTTCAAAAGCTATAGCACCTCCACTGCCAAATAGAAGGACTAAATGCAGTACACTGACCAAAATTAGCTGCCTTAGAAGTTAATTATTTTTTCTTGCTCCATTTCACAGTGCCAGAGTAACATTTCTGCCAGCCAAAGTTCATGGTAATAGCAGCCAGCTTGAAAATCTAGAATTGACTTGAAAAAATTACAAAACAAACTGGTTTAAGATCCAACCTTTGGAAAGATGGGAAAGA
This sequence comes from Pipra filicauda, assembly GCF_003945595.2. Lineage (NCBI taxonomy): Eukaryota > Metazoa > Chordata > Aves > Passeriformes > Pipridae > Pipra > Pipra filicauda. Next base: position 3,833,534 of record NW_024103585.1, read on the forward strand.
CTTTGGAAAACTGTCTTTACAGTATATCCATAAAGTCTATACTTCTCCCACTTATAATCAGATAATTTGTTCAACATAAAAGAAACTTTTGGGCAACAGGAATCAAATATTTTGACAGAAAAGCAAATTAATGCCAATGTACCAAGAATATGTCCAGTCCCACAGCATTTTGCATAAAGTTCTGTGCTTCAACTGACTAAACAACCCAGCTCTGAGAAACACCCATCCATTTATTCCAGCAGTAACATCAAATTAATGATCTCTTACGGAAGTTTAACTAAGACTAGCATCAAACATTCATCAGAAGTATGTCTCCAGTCTAATGAGAACATGAACAAAAAATGTCTTGTCTCTTCTCTGCTCTACTCTGCACAGCTGTGGTGTAATACCTTCAGTACTGTGTGCGGTTTTGGGCACAACAATATAAAAAATATATAAAGCTCTTAAAGAGCATCCAAAAGAATGTTACAGAGATGGTGAAGGGTCTAGAGGGGAAGCTTTATAAGGAGCAGCTGAGGTCACTTGTCTTATTAGCTTGGAGATGAAGAGGCAGACTCCGTAGAAGTCTACAGCTTCCTCATGAGGGGAAGTGGAGAGGCAACCACTAATTTCTCTCTGGTGACTGAGTGACAGGACCCGAAGGAACAGCATGAATCTGAGTGAGGGGAGGTTTAGATTGGATATTAGAAAAAAGTTCTTTATCCAGAGATGGTTGGGCACTGGAACAGGGAACAACTCCCCAGGGAAGTGGTCACAACACCAAGACAGAGAGTTCAAGAAGCATTTGAACAGCGCTCTCAGGCACATGATGTGATTCTTGGGGCTGTCCTGTGCAGGGGCCAGGAGTTGGACTTTGCATTTTCACTGTATACCATCTTCTGCCACTAGTCCACTACCTCCATGCAAGTAGCAGTCAGCTTAGATTTGAGTGAATCCATCCCTTTTATTTAGTTTGCCTCTGATCAATCACATTGAAACTATTAGACCATGCAACAGAAATTGATGCATAGGTTAATATTCTGTATTACTAAATCAGGCATTTTTTTTCCATGAAAGCACAGGACTAAAGTTATGCAACAAGACTTACTTCAGGCTTTATGCATGATCACAGTTGTAGCTTACCTTTTATCCCTTAAACCCTCTTAGCAAAGCAGAACTGAAGAGTTAGTAAACAATATATGAGGAAAAAAATGAAAATAACTATTTCAACAATCTTTCATGCTGAATATTAGGATTATGTATATGTAATCTCCCAACCATTCCTAAAGCATTTTGTTAAATGCACTAGACAAACTGATAAAGATTACACAAAAAGACACACATTTACATCAAATGTCAGTCAGCATTCATGATTATTTTATTCTGGTTTTTATACAACTCAAAATCCTATGCTAGCAGATACCAAAACAAACCATGATTTCTGTATTACAAAGGAGAAGGTTTCATATGTGCATGTATGTTTGTCTGTTCTGTTCTCCAGTAAACCCCATGCAAATATAGAATTTCTTGTGTAGGAAAAAAAATTTAATACATACATCATCATACCTGAAATTCACTAATTTAAATCAAATAGGGTTTGTAGGGTCCAAATATTCCCTCGCTGATTATGTATTTTATATTTTTGTGTGGATAGCATTTTTGTCAACTACAATTTGTCGATGTAGTAGCATTTTCCAATTGCAATGAGCGTTATGAAAGGTATCCTAACGGTTTTATTTCTTCTTATCCAGACTTACAGAGAATCACCTGCCACTTTGTTTAGCTGTTATAAGAATAGATAGAGATTTGTTCAAGAAGATTGAAGGGGAACACAAAGGACGTGGAAGACCGTGTCTCATTGTAGCTCAGTCTTGCACTAAATCAAAACTCCATCACCTATCTCTGTTCTTCACAATTTCCCTTACCAGTGAGTCTGGTAGGCAGAGAAGCCCAATTGTTGCTAACTGCTTTGTGCCACTGCTAATGACAGCACTATCAGCTCCAATCTGTGTCACAAGCACAGCTGGTGATCAGAGCTTTAATAATTCTGGAATAAGATAAGAACTCTCAGCAGAGATCTCCTGTAAAACATGAAGCTCTATAAAGGAATTACATGGTTCAAGTTATCTCTTAGGATCTAACAGGCAGTCCTAATTTCCAAATAAAACATCCAGTCCAGACTGGATTCTAAACTACCAGACTGATATTTTAAAGTCTACATTCAGGGCTCAAATGATGAGCTTGTTCAGAGAAGGAAACTGGCCACAACTACTGGAAAACCAGCTACGGCAAATAATTTCCTTTCTTCTAGCAGAATTGAAAAATAGGTTTTATTGATTCCTTATCAAAGAGAGATAGCAATTAGGCAGAACACTAGCACATTGTGAATAAAGATGGTTTCATTCCTTGTTTACTTTCTGCATTTTCATGAAGGAAAGCACCACCTTGCTGCCAGGCAAACAAGCCAAGGCATATGCAAAATGTAGGCTGACACTGTGTACATGCCATACACAGGTATTGGGCATCCCAGAGTAACTGCTGTGCCTCACTGTGACTGAAAGCCCCAGGAAAGCAAGCAGGATATAAAAATGGTGATAACATGTACCAAAGAACAGGTTTTCCAGGCAGGCTTTTTCTTTCTTAGTAATCTTCAGACTGGGACAAAGTTTGAAGCACGGTAGGCATACAGCTGTACTAAAGGCATACGGGACTGAACTCCGTCTGGCTTAATAACTGCAACTGAGACAGCTTTTCCTGAGGTGAGTTAGACCTGCTTTCTCGGTACACATGAATCATTTAGGGTATATTGTCTTTCAGATTACCTGCAGCTACCAAGTAAATTACATCCACCATAGTGTATATTTATTTCACCAAACCTGACAGTTCCACAGCTTATTTTTCTTATGATCTTGGCACACACCTGACTTCCAGTTTTCTAGAAAAAGTTCTACAAATGACTCTTTTTGGTGTGGAGATTTAAGCAGTTATGTTCTCAGCTTCATATTTACAGTTTATACATATTTGTACAGGTTCACTGCAGAGGTCAATAATGCTAACACGATCCCAGAGGAGGCAGAAAACTGGAATGGTTTACTTGACATACAATTTCATATTTAAAGAGTTTAGGGTTTACATATTCAACAGGGGGTTTACATATTCATCCATTAAAATTGGAGCGTTTCACAAGGATCACATAAGGGGAAAACTCAGGTTAAAACATCTTGGGGTTTTAGGAATTTCCTCACGGGGAAAAAGCCTACTTTATCTTTGGGGATTTCACAAGGGAGATTAGGCATTGGGTCCACAGGATGCGAGGGATACAGAGTATACACATGCAAAGGGGGGAACACAATGGGTTTTATGTAGAGAGGTCTGATGAGATTAGGATGTGGATTCTCTGGCTCAGGCAGAGCATGTGATAACATCATGTAAGAAGTCTCTTTACATCCTGCTGAAGAAAGCAGCAAGAGTCCACAGAGAAGAAGGGTTTTTCCAGTCTCTGTACCCCATGGCCTTTGTTTAATACTAGCAGTTTTCTTATTCTCATATCCAATTTTTGGAATCCAACAGTTAACATCTAGACAAAAGTCTAGATTCATTCCCCTTGGCTTTAGACACTTACCTCAGTTGCCTAAATTATTTATTCCCAATAGGCACATACACATTATTATTTATATATAAATATACTCATGGCCATTCAAACTCCAATTATCCACTTTGTGCAGAATGAAAGTCTGTTAGTGAAAAATGTATACATATGTACACACATCTACATGTATAGATCCTTCTGGTAACTAGCTTTACACACAGTCTGCTCATTAGCTGGCCCTAGTCCTCCTTATCTCCCAGCTGTCTCATACACAGACAGACACATACATGCAACCATGGGTCCCACTAGAAGCTGGTTCAGATCTAGGGCCCCTACAGTAGTCAACCCCTGGACCTCATGATCTCTCCAGTACCCAGCATTCACCCCATGGTCCCTCCAGTATCTGACTCTCAGCCCCCCCAGTCTCTTCAATAGCCATCCCAGACCAACTGACTCTTCCATAACTATTTGCCAGTCTTCTTGGCTACTCACCAGCTAGTCCAGCTTGAGGCACACCAGTGACAACACACGGACACACACACCTGCACACAATGCCCACATGCTTTGGTCTCTCTGGTTGCTCTCATCACAGACACAAAGGCCATTGAAACCCCTGGACCACTCCACCTGCCACACTCAAATCCCTGGACATACAAGCACACAGAGATCCCTGCACCTGACAGTAGAGTTAGAAATGGAGTGTAATGAGACAGGACAGGCTGTGGAGATCAGGTGCAGGGTATGGCCAGGTAAGGATGCTGACCAGAAGCCTGGCTATACAAAACTAGTTCCTTTCAATCCCTTCTTCCCACACTTATACCTTCCCAGTCCACTGCTCTCTCCAAGTCTTTTTTCCCCGCTTTGAATATCCCAAAGTCAGGCTCAATACCAAAAGGATCTTTCTGGCATCCTGTATCAAATGTCATATTCTCAGGGACAATAAGCCCCCTCATCAGTCTATAAGGTGAACAAGGGAGCCTCTCCCACTAGCTGAGTTTGGTGGGTGCCACCACTGTGCTGTGGTCTGAGGCTCCACCAGGATCACCTGGGGAGTATTTGCCTTACTGGGTGTCCTTTTGCTCCAATGAGGTTGTTGGGGTTCCCCTGCCAGTTGTTCCTCTAAGCTCCTTTGGACTGGTGGAAATGAGCCTTTGATCACATAACATAATAAACAATCATAAAATTAAACATTAGTTGCCATGAAACTAGCATGAATGCACATGATTTGGGGACAACTATCTTCAGTTTATTACTTATGCTACCATGTACGTACGTCAAATTACCTACAAGTTCCTGTCTTTGAATACTAAAAATCTGAGCCAAGAATCATGAATAATTATTTCTATAGTAGTTGGTCTGCAGTTTTTGAGAATTTATCATTCTTTTGAGACAGATGAAATTAAGTTTTTTCATAGAAAAGTTAACTGGATAAATATATATATTTGTATATATCTACATCTATATCTGTATCAGTATATATATAGATATGTGAAGTGATAGAATACCAGGAAGAGGTAAAATAGTAGGTTAAGGTCCACGTTATGTATCTTATTCATCTGTATTTTGGGTATAAAATAGATCTCTAAGAAAGGTGAATGGAGGTTGTTGCCACATCAGGTTAATAGGCTATGTGCTAGAGCATGTTTTAAGTAAAGTCAAGTTGAAATCTTTAAGAAGTATATATTTCACTTCCTGAATTGGTACACAAGGAAGTAGGATCCTGCAAGAAGATAAGGAAGAGGCAGGAATAGTGGTATTTTCTGTGGGGTCTAATACCACTCAATTAGTTGTATTTCCCCAGTTAGGGGACCACGGTGGAAAAATGTCTTATTTCTGCATGACAACTGTATTCATGAATGAATGGAAACTGAGGTACTCACAGCAGTGTGCAAAGTCACAAAGTCAAATAAAGACTCTTCATGGTCATGTGCATGTCCATAAAAATTCCAGAGATAGAGCAAGGACAAAACAATTATTTACTCTAACGCTCTGATGGACTTTCAATGGCATATCCAAAGCGACTTAGAGGCTCTGCCCTGGAAAAGAGATATTCACTACACTAAAAATACCCTCATAATAAACAATTTTATTGGGTGGTCCTCTAGAAAGGGTGACAAGGGAGGAAATAGGCTCAGAGGTAGCTATATTTGCCTCCTACTCAAGTCAGCAGTGCCTGAAAGCTTTCAAATTGCCTCCCTTAGCTCTGTATACTCTCTAGTTTGTTGGGGGATTTTAATCAGGTATGTTTCCCAACTCAGAAACATGAAATTCACTTAAGAAATTTTAAACTGTGTTGCACCCAGGAAATAATAGGCAGATACACAAGAAACTGCTTGAAAATGGCTCTTGCCAGGCTTATATCACACATTTATCACAGACTTGATTCTGTAAACATTATAAAAAAATTATCTAAATTAAAAGTAGCATGTCCTTTATCTATTTATCAGCAGATTCTGTGATGTTTGTCCCACTAACAATATTTTAAAATAAAATGTGCTAAGTTGTCTAGCTTTAACCAATCAATATGCATAGAACACTAGGCCATAAGATGGCCCAGCTTACATACAGTTAATATTGTCCCTAATGCAAGAGTCCTTTTAGCAAATTATTGCTCAAATCTGCAAAGTCTGTTTTCCTAGTTTACATACATTAGCAAGGGCCAGCATCCATTCATAAACAACATGAGGTCACTAACACCAAATTATAGATGCAAAGTAATGCAAGGTTTTGAGGGATTTTTTTTAACCTAAAAAGAGGAGCAGAAAAAATAATGAACTGGTAAAGTGACATGGCTGAGTGACTACCAAAGATGTGTCTTCTCTCAGTAAGAATGAGTAATTAGCTGCACAAATGGAGGATAGTAAATCTGGACCTAACTTATAAGAGTTATCAGAGGTAAATCAGTAAACTAGAAGAGAAGCAAGTTTGAGTTTAAGCCGAAAGCACTGGTTGGAAACTATAAGAAATGTGGAAGGAACATGACAGTTTTTTCAAAAGAAAATCATACTTACCAAACTTTCTGTATTCTTTGAGCACAATAGCCAACATGGAAGAACGGTCAGACAGCACATTTTGTTTCCAAAAGATCTGAGCTATATCTCCTCCGGAGATTATCTGGAACATAATTAGCCCAAATTATCTTATGAATATGGATGAATCATGAAGGTAAAAAACCAATTATCATGTACACAAATCAGAATTAACTGCACTTATCTTTAGACCTATGTGTTTGTATGGTCAGTGTGTGATCACCACTATAATCATAGACATGTAGTAAAATTAATCCCATTTTCTTTGCAGTCAATCAATTTGCTTGAATCTGTTGCTATTTACTATCAGGGACCTACATACACCTGTCAAGACACAGAATTTTCTTCCTTGGAACATGTTGACACAGTTCATTTATTTCAGGCTGCAGCAATTTGCCAACATCAGCTGTCATCAGTTAACATCAGTTAGGAATTTTGGTGTGACTTTTTCCACATCAAAAGAGACATTGACTGTTGTCTGTCAAAGGGGAGATTTATTTACAGAACAGAACAAATGACTTGAGCAAGAAATTCAATAATGTACAAAGAATTACCATGTTAATCAGTAATTTCCTTAGTCACCTGATTTATTTGGTTTTGGGTGATACAAAGCCTGAGCACATTCTTCTGCCTTTAAGTTTAGGAGAGGTCCAACAATCTGTTCTGTATTACTTCTCTGCTTGTAGGTCCTATTGCAGGAGTTCTGGATGCCTTTTTAGTTCTTTTTTTTACATTATCTAATTGCTTATCTTTTTTGCTTATTTGGTTAAATACAAGAAAAGCTCTTCTTGGCTGTGACAGGCAATAAGACAAGAGGCAACAGTTACGACCAGCCACTGAAGGCAGGGGTAACTGAGGTTCTTGTTAATGGATCTCTCGGGGCAAATTAGAGTGAAATAACACTGAATGACTGGTGTTTATATATACATGTATATACATATATATGTTTACGTATATATGTGTGTGTGTGTGTGTGTATGCATGTGTATATATGGATGGTTTATTTTAGAGCAATTTGGTTGCAATGGAAAGGAGGTATGTATCCATTTTTGTTAGTATTATCTATAGTAATATAACAATATAAAAGCAAAAAAATAACACCTATGAAAATGTATAAGGAAAATAAAGATAGAGAATGAAAGCATAAGAGTAGAAAGATATCACCGTTTGTGGATCCAGCGATGAGACTTGATTGTTGCAATCTAGATGTCCATTTGTTGAAGTGATGGCTGCAGTCTTGATCTATCAGGGTTGGGGGAAGCCCATGAAACACGAAGTCCAGGGGGTTAATATATGCTCAGGTTTATGTGGAAACACCCAGGTAACTCCCCTGGGACAGAATTTTACACTGTCTGATGCAACACTGTGAATCTGTTGTGACACTGTGGATCATGCACTATTCTCTGGTGGAAGGCCCCAGAAATGAGTCTGGGGGCACTTTGGGAGTCTTTGATGGTTTGTGACACCTTCTAACACATGACAGCTGCCTCTCATGTCAGCATAGTTGAGCCAATTATGCTCCATCAGAAGGGTTTTTAATATCTTCAGGTCTACATGCGAATGTCTTGGTACTTCCCTTTGGGGAGTTTCCACACCTGAGCTGGTTATGCCCCATCAGAAGGGGTGAATAATGTGAATGTCCCAATACCTTTCCTGGGGGTGGCAGTGATTTACAGCAGAGCCAGTTGTGTAAGGGAGGACATTGGCATGATAAAAAACACTATTCCACCTTGCAGGATCTGCTTCTTATTGGTCTTCTGCCTTACCTGGCTCAAAACTCAGCTTGTAGCCACTGGTGGTGGGTGCACATCCCCTCTTCTTCTAGGCTGTTAACCTTGCATATCATCAGCAAAGCACCCACTGCTTTTGCAAACGACTGAGTGTTTGAGTCATTAAAATTAACATTTCTGTCTCTCACAGCAACAGGCAGAAACTGATACACAGGAAGTTCCACCTGAACATGAGGAAGAACTTCTTTACTGTGAAAGTGACAGCACTAATGGAACAGATTGCCTGGAGAGGTTGTGGAGTCTCCCTCACTGGAGATATTCAAGAACCATCTGGATTTAATCCTACGCCATGTATTCTAGGATGGCCCTACTTGAGCAGGGAGGTTGGACCAGATGACCCACTGTGGACCCTTGCAACCTGACTGATTCTGTGCACAGCCATTAGCTGTATCAATGCAAGCAGTAAAATGAAGTAACACAGAAAAAAACCCTTGTTATTCCATTCTTCATTTCATATACTACCTGAGAAAAACAACAGCTGCTCCACATCTCCATTTTACCTAGCATTTTTCATGTAAATGTCTTCAATAATTGATTTTCCATGACTAAGGAATAAGCATTTGAGCATTTAAGACTAAATCTTGGGAATATAAGTAGTTCAGACATCATCAAAGAAAATATTTTTTAATTTCCAAAAATATTTAAATGTTTCCATTTGAAAAGCTTTTTTTTAATCAGTTGATGATTTAATATTATATATGTTAGTGCCATAAAGGAAACAATACGAATCTGACATACAACAATATCAATTTGAAACACTTCAGTTAAAGCATTCGGTTGAATTCACTAAAAGAGAATTTGAATTTTTTCCTATTTTCTTCATTTTGTTAATATTAAAGGACTTTGTTATAACACTGCCAATGTTTTTGTTTCCATTTTTCATTTTTGACAAATTGTATTTTCTGACAGGATAATTTTTTGTTAAATTTTTGTGGTGATTTCTGATAAGTAAATAATGGAATATACATGCACATGAATAAAAATGTCTGAACAAAACAATGACTTCAGTGAAGAGAATAAGTTTATCCTGCACTGTGGGAAATAGCTTGCTACTACATGCTGCCAGCAGGAAAAAAATTCTTCTTTTGTGAGTCTGCATAGCAAATATTCAATTTCCTAGATGTTTCCCTGTTAACCCAACCCATTTTCAGTGTGTGATTTATTACTTGGATATAAAACCAAATAACAAGAAAATGCTTTAAAATACATGTATTATATTTCTTGCTGTTATAAATTATGCAGCATTTACTGCTACAAAATTATCATGGAAGTTTCACAAACTTGCTTCTGAATTTAGTTAACATCACTGCAGAAATCAGCCCTGAAGTGCTACAGATTTCTACAACCCTGATGACAGTCTGAATGCACATATAATGGGTGCTTTTCTTCTCCCAGTTTTTATCTTTAGCCACCTGACATTATGTCAGTAATGAGAATCAGACCTGAAATAAAAATTTCTGTCACTTTCACAGAAGGACAGGAAAAGTATGATGAGAGTCTTGAGGCTAAGATACTAGAAAATGTTAAACTTTTTTCCTTTTCTCAGTCAATTATGCTTTTATTTCAACCTTTTCTGCCTAAAGAGAGCCAGCAGGATGATTAATACGATTTCTACAGGCAGCTTGGCACTTATTCTAACAGAGGAAGTGACAACCCAAAGCAATTCCCTGGTCTGCTAAATCCGGTATCAGACCTCTGGCAGTGGAAAACACTAGCTGCTTCAGAATAAAGAATAAAAGAGCTCAGCTGTGGAATGTTTTAGTGATTTGCTACTGAGGCTGCCCTCAATGAGCTAAGTACCTTTTAAAGAAATTGCTCCATCAGCCCAGTACTTTCTCAGAAGAAGACAAGGTAGCATAGAAATATTTCCCTGCATCCATTTTATCCTGTGTCTTGTAGAGACCAACAAGAACAAATGGCTGACAAGAATTACGCAGTGTATTACGTTAAGAAATTTTATATAATTTGGCGATTTAAAAATCAATTGTCTGGTTTTTATCTTCTCTATCAGTTTGTTTTTTTCTTTTCTTTTTTTTTTTTAATTTAATTGTAACAATCAATACAATCCACAATAATGAAAGATGCTGAGCAATATGACCGCAATCCAGCAGTGCCCTCATCATATTTTCTTCTAGTGACAGGGTCTTCACACAGTGAACTACTAAATATTTGAGATACTCTATAAACTAGAAGTGACTTACACAAGGACATGCAGCTTTTAGAGGGCAACATTTATTCCTCCTCATCAGGTATTCTCGGGTGATTGGTAATACATCTGCTTTTGCAACAGCATTTTATTTGTGTCATAACACAGTTATCTCCTACTTTTAATAGTGCCGTAACAATCAAAGTACCTTTCTGGGTACTTTTTGTTGTTATGGTGTTGTTATTTTCTGATTAGAGTTATTAATTTTTCTTTTTTTTAGAGATTGTACTGGCCTACATTCAAGACCTGGACTGCTTCAACACGTGAATGCACTGTAAAAGCAGGAATGAAACACAGTGTAGGTGAAGAGTGGGTGAAGGATGGAGTTCTTGAAAGTACTGGAAAGGCTTTGAAAATTACTTGAAAGTATGGAAAAGGTGTTGACAGTACTTATGAGACAAGCAATTCTAAGATTTTATCAGGGTATGCTGCAATATGGGTGAAAAGGCAGTTCTCTGAAGGTGCACTAAACTTCTGCGACAAAATGCTGATGGAACTCTACCAACTGCTTTTGCTGTGAAAGTATTTTGGAGAAATTTAACAGAATGATGTACACAAAGAGGATTACTGCAGTGCATAGACAACACGTAAAACATGCATGCTCTCTGTAAAATCAATCAGAGATTAGCTTGCCATAAAATTACTGCAGAAAATATTAATTATTAATTAACACATAGTTATTGACCATAAGCCCATGACATCTAACCAATAAGAAGCTGTCTGCCACTGAATATATTGTACTGACCTTTGACTACCCCAGTATTGATCTAAGACAAGAATAATTCCCAAAAGGTTTGTGATCTTAAATTTGTGAAAGCTTCATAGATTTTTGGGAATACAAAAATCCTTAAAGAGTTGTTCAAAATCACAGAGAATATGTAATAGCCCCAAAACCCTGATCCTTGAATAACTTTCTACCTAGGCTAAAACACCATCTTCTCCTTATTTAATTTTTTTTTTCTCTAGAGACATGACTCAGATTTCTCTCTTCTGCCTAACTATCTGTTTTCCTTAGGCATTATTTACTTTTGATATATCTGTTTCTATGACAAAGCTGATTAAGTGAACCAAAACATTCATCAATGTTATTGTGGAATCAGGCAAACCAAGAGGCTGTACACACTTAGATCATGTACCCAGGAATAAAAATTCAAAATGTTAATGACTACTGCTGAGAATTAATAGTTATATTCTACACATTAAATTCCATCACTTGGGCAGTCAATTTTGTCTTCAGGCTGCATGGAGTTTTGTTTATCGCTTCTGGAGTCATGCTCAGCAGCCTGTGCCCCACTGCAGTTTTGGAACATGCCTTTCTTGTTGAGTCCTGAGAGGGTCCTCTTTCAATAAACAAACAAATAAATAAATCATAGAATCATAGAATCAGCCGGGTTGGAAAGTACCTCTGAGATCATCAGGTCCAACCCTTGATCCACTACCACCATGGTTACTAGACCATGGCACTAAGTGCCACATTCAGCCTCATCTTAAAAAATCCATTTGATTATTTTAAAAAAATTACTATTTGTGAATAGGCTCAGGTTAACATGGTGTCATAATTGATCTTGGTGGGAAGTCACTTGAATTCTGTGGGTTCTGCCATCAGAACTCTTATCTGTCCCTCCATTAAGGGGAAGGTAGTCTTTTTGTATATGATATAGCAGGTTGCCTTAAGGTTGATAGTCTTGCTCCACAGAAACAGATAAGCCTGCTTCTTTAGTTTAATCATTTAGGGAGCAGAAGATTATGTCTTAAAATGAAAATTTTAAAATTACTGAGACCAGATTTTGTGGATAAACTTGCTTTGGGTTGATGCTGTGTCATGTGGCTTGTCAATTACAGATGTTCTTGAAGTAGTTTTTTCATCTTGTTTAACCAGAATTTGAGACCATCACCTTCTTTTGTGATATAGACTGCTTTCCTAAGTATATATATCTGAAGTCTTAGGATAGCGTCTCTCTCTTTTCCCCCCCTGTAACATCTTACTAGCATCTCTGCAGGCAGCCAGAGGCATCTATTGCTATTCTGTTAAATTTAGTTACCTCCTTGGATCTCCCTCAAAGCTGAACACTTAATTTCCTTTCAATGACCTAGAGGATAGAAAGACAACATATTTCTATTCCAATGCTTTCAGAGGTATATTGTGTGGATTCTTTCCAGATAGGTATTTAGCCTGTTCTATGAAATTTGTAAAGCATGCAGCTATATTACCTGCTCTATGTCTGAATGTTTCCTGTGATAAGCTTAATTTCAGACTGGGGGGGGGGGGGGGAAACAGTTTTCCCCCTGCAGTTATAAAATGATAAAACCCCAGGAGGTGGTGACCCTTGAAGTTTTGAGGTTTTACCCAATGAGCGCTTCTGCAAAATATAAACATATTACAAGCAGAACGGAAGAGAAGGTTAGTTGTTGGTTGGTTGTAAGAGAAGTAGCCATATTGTAAAGCCACGAGGAAGAAGGGCAGGAGCCCCCCTGGGGGGCTCTGGTCCCCCCAGCCACCGGCTGGGGGAGCTGCAGGGACTTGGAACAGCGTCAGGTTGGGCTAAGTACCTGTGGCTGAGAGCTGAAGGAGTTTCTCTACTGTAAGAAGCAGCAGGAGCAGCGGCAGAACTGCACTGACTGAAGAAACGGTGGCAGAGAGGCAGGAGAGATAAGACCAAGCAGCAAACGGCATGCAGCCAAGGAAGACACAGAGTTGTCTGAGAGAGCCGAGAGAGAGCCAGCAGCAGAGAGAGAGAACTAAGCTCAAACAGAGACAGAGTTGGGGTAAGAAACTGAACCAAAATCCCCAAACTCCTTTTGTGACCTTTCCTAAGTGGAAAGGATGGACTCCTACTGAATGGAAGTCCTAAAACTGCAGCAGCACTGCAGAAAAGAGCTGAAAAGCTCAGGCATCCTCGAAAGCGGGACCGGGATGATTAAAGGAATGCAGAGGGGGTGACTTTGGCCCCCCCTCGCCACTGCTTCCAAACTGGCAACCTGAGACAGAACACAGGAGCTCTGGTAGAACTCTTGAGGCAAAGGCTTTCTACTGAAAGCTACCCAAGATGTTCTGACTCAGGGGTGAATCCCCTGAGGAAGGGACCTTCATGGGGGTCTTACACCCCATGATATGATGTGGTGACGCGAGTTTTGTCCCTGCTACGCACACAGAAGAGAAGACCCTCGCTTGAAGACGACAGGCCGAGGGGCTTGGATACCCCTTGTGTGTACTGGCAGAGATCCAGATATAGATGCTGCATGAGAGGAAGAGAGCCTGCTGCCTTAGAGACTGCTGCTCTGAAAGTGGAAAGGGATCTTTCCTTCTTCCCTCCTGGACTTTTATTTGGAGGGAAGAAGAGATTTGATCCATTGTAAATACTTACGTCATGGTAGAGATAATTAAGATTGTATATAATGTATTATACTATTTATTTTGTACAGTCATTGTAATATATATTCCCTTTCCCCCATTTTGAGTCTTGAGTGGTGTCTGGAAAACCATCTCACACTGGGTTGAGATGTGGGAGGGGGCTTGGACTAGGGAATTGTTGTCTCAAGACCTCCACCCTGACATTCCAGCTCATTTCTCTCTAGATTTGATGTGAAATTCTAACTAGTGAAGTCTTAGGTGGAACCTACTTTATCTTTTTCTGATCCATTAAGCAGTGCGAATGGGATTTGTCTGTTCTAATGAAGCACCAGAATTTAGAAGGCTTGAGTCTAAGGTAGTATGTAGGCTCCTTGTGACCAGTGTCTTACAGCCAGCAGTTCAGTCAAATTAATGAATCTCTCCATGTGTGTACTTTTCGCCATTGAGAACAGTAATTACCTTAGAGGTGTATGTTTAACTCATACACATCTACAACTAGATTGAATCAATCTGTATGTAGACACACTATGATTACACATGATGGTACTGCTGTCTGTAAAGGTGCTCATACTGGTTTTAACACAGTTGCTTGCAGCAATGCTGTTATGACAAGGCATTCAACACAAGTTGTAAAATCTTTCTGGATTGGGTCAGTTGCTGAACTGTGTGTTGTGGCATATGCATGGCTAGAAATGTCTAGTTTAAATGTAGTCCTGTACAAGTGCAGCCATTGCAGAAATTCTTTAAGATACAGCCTTTTGCACTCCTATAGATTAACAGATTTCCATGTATCTTTTAAATTTATCCCACTGAATCTGAGAGAAGCAAGAGCAGTATAATTTCCATGCTTCCATATTTAAAAATATCTCCCTTAAGGAGTTTAGGGAACATGTTAGGATAGGAATTCTCTAATTAACCTGGCATCACAATCAAGGAAATGTTTAAAACAGACTGTCCTTTTTGTCCAGGATCTTCTTGGAGAGAGTCTAAGGTGGAGATTACTATAAATGTACAGAGATTTTCCAGCCTGAAATGGGTGGCTACCACAATTAAGACTCAGAGAAAAATACCTCCCATCCTTTACCCAGTACTGGAGGTTTTGGAGAAATATTAACAAGGGAAACCCTGCAGAATATTTCCTGCATATCTTTACCCAATTCGAACTCAGTGAAATACTACAGCTTTAATTTTCCATGCCATCTCCTGCTAGAATAAACTTACTTGTTTAGACCGTAGCCCTTTTTTTTTTTTAATAGTTAAGGAAGCCAGCTTTCAGGTGAAATGTGGTTTAGGAAAATAATAGGCTTCTATTTGTCTTTATAGTAGAATGAAATAACCCTGAAATGCAACTACAAGTACTTCAGACACCCCTATAACAAATATATATAGACATATATATATATACTGTATTTTCAGTATTTCCTATACTTTCTGTATAATAATAATAATATTAATAATAATAATAATAATAGTAATAATAATTTTTTACTTACTAAGTTTCACTTATCTGTTGCTCTCAAGGAGCTTTGAAAAAATCAATTTAAGTAGCACACTAGAGTTCTCTATATTTTATTATAACACTTTAAAAACATAACTATGCTGAAGGAAATATAACAACTGAGGAAAGGTAGTTTATAATAAAACCAATTAATATGTGTGAGGTTAGATATGGTAATTGCACCTGGAGGTGAATGAACTATAAACACTGCACTGACGATACAACTACAACCCTGCTAATAAACCTTGGTTTTGAAATGCCAGCAGAGTTCTGTTGAATCTCCCGCAGTAACTCCTTCCTACGTAATCCAGATTTCAATCGTGGCATACAGAAGTCAAGAAATAACAGACTAAGTCACTGTACCATTTATACAAATATTCCATTCTAACACTATTGAGAGAATTGCATATATTATGTTTAATACAAATCATACACATATATGAGGCTGGAGGAGTGCCTTGCTCTTTGAATGCCTTGTTTCCTGCAAATTCTAGCATATCATTTACTACTTTCATTAACCTTCTCTGAAATTCTAGTATTAAATCTTTTGAAGTGATCCTATGAATGTGAGACTCAGCGCCTACCCAGCTTGTAACATTGCTTCGTATAACAGGATTATGGTGCTTATATGCCATTTTTCAATGCCTGTAATTTGTCCAAGCAATCTGTTTGCTACAATATACCAAGAAGTGATCCTCATTGAAAAATAACTTACATTCTTATTAAGAGTGGTCATAGTTTCATGCTAAGGTCTTTGCATTGCTGATTAAGTAGAAAGAGAACCCTTAACTCCTGAAAAGGAAATGAAGGGGCTTTATCCTCTCAGGAGCACTCAAAAACTTACTGAACCAGGATCAGGGCCTTTGAGTATGCACAAGACATTCTGACAATTTTTTGCAAGTATCTATTACCTAACATTTAACCAAACTGGATTTTGTCTGCCCTTACGCACCACCTACATTAAGCATTAAAAAAAAAAATTAAAGTCCTTTCTTTTGCATATCCTTTCAGAAAGATAAAAAAATTACATGAGAAAGTGAAGATGATATGAGAGGTTTAAAATAAAACAAAGGAAAATGTGGCCAAACACAGTGGTTTGACAGGCATAGAGGCCCTTATCAGAAGAGGGACCGAGTCTGTCTGACTGCAGCTAAGTAGCAGACACTGACTATTGTTCACATGAACATGTCTGTGGCTACCCTTACTCAGATCAGCCCCATTTGTGGCACTAGCACTATCTGCTATTCCGAAACCACACACAGAAAACACTCCAGTGCTAGAAAATGGTTTATGCCATTAAATGGCATGACTTAAGTCAAATGGACTTCTGTTGCTTCCGAAGTGTTTTCTTTTTTTTTTTTCTGTTTTATTTTGGACTAGATATTTCAGTTTAACATCTCTCCTCTTACCTCAGCTAACCAGAAAAAAAATTCTGTCTGTTTTTCAAATCCTCCTGAGGTCATGGGCTCTGATTCACAGAAGTGTTAAAAAGCCTGAAAATAATGATGTCTAATATCTGCTGATATGTTCGAAAGCTACCCAACTGTTTTATGTAGCCCAAAGATCCAATATCCATGGCTGCTGATTGAGCATTCAAGTTGGGTGCTCATGCTGACCAGCAAACGCCCCAAAAGAACTGGGAATCCCTTGTGCCAGAGCACATCTGGGGTTCTTGTGTATTGACAGATACACTGGGATGTCTCACAGGCAGTCTGTGTATTTTCTGTGTCAGAGAGTCACAAAATCACAGAATATGCCAAGTTGGAAGGGACCCAGAAGGATCATCAAGTCCAACTCCTGGTCCAACACAAGACCATCTCCAAGAGTCACACCATGTGCCTGAGAGTATCATTCAAATGCTTCTTGAACTCTATCAGGCTTGGTGCTGTGACCACTTCTCTGGGGAGTCTGTTCCAGAACCCAGCCACCCTCTGGGTGAAGAACCTTTTCCTAATTTCCAACCTAAACCTTCCCAACACAACTTCAGTCCATTCCCTCAGGTGCTGTCACTGATCACCACAGAGAAGAGATCAGTGCCTGCCCCTCCTCTTCCCATCATGAGGAAGTTGTAACTGCAATGAGGTCTCCCCTCAGTCTTCTCCAGGCTGAACAGACCAAGTGACCTCAGCTGCTCCTCATACAGATTCCCCTCAAGACCCTTCACCATCTTCATTGCACTCCTTTGGACACTCTCCAGTACCTTAATATCTTTCTTACATTGTTGTGCCCAAAACAGCACACAATATTCAAGGTGAGACCTCACCAGTGCAGAACAGAGCGGGACAATCATCTCCCTCAACCAGCTGGTGATGCTTTGCCTGATGCCCCCCAGGGCACGGTTGGCCCTCCTGGCTGCCAGGGCACTGCTGACTCATATTCAACTTGCCATTGACCAGGACCCCCAAGTCCTTTCCATGGTACTGCTTTCCAGCATCTCATTCCCCAGTCTGTACGAACATCCAGCGTTGCTTCATCCCAGGTGCAGAATCTGACACTTTCCCTTGTACTTCATATGGTTGTGATTGCTCAGTCCTCTAATATTTTGTCGAGGTCTCTCTGCGGGGCCTCCCTGCCTTCGAGGGAGTCAGCAATTCCTCCCAGTTTTGTGTCATCTGCAAACTTGCTCAGTATCCCTTCCAGCCCTGCGTCCAAGTCATTTGTGAAGATGTTGAAGAGCACAGGGCCTAAGATGGAGTCCTGCGGAAACCAATTAGGGACAGGTCATCAGTCTGATGTTACCCCATTCACTATTACCCTCTGTACTTGACCTATAAGCCAATTACTCACCCACCACATGATGTGTTTATCCAGCTGTGTGCTGGATATTTTATCCAGATGGATCCTGTGAGAGACTGCATCAAAAGCTTTACTGAAATCCAAAAAGATTACATCAACTGGCTTCCCTTGATCAACCAGATGGGTTACCTTGTCACAGAAGCTGGATAAGCAGGACTTTCCCCGCATGAAGGCGTGCTGGCTGTGACTGATGACTGTGTTGCCTTTCAGGTGTGTTTCAATATGTCCCAGAATAATCTTCTCCATAACTTTACCAGGCACTGAAGTGAGACTGACTGGCCTGTAGTTTCTGGGATCCTTGTTCTTGCTCTTCTTGAAAATCAGGACAACATTTGCCAGCTTCCAGTCAGCTGGGACCTCTCTGGATTCCCAAGACTGCTCAGAGATCGTTGAGAGAGGTTTTGTGATGACATCAGCCAGCTCTTCAAGGATTTTTGGATGAATCCCATCAGACCCCATAGATCTGTAGGGATCCAGCTGGAGCAGCAGATCCTGCGCAACTGCAAAGTCGACTGGGAGTTAATCATTCTTGCAGTTATGGTCCTCCAGCTCAGGGCACTGAGACACCCTTGGTCCGTCATCCATTTTGAAGACAGACACAAACAAAGCATTAAACACCTCTGCATTGTTTATGTCCCTCTTTCTGAGGTGATCATCCGTGTCAGGGACCTGAGTCCTGTCTGAAACCCTGGTCCGTGGTTGTGCTTGTCAATGTGGCATGGGAAATTATTGTATAGTTTCACTGTTGGGAACTGAATCTTAGAAGGAAAAACAATAGATTAGGACAGGAACTGAATTTTGGAAAGAGAAACAATAGATTAGATTAACTGGTGGGAACTTGACTTTTAGAAGAGAAAACAATAGAGCTGTTGTTGGCACAGAGCTCTATCATAAGCCATTGTGGTCTCGGTTCATGCGCTGGCCATGTGTGAGCCGATGTCGCAATTGGAAAATTCCACTCCT
This sequence comes from Pipra filicauda, assembly GCF_003945595.2. Lineage (NCBI taxonomy): Eukaryota > Metazoa > Chordata > Aves > Passeriformes > Pipridae > Pipra > Pipra filicauda. The sequence goes on from NW_024103585.1 coordinate 3,852,736, forward strand.
GTGAGAGGGATATAAGAGATGGTTCTGGGTTGGATGGGTGAGGAGGATGAGATGCACACTGCTTTGATCCAGGGGATGCCCTGAAGATGCATGACCAGCCTGCCCCTCCCACTGAGTACCATGCTCCATCTCCTTCTGCTCAGCAGCTTTTCAGAAATCCAGGAGTCAGTATCTATTAATTACTATCACAAGTAAGAGAATAAAGTTGCTTTGCTTACACTCTTTGTGTCTCAGTGTTCGTGATTTTGGGAATCCTCGCAAACCTAGAACACCATCCTCATCCTCTAATGGGCTGATGATATTTCTATAATGCCTAATGCCATTAATATATTTGAAAAAATTCTTTTGATTGTCACCCACATTTCTGGCCAGCTTCAACTCCAGCTGAGTTTTGGCGGCATAAAGTTCCTCCCTGCAGCAGCAAGCAGCATCTCTGAATTCTTCCCATGTTACTTGACCTTGCTTCCACTGGGTATACACTTTCCTTTTTTGCCTTATATCCAAGAGAAGATCCCTGCTCAACCAAGCCAGTCTTCTGCCTCTCCTGCTTGACTTCCAACATTTGAGAATTGCCTGCTCCTGTGCCCTTAGGAGGTGATGTTTGAAAAGGGACCAACACTGATGGACCCCAGCAGCTGCAAAAACATTTTCCCAAGGGACCTTACTTAGTGATTCCCTGAGCAGCACAAAGTCTGCTCTCCTCATGTCCAGAGTTGAGATTTTGCTGGCACTTTTCCTCCTGTCAACAGAGATTTTAAACTCAATCACTGTAGCCAAGACAGCCACCAATTTCTGCTTCGCTCATGAGATCCAATCTGTTGACATCTTAGGATCTCCTTAGAAGGTCTTTAGGACCTGTTCCATGAAGTTGCCATCAAGATTTGTTCTGGCTCTGTAAGGTAGATTGGAGGCAGATATAGTTAGCATAACCCATTGTATGTAAAGCTCTTTTCTAGAGATCACACTATCAGAGAAGTGTAAACTAAATCAGTGGGGACTTACTACATTATCTCTGTGTTTCTTTTGCAAATCCTCCTGTTGGAGTCCAGCTGCATTTTCAAGCATCTGACTGCTTTATTAATTCTTGCCCTTACTCTTGCTGTTATTGGGGATAATGAGTATTGCAGGCTAATTACATGTTGCAGAAAATAATGGTTTTTACTCTCCCATCATTCAGTTTTACTCAGTAACTTTTTGTATTTGTGTAATAAGAAGAGGAGAAGAAGAGTTCATGATGTGTCTTTTCTATTTCCTATATTGTCACAGACAATTGTCTAAAGGTATTCCTAAATATTTCTATATGTTCTGCTTCACTGCACCTGCCCACCTTACATCTCACCATCAATTAGAAATACATTACCAAGGGCTGTTGAGCTGATGTTTGCTAAGTTTGTCACACATTTCAGGATTACCAGGAATCTGTTTCTGGGCCCTTCCTTTGGCTACTAGTATATTTTGGCAAAGAAAGACTGTTAACTTGTTTTTAAAGAATACGACTTTTAAATAGAAACACATATTATTTTGTTTGGCTGTACCTTTTTGTCTCTACCAAAAAAAATCCCTTCCTTTAGTTTCCTCTACCTTTATGTCAGATATGTGGTGCAGAGAATTGAACAAAGGAGTCATGGTAAAGAATACTGATTTTTCAACAAGTTCAGATAGACCCATGTTTTACAACTTTCTCATTTAAATTATGAATTAAAATTAATAAATTATGAGAAAATTGCAAAATAGTGCCCCAAGATCTTTAAACTACTTTTTAATCCCATCAATCAAAACTGTGTGATAGCAAGTCGAAAAAGGCTGGATTTTCACAACTTCTTAGACTACCAGAGGCCATGTAGATGATTTCCACTTCAAGAAGTATTCGCTGCACGTCTCTGCTTATATACTGCTCTCCACCACCAGTAGCCCACAACTGCAGACGAAGTGAGAATGCACAGCATTTGCAATGGGTAAAATGTCTCTGTTCTGCACTAGTCCTACTGCCCCTCGTACTTCATGAGTGAAGCACATTAAAACTATCCAGGAACAAATTAATTGTCTACAGGGTGAGAGCTGAACCACGGTATATGATATCCCTTCTTGCTATACACAGGCGATGTTCAGAACAGAATCGAGGCAATAAAATGGCCTACAGCTTTCACTTCTGTAAATTTTCTGCCTCCGTTGAAATCAATGGAGATTTCAATCATGGGTGTGGTGTGGTGTGGGAGGGCTACCAGGCAGCTCTGCCTTGACTGACTGCCCAGCTACACCGTCTTCAGTGATGCCATGTGCTCTGCATGGGCTGCAGGCCCTCCAGCTTGCCATATACTCTCAGCAGGCCTTATCTCCAGGCCTTCTGGCTCTGCCATGTACCTGCAGGTCCAGGCCCAGTCCTTCCCCTTGCCCTCCACACACACACTCTCATAGTGAGTTGGTTCTGATCCGTATCAATAATTCAGTGATATTCAGATCCAGGATCTCACAAGTGTGAGACAGTAAGCTACTTCATGCTATTTGCAGGTTATCCCCAATCCCTGGACTGAAACATTCTGTAATTTATAAGGTGATATATTCAGTGTGGAATGTGATAATGAATTTTTATATACCCTCACATGAGTCAAGGCAGATATTGTTGTTACTTCACATAAAGCCATTCCTTTCTTTTAGCTATGACTCGGCCTTCTTTGTTGCATCTGACAACTTTTTCTCTTTTTGTGGAAGTCCTTTCATCTTCCAAAAAGCATTATTGAACTATTATTGCCGTCCAAAAGATATTTTAATAATACATGTAATGAATATACAAGGACAAACACAAAATGGGCCCACGGGAATCTCATGAGGTTTAACAAGACCAAGTATTAGATGCTGCACGTGGCTCAGGGTCCTGTATCAATATAGGCTGGGGGATGAATAGGGGGAGAGCAGCCCTGCCCAGAAGCACTTCGGGTGGATGAGAGGATAGACATGACCCGGCGATGTGCGCTCACAGCCCAGAAACCGAATTGTGTCCTGGGTTGTGTCAAAGGCAGTGTGGCCAGCGGGTCGAGGGAGGGAATTCTACCTCTCTACTCTGCCCTTGTGAGATCCCACCTGGAGTGCTGCATCCAGCTCTGGGGTCCTCAGCGCAGCAAGGACACCTGTTAGAGCAAGTGCAGAAGAGGGCCACCAAGATGGTTAGGGGGCTGGAGCACCACTCCTGTGAGGAAAGGGTAAGAGAATTGGAACTGTTCATTCTGGAAAAGAGAAGGCTTCAGGGTGATCTAATTGTGGCCTTCCATTGCCTGAAGGGAGCCTATAAGAAAGATGGAGAGAGATTATTTTACTAGGGCATGTAGTAACAGGACAAGGGGAAATTGTTTCAAAAGGAAAGAGAGTAGGTTTAGATTTGTTATTAGGACAAAATTCATTACTGTGAGGTTGATGAGGCACTGGAACAGGTTGTCTAACTCTGGCTGCCCCATCCCTGGAAGTGTTCAAGGCCAGGTTGGATGGAGGTCTGAGCAACCTGATCCAGTGGAAGCTGACCCTTCCCATGGCAATGGGGTTGGAACCAGATGATCTTTAAGGTCCCTTCCCACTCAGACCATTCTATGATTCCATAATTCTGGGATGAATTTGGCATTATACAGGACCCATTTAAATATCTTAATATAGTGATCAGGTATCGTAGAGTCTCCAAAATGCTTATATCTGAAATGATGCCTATTTTTTCCTCCAGCTGAACTGTCTTCCACTGCTATTTAATAAACTAGCAGGATTATTTTCTTGTATCCCTGTGTCACTAGATACAGGGACAGATTTAAACTTCATCAGTAAAAAGAGTTTGCAAAGTCAAAAATCTCTGTTATCTTGCCATTGCTAGATATCAACAAGTTAATGGGCTGGTTTATCTTCACAACTCAGATAAAGAATTTATTTAGGATGACTTGATAGCAAAGGGTTGGTTGAGAATCCCGGTGACATGATAACAGGACAATAGATAACTGATGGTACCTAAATGTTGAAATCAGGGCTTTTGTACTCTACTCATCTTAAGAATTCTAACAAAAGAGCTTTACTGGGAATGCTTCTTTGAAATTCATAGCAGTTTTGCAAAACATTTCCTTCCTATAATCTAATCTAGAATGCAATTTCTCTGGAAGCAACATTGCTGAAGGCTTGGCTTTGATCAGCTGATATTAGTATGAATACAACTATTATTTGAAAATCTCATTTTGGTGAGTATAAAAACAAGGCTGTAAAGGAGACATCATCGGAGACCAAGCATTCTAATTCTTTAAGTCAAGAAATTGTTTCAGCTCAAGAATTACAGATGACAAATGAGAAATCTCTAATTATGTAGCTATTATTACCTGGCCCTTGCCAGAATCAAATCACAACAAATAATGACAAATAATGTTCAGAATGAGGCAGTTTGTTTTTTCAAGCTCTTTTCAGCATATAGTCTTGAAAACAGTTTTTCTCCAATAGTTCTCCTACTTTTTCCCTATAATCCATTAATATTTTTTAGTTCTTATGCTGGTGGTAGTGATTTATTACATATGTCAATGATACTGAGCAAAGAAATTATGTCTAAACCCATTAATAAACACAATTTTCTTAGTTCAAACAAACTTAGGTATTCAACATTAGCTCCAACAACCCTGTCCCATGTCTGCTTATCAGTTTTGTAATCCTGTGTAGTCCATCATGTACCCAGAAGCAATTTTAACTGAGTTTTGATTTTTGTAGAAATTATTTGAATCTTCCTAAAATTTTAAATAAAACTGAAAAAAAATTCCCTGAAAAATCTCATTCCTCTAGAATAAATAGTCTAGATTTAAATGTATGTTTGGGACCAATATCGTTGTTAGGAATTTATTTTGCATTGTATTATGACAATACTGTCATAGCACAAAGTGACAAGAATGCAGACTGAATGCATTAGCAGTCTCTTCTGTGAGGGCAGTTGTTTTGTTCTTGTTTAAGGAACCTGAAGCCGTAATTGCTATTTCATCCCAAAAAGTGCTTTGTCTTCCTCCTATCACTGACACAATGTGGGGAAGCTTGAACTTGACCGGTTGCCCTGTTGTACCATTCTGAAGGCAAAGTCAATGCTTACATTTGCTTGCCATAAGATAGATCAACTGGTACCATAAAGACAAATGGATCAACAAATATACTATTAATGCAGTACATTATATATTTTTAATCCTTGCGCCTGAAACAGCCAACAACAGCTATTTATAGAAGCCTAAATTGCTTCCTAAATTGAAAATATAATGGAATATTACATGGGCATAGGGACATTCTTCGTATCACACAAACATCTTCTGAGAAAACATTCCTGAGACTTACGTGGTTAGTTAACATGAGGACCTGGGCTGTATCCTCATTAGGAAGAGAGGTAGCACAGCTCTGCTCCTCTACAGCAATATTCATTTTGAACCATCTCACAGAGAAGCATGGCAAAAGGAAGCAGAAAGAAGGTTTAATAATTATATAAAGATAGATGGTAAATATAGCAGCTCTTTCTGAAATATTTCCACCTCAAAAATCAGACTGTTTTTGTAACAACGATAGTTTAAACCACCTCTTCTGGTTATCTCACCAAAGCCCACAGGTTGTACAAGTTTGTATCTTTCCAAGTCTATGACAGACTGGTGAATTTAAACGGTTCTGGCCTACTACAACTTAAAATATCAAAATACCAAGAAAGTACCATCTCATTAAAAAAACCCCAATAGTTTAGATAGAAATTAAATACAAGTGAATTTCAAAAAAACCACACTCACTCTTCAGCATATAGCAAAATGCAGAACCTCACAGAGTATCTGGATAATAAAAAGGAATTTGAGGACTGGGGTTTTTTGTTGAATTTTATATTTGTTTTTATTATTATTTTCCTTTGCTATTTTTTCTCACTAATTTAAATGAAAAAATCATATAAAACTAACCCTGTGGAAAAATGAGAATTATAAGATTAACACCAGGGCTGTACAAAAGAAGGTACCATTAATCTTTGCTTATTTTTAAACTGCATAATACACATAAAGGGAATTTTATTAAGTTCTCTGTAAAAATAAGGAACTGTATACTGATATTAGTTATTTTCTTATTTTTTTTTCCAGCTAGTATGACTACCAGTAGGACAAAGAGATTAAAGGGAATATAAAGACAAATAACATTTTAACAGATGTCAAGAAATACTTTTTTCATAAGGAGAATCATTAAATGTAGAGCAGGCCTCCCAGGCAAGATTGTTGAGGCAAAAACTCTGTGGTTATTTAAGAAACAATGATATACCATCATGAAAATGGTACAGTAAACATTCATAGTATCATATGCAATCACATAACACCTGCAGGATGGACAAGGGATAAGACCCAGACAGCACGGGTTTAGGAAGAGCAGGTCTTGTCTGACCAACCTGATCTCCTTTTATCCCCCTGGTGGATGAGGGGAAGGCTGTGGATGTGTCTATGTGGACTTCAACAAAGCCTTTGACACCATCTCCCATAGCATATTCCTGGAAAAGCTGGCAGCCCACGGCTTGGACAGGGGCACTCTCTGCTGGGTTAGGAACTGGCTGGAGGGCCCGGCCCAGAGAGTGGTGGTGAACGGTGCTGCATCCAGTTGGCAGCCGGTCACTAGCGGTGTCCCTCAGGGATCAGTGTTGGGCCCAGTTCTGTTTTGATGATTTAGATGAGGGGATTGAGTGTACCATTAGCAAATTTGTAGATGACGCCAAGTTGGGGGGGAGTGTTGATATGCTGGAAGGCAGGAGGGCTCTTCAGAGGGACCTGGACAGGCTGGATAGATGGGCTGATTCCAACGGGATGAGGTTCAACAGGGCCAAGTGCTGGGTCCTGCACTTTGGCCACAACAATCCCCTGCATCACTACAGGCTGGAGACAGAGTGGCTGGAGAGCAGCCAGGCAGAAAGGGACTTGGGGGTACTGATTGACAGGAAGCTGAACATGAGCCAGCAGTGTGCCCAGGTGGCCAAGAAGGCCAATGGCATCCTGACCTGGATCAGGAACAGTGTTGCCAGCAGGACCAGGGAAGTGATTCTTCCCCTGTACTCAGTACTGGTGAGGCCACCTCTGGAGTACTGTGTCCAGTTCTGGGCCCCTCAGTTCAGGAAGGATATTGAGGTGCTGGAGCAGGTCCAGAGAAGAGCAACAAGGCTGGTGAAGGGACTGGAGCACAAGTCCTATGACGAGAGGCTGAGGGAGCTGGGGTTGTTTAGCCTGGAGAAGAAGAGGCTCAGGGGAGACCTCATCATTCTCTACAACTCCCTGAAAAGAGGTTGTAGCCAGGTGGGCGTCGATCTCTTCTCGCAGGCAACCAGCAGAAGGACAAGAGGGCACAATCTCAGGCTCTGCCAGGGGAAGTTTAGGTTGGATATTAGGAAGAAATTTTTGACAGAGAGAGTAATCAGACATTGGAATGGGCTGCCCAGGGAGGTGGTGGATTCTCTGTCCCTGGAGGTTTTTAAGATGAGATTGGATGTGACATTTAGTGCCATGGTCTAGTAACCATGGTAGTGTTGGATCAAGGGTTGGACTTGATGATCTCGGAGGTCTTTTCCAACCCCGTTGATTCTACGATTCTATGATATAATCATTAAGGTTGGAAAAGACCTCTGAGATCATCAAGTCCATCCTTTGAACACCATCACATCAACTAAACCAAACTAAATTAAGTGCCACGTCCAATTGTTTCATGAACACTTCCAGAAACAGTGGCTCCAGCATTTCCCTAGGCAGCCTGATCCGATGCCTGACCACTTTTGGTGAAGAAATTCTTCCTGATGTCCAACCTGAACCTCCCCTGGCACAGCTTAAGGTCATTTCCTCTTGTCCTGTCACTAGTTGCCAGGGAGAAGAGGTCGACCCCCCCGGCCACAATCTACTTTCAAGTAGTTGTAGAGAGCAATAAGTTCTCCCCTGAGCCTCCTTTTCTGCAGGTTACCTCAGCCACTCCTCATATGACTTACTGTTTAGACCCTTCACCAGCTTTGTTGTCCTTCTCTGGACATGCTCCAGAATCTTTCTCATAGCGAGGAGGCCAGAACTGGACACAGTACTCGAGGTGTGAACTCAGACCCTGCAATCAGCTCAGCTGGTTAGAGAACATTGCTAATAATGCCAAAGTTGTGGATTTGTAACAGAGGTTGCCTGATGGACAACTTCTCACTAGTTGCTTCTCCTAGACGGCGTTCTGTGGTGCGATCCCCCTTTGTCGGAAGGAAAGAACCACAATGTGCCTCTCTGGAGTCCGGTAGCAAAAAGTCAGGAGACTGTTTAGGAAGAGGGATGTGATTGGGTAAAGGCCTGGGGGGAAAGGAGTGGTTTGGGGACTCCGCTAGCCAATGGAGGAAACAGGAGGACCAAGGTCCAGTAGGAATGCAGGGACTGGGGAGGGACCTGTGAGACAACCAATGGGGCTAGTATAGAGGCGGGGACTGGTACAGGGAAGGAAGGCAACATGGCACTCTCCAGAGGGACCACGTGGGTTGGGGGGATAACATAACACAGGAAACCTTACAAAAGAAACCGCAAGTCTGTAAGTGACCTGATCCCAAGAAGTTGCCACTGTGATGATCTCTCTCTTAAACGCATTCCTTCCGTTGAGTCGTAATCCCTGAATTCTCCCACAGATTTGATCCCTGTAGAGGCCATTCACTTAAGAGTTGGACTTAATGATCCTTGTGGATCCCTTCCAACTCAGAATATTCTGGGATTCTCCTCACTGAGTACAGGGGGATAATCACACCCCTAATCCTGCTGGCCACATTATTTTTATATGGTCCAGGATGCCACTGGGGACACTGGGACCTGGGCACACTGCTGGCTCGTATTCAGATGGTTGTTGATCTAGCCCTTTTACGCTGAGCAGCTTTTCAACCACTCTGCCCCAGCCAGTATCTTTACATAGGATTGTTGTGACCCAAGGGCAGGACCTGACACTTCACCTTGTTGAACCTCATACTGTTGACCTCAGCCCATCAATCCAGTCTGTCCAGATCCCTCTGCAGAGTCTTCCTATGCTCCAGGAGATCAACACGCCCACCCAACTTGGTGTTATGTGCAGACTGACTGAGGGCACACTCAACACCTCATCCAGATGATTGATAAATATATTAAACGGGACTGGCCCAAATATTTGGGGGTTTAATAAGTCAGTCAGCTTCATTAATTTTTTTGACAGACCTTTTTTTTTTCTCTAAATCATATTTATTTGTTTAAGCTTGAGAATGTGTGGGGTTTTTTTAAACTGTGAATGGAAAAACATAGAATGAGAGTAAAAGACATAAAATGCAGGGTATATGATAGAAGTGTCATTAATAGATGAGCCTCTCTTTAATGTGCCACAGGTCACACTTTGTGTACACAATGTTGAAATAAAAGCTGATGCTTTTTCCAGAGTTAGGATAGCATTATACGAACCCTTTTACTTCATCATCTCTGTTAAACTGTCCATATTAGCACAATCAGCTGTCACTCTCACTTTTCTCTTTGTTTCTTTCTCCCTTTCTGCAGATTGAGAATCTAGTACCACTGGTTTAAAAAACACTTCAGAAAAATGGCATATTCTCACAGCTTATCAGACTGGAACAGAACTCCAGCCTCTGCAGCAAAAATCATAAGGCCTATGGCTGCATCTGCTATATAAATACAGCATGCAAGTACTAGCACTGAAGAGTAGAAATAGCTTCCAAATGCTTTTCTTTCTATGGCAGCATTCACACCTAATAAAAGGTCAAGTCTTAAGACTAAGTGTTTAGTTAATAGGTGTTGAAAGTGCAGGAACATATCTGATGAATCCATTACTTTAACCAGACTGTTACATGTCAGATCAACAAATATTTGCAATCAATATTTGCAAATATTTGGGTAAGTAACATAACTAAGGACAACACATTTTATTCAGGTCATTCAGATACCCATTAAAAAAAAAAAAAAGGAAAGAATCCTAGATCTGACTGATTCTGGAGACTTAAAAGATGTCTTTCAACTAATTTTTGTACTGTATCAAAAGACAGTAAGCAACGGCATCTACTCTATAACTTACGTATAATTGTATAATTACACTTGTAATTATAACTTTCAGAAGCACTGAAATGAACTTGGAAAAGCACTGAATAAAAATTTGAATAAAACTTTGAAATACATGCACCTACTAATATCCTAAGGAGAATCTAGGATATTTTCAAGTGAATCACTACCTTCTCTGGGATGGCCTAAATGCCCGGAAGGACAAACTCTTTGAAAATAGTAGAGGAAGAGATAGCAAGAGGGAAACTTAAAACCATCAGAAAGAAAAAAGCAATGAAAACTCTTTTCAAGTATTTTTTGTACTGTTAAATACATTTTGAAAGCTTGTGTTACACTATGAAAGCCATAAGATACCACAAAGCAGATAGCCATACCTGACTATCAGCTGAAGTCACAACTTTTCTGGCTAGGGAGTGCTCAATTCAGAGCAAAGTCTTAGATCATGGGATGGTGTCCCTGTTGGGAGAAAAAACACATGAAGTGCTTTTGTATTTCCCTGTGAGTATGGACCGTCTTGTAGGTTACATTGACAAGTTGACAAGCACATCAACTTCTCTGAAGCTACCACTCATCTTTTTGTGCAGATGAATATAAATTATAGATAATTAATTGCTGTTTGACTGGACCCCTCAGCTCATTAACCAGAATAAGAAAAGATCTGTTGCTCTTTTAACTAGATAGATTCCTTCCATTGGGAATATTAATGGACTCATTAGATAAGACTTCCTAGTGATTCTGCTCTTGGAGTGGTGCTATTAAACTAAAGCTAAAGCTTCAGAAGAGGATAAAGTTTTATTTCAGAGAAATATACTGCTGATTCAGACAAGTTGACCTGATGATCGAATAGATCTTTGTCAATTTTAACGAAATACTATACCAGCTCAGGAACATCACCAAAAGCTGCGTTTCAAAGGCAGGCTATCAGTTTTCTGCTGAGCTTTCCTGTGCAATGTTTCAGAATAATGGAGAAAACAGCAAAAGATCCTTGCCTCGAGAACAGTCTGCTTTAATCAAGGTTGAATTCAGACCTGACCAGAATAGTGACAGTATTGAGCAACAGCTCAGGATCTTTCTTTAACCTCACAAATACTGGGGGATAGGGAGAAGTGCTATACTCAGTAGTAGAACTTTCCGTTCATTGACATAAGAACTATTTTGTGGACACAGTGTTCACTTCTCTTTGTACAATAGTAAGGTCAGTAAGCCAGAGTAAGCCTTTAAGTCATTGTGGCAGAACTATACTCAGGCACACATCATCAGCTGTGTAGCAGGTAGAGCTGGACGGTCTAGAAAAAAAAAATCAGTGTTACAATTGAACATCCTTTGCCATTGAACCAGTTGTACAAAACTGAGAGATAGGTGCTTCCTGAGCAATAGCTAGCAATGTCTTTTTCCTGCTAGCAATTTACCTGATATAGAGATTTTAATTCATCCCTCCTTCATGGGTTTTTCATATATGTTTTTTGAAAACTGTTCAGAATTCAAAAAAGTGTCACTTTAAGGGTAATTAACCTGTTTCCTGTGTGGGTGCATCTGTGCCCTTCCTGAATAATTTTGAAAGATCATTTTCTTAAAGAAAATCTAGCAGAAGAGCAGAGGTTTCCAGGATATGAACACATTCTGTGTTCTACACATTTTGTGAAAATAGATGGCTGGTTAAATGGCTGCTTTACTTAGATTTATCTTATTAATATCATTGGTACAGAAAAGAGTTTTTTGCTAGATTTCCCTGAGATATGCACCAAATGGTTCAAGTGAATATCTAATACTGTGAAAATATAATGAATGAACTTTCAGCATCTTGGAGTCTGGAAAATCCAGTGATCATAGAGATTCAGCCTTCATTAATTCTCATCTGAAGCATTAGCTCCTGGAGTCATGCTGCTTGAAAGAATAGTCTGACGCATATATTCTGAAAATTCTGCTTCTTAAGACAGTAGAAGAAAGCTTGAAAACTGCCCCAAGTGTGTTATAGGTACCAAAAAAAAACAAAGCAGCAAATAATCTGCCCTCACATTTTCACACAGTCATTTAAAAATAAATAAATAAACCCCAAAAAACCAAATGTCATGGTTTAGGAATGATATTCCCCAATTTTGTCCTCCCACTTAAAACACCTCAGACCATGCATCACTTGCTCATTTCCCTTTCTTCCCCTTACAACCAGATGGAGAGGAGAATGCGAGCCACAAAAAGATCAAGATCACAGGTTGAGATAAGAACAATTTACTGGAAACAGCAATGAAATATAAAAAACTAGCAACAGTAATACTAATAGCCGAGTGTACAAGAGAGGTAAACGATTCACATGCGATTGCCCCCACGTGGAACCAGCACTACACAATCACAGACTCTGGTAAACCAAAATAAGAAGTGATCCTCCTGTGCATGGTGTGAAATGGCATAGAAAAACCCCAGGGTCCTGCAAAAATTTATGCTGTCCTGGCCAGAACCAGGACACCAAAACAAAAACCAAACAAACAAAACAAGAAACCCCTCAGTAAAAGCAACAAGTTCACACACACCCACATGGCCACACACAAAAACAAGCCTTATGGTTTTGTTACTTCTTTACTATTTTCACATAATTTGGTAGAATAATATGTTGGATTCTTTCAAACTGTGAAATATAACATCACCTGGTTTATTTGTAAAACAATGGGTCAGAGGAGCACACCTGCATTCTACCGCTTGTAAATTACCACTTTCCTATTATTTAATTCTAAAAAATCAATAACTGAGCTTTGCAATAAAGCATAAAGCATAAACACTGAGCAAAGTGTTTACATAATTACTGATTGTAAAATCTTAACATTCTTGAACTACTTGTTTAGAACTACTTATCATGAAAATGAATTTCACTGATCAAACAAATTTTCATGGCTAGGCTTCGCGAACGAAGATTTAGGAAGGCTCTATCCACATTTGTTACAGGCACGCTGGTGGCTTATGAGGCCAAGCCAAATGGACATATTTTTGATGTAAGTGTTAAACAAAAATTTGTTTGCATTCTTCCCTAGGAAAACAGCAAGCAGAAAACATGATCATAGAGATTTTTCTCAGTAGTGCCTCTGGTTAAACCATGATACGTGCATACAGCTTAGACTATGCGTACTGAAATTAGGCTGAGAAATTTTTCACTCATCATTTATTCCTTAAGCATATATGATATATGCATCTTAATAGTTCATCAACATTTGTTCCTGACTATTGCACAATTGATTATCTTTATGGAATACCATTTGAGTTTAAGCTTCTTACAGTGGGTGATCAATCAAGTCACTGACAAGTTAATAACTCTGTTTACCTCTTATCTTCTCTTTACTACTTTGTTGTGATTGAGCATATGGTTGTTTTGATTGTCTTGACTTAGGAAAGTGAAACATGAGCTGTACCTATGCAAAATTCAGTTTTCCACCTATATATATATATGTTCACAAAATGAGGAAAATGTTAAAACTCTTCCCTATTTTGTGTCTGCTCAAAGGTATCGCGTTTGTCATTTCTACCTGGAACATGATCCCTCCAGGCAGTTTTACTGGGGCCTGATTCCTAAATTTCTCTCATCTATTTTTCTACTTACGTTAGGAAAATATTGTAGGGATGGTCATTGCAAAGCTATTACAAACTCATCAATATTAAGACTGCATTTTCTTATGGATTCACAGCTGGTGTTGCATTTGTGTGTCAAGGTTTTGGTAATGGGAAGGTTAGAGGTGTGGCTTCTGTGAAAAGCTGCTAGAAGCTTTCCCTACATCAAATGGAGACAATTCCAGCTGACTCCATCACGGACCCACCGCTGGCCAAGGCTGAGCCCACCATCGACAGTGGTAGTGTAGATTTAAGAAGGGAAAAAAGTTAATGCACAGGAGAAAATTGCACACAGGGAAGAGAGGAGTGAGAATATATGAGAGGAACAACACTGCAGACAACTACGTCAGTGAAGAAGGAGGAGAACGAGGTGCTGCAGGTGCCAGAGCGGAGATTCTCGTGCAGACCATGGTGAGGTAGCTGTGCCCCTGCAGCCCATGGAGTTCCATGGTGGAGCAAATATTCACCTGCAGCCCATGGAGGACTTCACGTTGGAGCAGGTGGATGCCCAAAGGACACTGTGACCCTGTGGAAAGTCCAGACTGGAGCAGGCTCCTGGCAGGACCTGTCTCCCCATGGAGAGAGAAGTTCACACTGGAGTTATAGCAGACACCATTTCTGAGAGAGAAGCTTTCAGTTTTTCTTCTCATAATGACTTTATTTGGAATTCCAAATTGTAAAAGTTCTCTTTTTAATTGTTAAATAAAATTGTTTCATTAAAGGCCAAAAATGAAATTGGGCTCTTCCTGTAGTTGTTGTTGCTGGCATGTTTTAAAATAGGAAAGATTCTGGAGTGTTCTTTTTCAAAAAAAATCTGAGTGTACTGTTTGTGATGCCATTATTAAGACAGTGCTCTGAAGTTCTGCTATCACGCTGCTGTGCTATCATTTTTGCTGTTTCCTCTGTGAGGATTTGAGTTATTGTCATCTGAGATAAAGGCCAAACTTGTAAAACAGAAAAATAAACATTTTTTTTACAGTCTTGTTTATATTTATATGCAAGGTGAAACATTTAATGCAAAACCCAGTAGATATCAGGAGACAGCATCTTTATTGCAATAATATTTACAATTTTATCTAGTCCTGGAGTTTAGGTTTCATCTCTTTTGAAATGCAGTCCTTGTCATGCCATATTTATTATTCACATGTTATATCAGTTTCTGGTTCAATTTATCATTCCAGCTTTGGTGGCAAGAAAAGTATTCTTCTTTATACTAAGGATGAGTAGACCTTCCACTTGAATCCTATTCAGAGTTTAGAAAGATGTATTGAGGTAAGAATAATAATAATATAAATAGGAAAAATCTATAAATCATCATATTTTCAGGGTAATTTTCAAGGTCACAGATGATGTAAAAGACTCTCTTTTTATCTTGTGTTCCTATTTTTTTCGAGTATTCTTAAGTACAAATATTTCACAGTATTATAAAAATATACACACACCATGTTTGAGTATTTTATGCAGTAAGTAGTCCTGCATTTGATAAGGTCTGTCATCCTGAACATCAGAACCTTGAAAAAAATAAAAAACATTGATAAAACTAGTCAGTAATTTTGTGAGTATCACATGCTTTTTACAATTGCTACAACAGAAACTGTTGTAGAGAGAATGCTACCTAGGGCTAACAGCACCTGTGTGCAGCTATTAAACGATGATTATTTTTTAACAGAGTTGTAGATATTGCAATGTTTTGTTAATGCCTGAAAAATGAGATTTAGTGAAATCAGCAGTTGCTGCTCTTGATATTCCACACTAAATTAATTATAGTGGGGCTCTTGAAAAGCTATTCAATTTATACGTAAGAATGACCACTCCACAGTAACAGTTTTTGCTTTTATATGCACTTTATTAAATAAACTCACACAGACACAGAGCTGTTATTTCTGCCTGGGAAAAACTGCCACCCTGAACACCCCAACAGGTAATCTTTCTGGATCTTCCATCTTCTTGAACAATGATCATGATTTGAAGGACCTCTGAAAAAAAAATAAATAAAAGTAGTTATCACCTTTTCCAGAAGACCCATACCACATGGTCACCTATATAGATGTAGATATAGATATAAATATATAATGATGAAATATTTCACTTAAATAATTAAAAAGGAGCAAAAATTTTGGGAATATCATAATAACATGTTTGTTGAAACAAGTGTTTAAATTGTTTCAAGTCTGCTACGTAATTGCTGAAGAACTTTGATATCCAAAGCATTTTTACTTCTTGAGAAAGAGCAGAAACACATAAAATTTTCCTCTGTCTTACAAAGAAGCTGTTTATTATTCTCTTTCCAAGGATTGTTGTGCTGCTTTGTATTTTAAGTATTTTAATGCCTGCTCCTCACTTTATGTCAGTTTATAACTTTATTGTTTAAGTTCAATTAATACTGATCTTCAACTGTGTGCTGGTTTGGGCTGGAATACGGTTAGTTTTCTTTATAGTAGCTGGTATGGTGCTGTTTTGGATTTGTGCTGAAAACAGTGTTGATAATACAAAGATGCTTTTGTTATTTCTGAGCAGCGCTTACACAGAGCCAAGGTCTTCTGTTTCTCACAATATATTTATTTTCAATCCTAGTTGAACAGACTTTATTGAAAGACTCAGTTATTTAACTGAGTGCATGTTCATGGGCCAAAGTGTTTTTCTGTTTAAACTCTGGGACTTTGAAACTCATCTGACCCAAGGAATATTAAAATAAGATTTGCTGTCTGGCTGACTCTTTTGTATCCATCTTATAAAAATGATATAAATTGACTAGTAGTCAGTGGTCTTTACTGGTTTTGAGCCTGTCTTCTTCAACTGAAAAGGAGACTGAAATATAGACCTTCTTTATATATATATATATGTATATATATAAACACACACATATATATAAACACATATATATATGCATATATATTTATTTATTTTTGAGTATAAGAATTCAATTCCTAGTAGTAGTATTCTTTTCATTTCTACCTGTGGAAAGAAGTTTAAATTTTCATTTGGAAGATTATGTATATTTTTCAAAAAGAAAACAAATGATGTGATGTCTCAAATATATTACTTTAGAAGCATATGGCCAACTTCTGTCTCATCTATTGCTCCCTGTATGTGTATACTGTGAATTTAATGCAAAATCTTCTATGTTGCTCTTGCTCTTTTCATGTCAAGAGAACATGCCTGCACACCAGAATAGACAAAGAAAAATGGGCTATATGCATTGGATTAAATGAAAAAAACAACTCCTGTCTATCCTTACATGGAAATGTTTCTTATCAGAAATTCCTCTGTGTTTAGAAATACCTGAGAAAATTGCCTTTTATTAGACTAAAACTCTTAGATTGAAGGAAACTGTCAGGTATGACTTTGACATTTCTTATAGGCCCTAACACCCCCTGTGCATTTCATCATCTTGTGAGCTTTGCCTGTCTCTACTCAGCTGCCTTCCTACCTCCTATTCTTGTTTTCTTCACTTTATTTCCAAATCTTCTTAATCTTCTGCCTCCATCCTATGTGGCCATTCCCATATAGCTAAAGCAATACCCCAGCCTTACCATAGGTCTCTAGAACATGGGCAAAAGCCTTTACAAAGTTTAGTATTTGTAATGCGTGACTCCTAAATGTGCTATTAATTTCTTCAAGGAGGTGAAAGGCCAGTGGCAGGATTTTACACTAGATTAACTTTCGACAAAGTAGGAGGTGCTAGTAAGTGTGTGAGACTGCATATCCATATTAGAGTTGAGAGATATTCATTTTATCCTTTGCTTTGGCAGATTAATGACACCCAAAAGGCATTCAGTCTGAAACAGTTTGACATGGTTTTGTAGATTAATGGACACCCAAAAGGCATTCAGTCTGAAACAGAGTTTGACATAATAGCTAAAAGACACGATCACCAAATTTTGATCCCATTACCTTGTCCCATCCCTCACTTTCTGCATTCACCTTTAAATGTAATTTTATTTTATGTTTCATGTTATTATTTGTAGAAAGAGTTGGAAGCTGACACTACAGCTTTCAAAGGCTGGATTCTGTGACCTTGAGACATATCAGAGATGTTGAGGTGCATTACATAGGCAAGTGTACATGTGAAATAGAAAGTCTCTATCCCCTGTCTCTTGGCTACAAGTGCTTTCCCCTAACCTCCAAAGGCATTTTGTAGTTGTTTCTCCCATGGTAGTAATATAATCAACATTATCACAAAAGATTTGGTTCAAAGTATGGGCGTTCAAAAGTGAAGGGTTTGTTTGCACGGAATATCAAAAGTAGCATACAACTGCCAATAAAATGTTCAAGATTTTCTTAATTATGTAGCAAAAGGTGTAAGAAATAAGCAAAATAGAACAGTTAATATAATAAAATTTTTTTTTGTGAAAGAAACGTTCAGAAAACCATACTGAAATATTTCAAAATGCAATAGCACTGATGTTCCTCGTCTACTGAGTCAACATTTTAGTAGCCTTATACAGATTTAATTCCCTTGTTTCTTTAAAAACCTTTATCAGACCCAAACTGACTTCAAGACAAAAAAACCATAATTTAAATATCTCCAAATCTGTGGTGTAAGTTATAAATAGATTAATATAATGCACAGTCATATCTTTTCAAGTGATAGCTTACAATCTCAAGGAAAAAGGTGGTCACGGAAAGTGACTGCAACACTTATGAGTGTTGAAAATTGTACTGATCTAAAGCAAAGAAAATTTAACCCTGTTCTACATTATGGTTCTACAGAAGCATTTGCTGTAAACTTCTTAAGGCACACATAAATGTGGTTATCAATGGTGACATCTGTCTATTATTTTATCCTCTGTACTTTTTTCATCATTTGCATGACTTGTGTTTATGTAATTATTGTGGGGAAGAGATCACAAAAGTGTAAAACAAGATGGGATTGCTAGAGTGTGTATGTTAACAATATGCCAGTGATGTGCTTCATTTTCACTGATTTCTTTGAAATTATGATTTGCAACTACTCACAATTATGTTGTGAAGCCTAAGTTAACTAAGATTTTTAATCTATTTAATTTTTTTCTGTTTATAAAAGGATGTAACACCAAAATCTGTGCTGTAGCTGTTTAAAATATTGCATAGAATTAATTACATAATTATGCACATGAAAATTTAGAAAGGTAAATCAAAATAAATAGACTTATTCCAAATTATTTCTTTGGCTATATTCCCATTCAATTTCTTTTTTGAAATTAATGCTTTCCAGAACAGCATTTATTTTATCTTAGATTTTTTTTGGTTTCATGGATGTTGTTCCGCCAACAAGAATCCAAATGAAAAAAAAATACTGGCTAGCTTTAAAATGTTTTTCTACAATACAATAGTTCAAAAAAAAAATAATTCCATAGTCATATATTTTTGCCAGTGATAATGCAGTTGGAAATTTTGGAGAAGTTTTGGTCACATAATCCATCAACAGCTACAGGCAAAAATTTTGAGTTTTAATTTATCTAAGAAACTTCAGCAACTGTTCAGCACATGGGGAAGTCTTAATAGATGACCCTTAAACTAGTTTCACAGTTCTGTGGTTCTAAATTTTTATGTGTTCTGACATACAAATAATGATGCCCCAGAGCTTATTTATAAATGTGTTTTCATTGTTGGGATTTTTTCATTCTACTTATCATTTTAAAATGCTAGAGACATGGCTGTTATATTGTTTTGTATTTCAGCATCATGAAACAGGCTATCTAGAAAGGATTCAGCAGCAAGTTTCAGAGATTCATCTACAAAGATACACATTACTTGAATATCCAAAAGTAGTGTTGCTAAGCAGCGAGCTAAAATACAAGAATTTTACTAGAAGAAACTAAAATACTTATAAAGTCTAACAATTTATGCAGATTAATTCTATCCTGTAAACCTGGGAGACTTTTCTGATGTCATATTTTTAGTATGCAATTTTCAACTAACAGTCATCATGAAACAGGTCCTTCAAAGCTCCATGGTTCTGAAATAGTTGCCTTTCTGCTATGATTTGAAGACATTGGGAAAATGTTTAAAACAATGCCAGTTGTGTTTAATTATTCATTATGCTACTGAACCAGTATTAGTATTCTGTGGGACTCTGGAGTAATATTGAGCAGTGGTTGTGGTGATGTTTCCAGATCTAGTTTGTTCTTTGAAGCTTATGCCTTTGTACATAGACCATTTCCTGAGGGACAGGGTGATATTGGCAGGCCAGCAGAAATGGTAATTGTGTCAAAACTCTACGGTGAATGACAAGGTGCTCTAGTGGGAGACTAAAAGAAAGTGCAGAGTTTAATTACAGCCTGCAAATCTTCACAAACTGTGAATAGGGAGAAGCCTAGACTGTGCGTTTAGCATTGATTTGTGAGCCATTATTAACTTTCCAGGAACACTTCAATGTTACAAAAGATAAAGCTTTACATAACGAGAGCTGCACCTTTCAGTTGCACAATCCTAGATAGTCTAACTGCTAGGAAAAAGTGTCACCTAAGGAGCCAGAGGTCATTAAACAAAGCAGAATAACTAATTTCATGCCTGTATACATTTACAGTAAAGTTGAAAACAGATTTCCACTCCATGTTATAAAAATGTGTACTTGAAGGATTCCAAATCTTTTGTATTTTCTCTTCCAGTGGTGAAAGTTTAACTCTGCAGCAGCAATTTTCATCAGAACATTTCTAACATAAAGAAACAAGTTAGAGTTATAGCAGTGGTCAAACTATACACAGAGGATTAACAATGGCCTTTATATCACCTTCCTGAAAGTTGAAAAAAAATATGTTAATGACATAGGAATAAAAATAACCTGAATGGAATTTAATGCTATCTTTGCATCCTCTGGGAGCAAAAGCAACTAGTACTTTCATGGTCAATACCATGTGGGGAGGCAAGAAAGGAAATTAAAGAATCAAAGAAAGAAGGACACATCCACACTTCTCTCAGCAATGCGCTTTCTTCCTTAGATACATCTTACTCACCCTGATGAAACTTTCATTTTTGCTAAACATGGTTGCATGGCTGGGGGGGGGCCAAAATGTCAAACCACAACATCTTTGTGTTACTCCTGAGAACTATGCAATCTAATTAGAAGCAATTCTATAATTACTTTTTCAATAACTCATACCTTTCTCAACTGCTTTTCACAAAAGCTTGCAAAACAACCTCACTTTCGACAGATTTTTCACCACTAACAGTTTACCAGATGTGTGTTTGTTGTCAGGCATGAGAATAAATGCAAGAGAGGAGCTGCTACCCTGGAGAAGAAAATCACAATGAATTTCTGGCAACCCTAGGAGGCTGACAGTGGTGGATGAATGTGGGTTCCTGATATCCCTTATACAGTGCCAAAGCTGAAAAGGAGTCACTCCCACAGGATGGATTTTACAGCCTTATCAGTGGGTGTGTGGTTGAAATGTAAATTTATTCCCTGACCTCCTTACACTGTTCTCCTAACTAGTCTTGCATTCTCTTCTTCCCCTGACAAAGATTCAGTTTACAAACACTACTGTGCAGTAGGCTATGGTTTCCCAATCTGCCGTGCAGAAATGTCAGGATGGGGCTGAACTGGCCCAGCCCTCTACTGCTATTCAGTGATCTACAATTAAAAGAAGTAAGTTTCATTCGGAGTTCATTCAAGTGTAAAGTCTGAAACAAAACTACGAACTGCAAATGTGCCCAGATATGAAAAAATCAAATCCATTGAATTTTACATCAGTCAAGAACTGGGTAAGAATTTTCACAAAAGTTAAAAGAAGTTCCCTAAAGCAAGTAAATCCATTCTCTTGATAGGTAATTTATAACTAATGTCATTCTGGATATGTTTCCAGCTGATATTTTCATGTACATTTGCGCTTCTTCCTTCAGTGTAAATGTTGGTTTAAGTTTGTTGGAGTGTAATTTAGAGCTTAGAGTCATTTTGTGCCCCAAAGTAATTTTCATACATAGTTCATTTAATCAAGTTTAATATTCTAATATAAGCTAGTTGAGGTGCCCCTGGCTATTTTATTAATTTATAAACTTTTCAAGAAGACAGCAGCAGAACATACCAAAGATGACAGCAATTGCTTGCTGCTTAGATGGTGTCATTTGTTTAGTTTGGAGGAAACAAAGGATGCTATTATTTTCCCCTCAACGGTTGTCTTTCATGTTCTTTCCTTTCTTGCATTCTCCTCTGTTCCTTTCAGAATGTGTAGGTTAGTTCTTAAAATGACCTTAAGAGCTAGGATGAAACTGTAGGGGAAACAAGAGTTTAAAGTAATTTACAAAGGAATTAATGCAGAACCATTTTCCCCGGACAACTCTTATCTTCATCCAGTATCATTTTAATAATTCTCTCTTACTCCTCTTCTCTTCCTTGCTGTCATCTTCTACATGTTAAAATTACTTCTGAGGAACTTTTCAAATAATTAATTCATTATGGTTTTCTTTAATATGCAGAACATCCAGTGCTTTTATAGCCATGATTTTTTCTGGTTTGTACATTTTATTTCTCACCTATTTCACAATGTCATTTGAATACACTTTACTCAAATAATCCCCTTAAAAATAAATATTCTGAGTGTATTTGGGTATACCAACTTCTCCCATTCAGATTATCTACTGAAGTAATTGAGAGCTTGAAAAGCGGGTCTGTACTTAGTTGTTGCTGGAATTTTTTGTCATATTTTCTAAATAACTTTTTGATAGTTCCTCAGAAGTTAAAAGAGGTAATTCTTTTTAGAGAAGTGTAACAGTCTACATTAGATAGTGCAAGACAAAAGCAGAAACTTAACCACAGTTTCCAATATCCTCAGAGAAAGCTTTCACCAAAGAGCTTTTA
Source organism: Pipra filicauda (assembly GCF_003945595.2). Classification (NCBI taxonomy): domain Eukaryota; kingdom Metazoa; phylum Chordata; class Aves; order Passeriformes; family Pipridae; genus Pipra; species Pipra filicauda. The sequence continues at coordinate 3,875,137 of NW_024103585.1, forward strand.
AGTGTTCACCTCTATATGAACCTTCAGCTGAGCTGTAAAACATCAGAACTGAATTTTTCTATTCATACCCTTCAGCCTCAATAAAGCTTCTTTTAGGTTAAGAATTGCCTAATGTATGTATTGCTAGGTCTGGGCTAAGTGCCAAACTGTTTGCCCTCTTAGGATTTCGGATAATTCTGGGTATGAACACAATCAGAACTGTATGGATCTAGAAAGCATTTATGTCAAAATTGAAGGATCTTTGATGTTAATAGTTAAATGACATTCAGAAAATGGAAAGAGATATTTTCAAGCCTGAAATATGAGGATTTTTTTATTATTACTAGTTCTATTAATTTGTTTAATTTAACCAAAATCAAAATGCAATCACCAACTGTGAATTTTTTCACAGTTAATATTCATCCTTTTAGACTGTCGTGTTACAATGTCTTCCCAAATCATGTCCCAGGGCATATGACTTCAAATCAGAGATTACAGAATCACAGAATATGCCAAGTTGGAAGGGACCCACAAGGATCATTGAATTCATCTCCTGGCCCTGCACAGGACTATCCCCAAGAGTCACACCACGTGCCTGAGAGTATCATCCAAACACTTGAACTCTGGCAGGCTTGGTGCGGTGACCAATTTCCTGGGAGCCTCTTCCAGAACCCAACCACACTCTGGGTGAAGAGCGTTTTTCTAATATTCAACCTAAACCTCCTCTGACACAACTTCAGGCTATTTGTGTAGGTCCTGTCACTGGTCCCCAGAGAGAAGACATCTTTGCCTGCTCCTCCTCTTCCCCTCTCAAGGAAGCTGTAGATTGCAATGAGGTCTCCCCTCAGTCTCCTCCAGGCTGAACAGACCAAGTGACCTCAGTAGCTCCTCATATGGATTCCCCTCAAGGCCCTTTACTATCTCCATTGCTCTCCTTTGGACACTCTTCAATACCTTAATATCTTTCTTACATCGTGATTCCCAAAACTGCACACAATATCCAAGGTGAGGCCACACCAGTGCAGAGCAGAGCGGGACATTCCCCTCCCTTGACTGGCTGGTGATGCACTGCCTGATGCCCCCCAGGACACAGTTGACCCTCCTGGCTGCCAGGGCACTGCTGACTCATATTCAACTTGCCATTGACCAGGACCCCCAGGTCCCTTTCCATGGCACTGCTTTCCAGCATCTCATTCCCCAGTCTGTACATACACCCAGATGCAGAATCTGGCACTTCTCCTTGTTGAACTTCATATGACTGGTGATTGTCCAGCCCTCTAATTTGTCCAGGTCTCTGTGCAGGGCCTCCCTGCCTTTGAGGGAGTCAATAGCTTCTCCCAGGTTTGTGTCATCTGCAAACTTGCTCAGTATCCCTTCCAGTCCTGTGTCCAAGTCATTTATGAAGATGTTGAAGAGCACTGGGTCTAATCTTGTATAGGCTTCTAATATAAATGTCTAAACAATGCAGAAAAAATCCAGAGTGGGAGTTCTAGCTACAAATAGTTGTAAACTTTTTGAATTCTGAACACTTCACTGTTGAGAGTCTATTTTCTGCTAAAATTTTCCTTCTAATGTCCATTTAGACTTTATCCTCACCGGTTGGAAAATTCCACTTTGTTAAATTTGATTTTTGTAAAGTTGCAATTAAAAAGTCATTTGCAGGACGATTTAGCAATTTTATCCTGTTCAGGACAACTCAACTACCACAGATTACCAGTAGTGTAGTGAAATAGATTATATTTTACTTTGATAGATTGTATTAGATTAAATAGATTATAATAAATTATATTTTACTTCTTTTAAGATAAGCTTTTATGCTGGGAGGGATCTGATTTGTTCACAAAGTGAGTCCATGTATAAACAAAATATGGCCCTCAACAGCCCTTAGCTAATAATTAATAAGAAATTACTATTTTACTTCAGTTCTGCATGACTAACAATCTTGTCCTAGTGTTTAGCTTCAATATCCAGCGAAACCACTTCATAAGTAAAACTCCTGGGGACATGCAGTTTGCTTAAGAAGTACATCTCATTTAATCAGTTTGTTTGGTATCCTTGAAACACAGCTCAGTGCACGGATTAGGAACCTTTGACTATTTGTGCTCACCTTGCTGTAGACTTTAATCCACAAAAAATGTGCATTTGGTATTTGGTATTAAATAAAAGTAGGATTCATCTGAAAGTGATTTAAAAAATTACTGTAAGTGATCTAAGAATGATAAAAAATAAATCTGTTCTCATCGCAATGGAATATATACCATAGTCACTCTGGTCTGTAGACCAAAACTGCTTTTGCTGTCACATTATTTTGATCTTTAATGGAGTCATAAACTAACAAAAGATTCACATTTTTCTGTCATACTTCTGAAATATTAATTATTTACTTTCTTGTCTGTCAAAGTTGATCTGCTGTTTTTTTCTATCAGAACAGAAAAAACGTCTTTAAAATAACTAGTGTACCAGAATGCAAAGCTGTGGTTATTACAAGAGATCAAGTTTGTAGAAGACTTGAGTAAAACTAACAGTTACAGGCAAAGAAAAGGAGTAAGCTGTGTTGTATCGCAGTTTGGTCAAACCAAACACCCTGCCTGGAAAAGTAATAAATCTCATCAACAGTGAATTAATCATCCCTGCTGTTACTGCTTTTATATCACCAAAAGCTCATCTGTTTTAGGGGTAGCCAGGAAAATTACCTTCTGAAAGATTCACAAAGAGAATAAGATAATGTTTATACACATTTCTTGGCCTGAGTCACATAGTCGGGATACCTTCAGGAGAATTCCCCTCTCTTATGTTTAGCTACTCAGGACTATTTAGGCACTGTATTCCTCCTAAAATCAGTGGAACATCTGGAGCCTGAAAACAATCTATACACATTTCTTCATATTTGGCAGAAATATTTCATACAGTGCCACCAAAGAACTCCTCATCCTTTGCCATGTGCTAAGTTATGGATGGAGCCACAAAGGCTGTATCATGAGGATCCCAGCACACTCTACTGGTAAAAAGACAGAAGCCATGGGCTTGTCCCTCTCTCTTCTCACTATCCTTACATCTTTCTGAGGTTTGCTTTTTTTTCCTATGGGAAGACCATCTACTGGCTTCCCAATAAGTGTGTTGGCTGACTTGTCTTTAAAACAGCCTTCAGCATGCCTCCCCAAGAGCTAAACAGTGTAAAGAATGAGTGAGTCATCATCTTGTGAAGTCTCAAGTATGCTAATAAGTCTGGTTTTAAAAGATGGTCCACACATGTCTTTTAACAAATGTGGAGATGTGGGCCTCAGCTCATGCATTGCTGTTATGCAGCAGTGGTTGTATCATTATCTAGAAAGAGGTCTGGATTGAAACAATCAGAAAATGCTCTCAATTTAAATAATTGGGGTTGCTTGGGGTTTTCTTCCTCTTCTTTCCTTATTCATCACGCCTGTCAAGATAATTTCTTAGGCATGTGGTAAATACCTCTGTGTCTAAAAAGGGGGTGCTGGGTTAACCCACTAAGCACCACCCATCCACTTGCTCATTCCTCCCCCCACTGTTATCAGTAGGATAGGGGAAAAGATCAGAAGAGCAAAAGTGAGAAAAGCTTATGGGTCAAGATAAAGACAAGTCAACAGGGGAAAGAAAGAGAGAGGTAAAAAAAAAAAAAAAAAAAAAAAAAAGAAAAAAGCAGCAGAATAAACCAGCAAAAACCCCAAACCAGACCAACCAAAGAAAGAAGTGATGCAAAGGCACTCACCACCTCCCAGTCAGCAGATCAGTGCATGGCCAATCTCCAAGAAACAGCTGCTCTGGAAAAAGTACACCAACACCCTTCTGGTTTGTTTTATTGCTTATCATGATGTTATAGAGCACTGAATATCTCTTTGGTCAGCTGGGGATAGCTGTCCCAGCTGTTTCCCCTCCCAGCCTCTTGCCCATTCCTAGACTACTTTTTATGGAGACAGAGAGAAGATGTTGATGCTGTGGAAGTACTGTTGATCAATAGCTGCAATCCTGAGGGAATCCAGGCTTTACTGAATTCAGGTGAATCTAATGATTCCCCTTGATTTGGCCAATGACTCCTATTTCCAGAAAAGCTATGGAAATGTCTTCAGGAAATTTTTCGATTAATTCTTTTTTACTGTGTAATTTGGTAATACATATAGAATCATAGAATTATAGAATGGTTTGGGTTGGAAGGGACTTTAAAGAACATCTATGAAGCATTTAAAACTAGAGTGGACAAAATACTGTAAACATTCATTCATAGCTCTGCTGCTATCATAAGCAGCCCTTTGTCCTAAGAATATCTCTAATCCTGATTTCCACTTTCTGAAGTTTTATTTATTAATTGTTTTTAGGCAGGAATATCTGAAACTGGGTTAGTGGGGTATAGACATACAACTGAAGTTTCAATGATAGGTGCAACTTATGTTGCAATATCAGATGGAGAAATATATAACTAGAAATTCTTGTACTTAGTAGAATCATGGCAATTATAGGAATTATTATAATGAAGATATACTAAATAATTTAAATAAGCTATTTGGAATTTTACTTATTTCTTTACATGAACAATATTCTTAAGATAATTAGTCTGTATGCAAAACACTGCATAAGACTAGATAATAACAAGTTAATTTTCAAGCAGGACTTTACAATACTTCCAAGTTGCCTTCCTTGAAAGATTAAAAAATTAGAACTGTTATTTACAGGAATAAAGCCACTCATGTAAATGACAGTTGTGATCATAATATATTATTTGATGAAAACCATTTCAAATGGAACCTAAAAAAGGAACTTTAAAAAAGACTAGTTCAGACACATAGTTGTGTGACAGTAGTAAAAACAAATTCAGTAAAAGAGAATTAAAAACTTTAAAATCTAAGATTTAAAAAAAAATATTATTGGAGTTCATCTGAGTCTTCAGCTATGAACTTCTGGATACTAAGGAAAAAAAACCAAATTTGTCTGAATTACTTAACTGCCTGGATTATTTAAATAGCAGTTTTCCCATGGTGATTATTTTTAAATTTATTTTTATTTTGCAAAACTTGCTTCAAACATGTACTGTTTACAGAAGTTTCATTTGGATTTGTCACATGAAGTGAGATTTTTGTACCAATCCAATTATAACAAAACCACATTTTAACCAAAATGACAAAACCAGCAAATATCATTAAGCTGCAGGACAATGACAAATGAAGACTTTTATTTTAACAACTTCTTTTTGTAATCAAGCATAGAATACAAATATAGTATGTTACATTGCATTGGTAATTTCTCACATTGTTAACACATTGAAAATTTAAATGTCAAGTTAGTTATATTTGGAAATTGGTCCTTTGGGGTGATTCTGATGGATAAGACTAAGCCATTTTGTGTTCTGCAGAGTGTAAGCTCACATGTTGCATGATGATGTTGTACCAGCCTGTCATTGCAAGTGTAAATAAAGACATTCAGGTAGAAGATCTCCTAAGTGGAAAACATCTTCCCACATAGTATGTTTTAGACCTGAGATAGGAGAACCAGAGGAAAGAGGTACAAAACAGAATTCATAGTTTCATAATTTGGTGAATCATATTTGATCTTTTGGTAGCCAAAAGAAAAAAACATTTTAGCTGCTATAATTTGTTTGATTTAAGAGTTATAAATAAGCATCCTGAATTTCATGGTATTGCAAAGCAGTGAAAGGCCATTGGAGAGACTTTGTTCTTTATTCTTTTGTACACAGCACAACTGCATAGCCTAGCACTGGAGAATGCTGACAAAGACATCTGTAAGTAACAATAACTGCTTAACTTTTTCAGACTGGAAAAATGTCTGTCCTGTTATATAAACACCTCCACAGAGGTATAACTGAGAGCTGTTGCTGAGCCTGTCCTGAAGCCCATAAAAGTGCCGGGCCTCCGTGTGTCTTCTTGGCGTCTCTCTCCTGCTCAGCACGGCCTTTCAAACAGGTACTGACTAGAGAGGATTATGGGGCAAGCATACAGAATTGAACTGAATCTTGATGAATGATCTTACAGGTTCCTTCAGGCTACTTCAGTCTTTTAAAGGAGCATGAAAAGGGAAAATGGAAGGAGGTTCACATCTTCAAAGAATGTAAGCAACCTCAAATGTCAGTGATGCTAGGTCTCCAGTGGTTTTAATTTCCTAATTCCTACTGTGATATCTGAAATGATGGGAAAGAACAAGAAGTTGAAATGTTGACAATGTACTGCAAGGATCAGAGAAAGGAATGAATTTAGGTTTTCTGACTATTATCACTATATCAATAATATTTCTGTAAATAAATTCAGATACAGCATATCAATATGATAGAGAAAGCTTTAGTTTTGTGGTTCATTAAGAGCAATGTATTTTTAGAAGATTTTGAATTAATAGAAAATAGGGCATAGGATTGAGAGAAGTAATTTTATGCAATATACGAGCATGGAAGAAAACGCAGGAATGAGACTGGGGAAAGAAAGTTTCCAGACTCTCACCTTAGTAACAAACAGATGTGAAAGAGGCACATGGCATCATTTGCAAGGTGTTTTTTTGATTATGAATTTTTTTAACAAATTACCTTCTTCTTCTGAACAGTTCTGTTATCTACCACAATGGATAACTGCACAAAAAAACCCCAACTTTTCACTAATTCTAATTTGACCCCATCCTGTGCAACAACAGAAAACCTGAACTCTGTTGGAAAGTCACATCACTGACTGAAAGTCAAATATTACACATGTGAATTACCTATATTCAGGCTTCTTCTACAAGAGAAAATTGAATCTTACACTTAAAAAAAATACTCTTTTAATAGACAAATGTCTGTTTTGCTGTGATATAAATTAAATTATTATGCAACAATACTTGTCCTTCTGAATGGCTAAAAATTGCAAATCAGAAAAAGAGGAACAATTTTTCCCATTAAATATTTTGACCTTATTTGTATATTGTTATGGACAAGGAATACAACAAATGTAAATATTTACTCTGAGGAAAAAAGTATGGGAAACTTGTGAAATTAAAACCCATATGTAATGTGTTCCCTTCTTTTCTGTGCTTTTTATTGTTGTGAATTTTCTGTGTGACTTCTTTACCCTTCATAGACATTCTTTGAAATTTCTCTTGGATACAAGGATGAGTCCAAATATTGCTGATTGAAAGACAAATGTCGACATTCAAATCAGATCACAGCATCTGCTACTACTTCTAGTGTTTCAAAACGTACCTGTTCTGTGAAGCATTCCAACACAGAACTCACTATGAAATGTCCAATGAGTTATATTTCTATTCTTTTTGTCCTTTATACAAAGACAGAAAACTACCTCTTACACAATTGGGAAATGAATTAGAAATTACATACAAGTCACAAAGCCATTACTAACAAGAGCATCTTGAACAGCTTCACCATTTCACAATGGCAGTACATCTCAAATCAACACAACGTATCTAACCACGATCTTCACCGTGGAATGAAGTAGAATCTCTGTTCAGGCACCTGGAGCACCACCTCCTCCTCCTCCTTCACTGACCTTGGTGTATGTGGGGTCGGTCCTCTCACCTATTCTCACCCTGTCTTCTCTGGCCGCAATTATATCTGCACAATAACTTTTTTTTCCTTCTTAAATCTATCATCAGAGAAGCACTACCACCATCTCTGATTGGCTTAGCCTTGGCCAGCAGCAGCTCTATCTTGGAGCCAGCTGGCATTGGCTCTGTCAGACCTGGGGGAGGCTTCTAGAAGATTCTCAGAGAAGCCACCTCTAAGCCCCCACTGCTGCCAGAACCTTCCTATACAAAACAGTAGTGAACAAAGTTGCATCCAGCTGCTGAACAGTCACAAATTATATTCCCTGGGGCTCAGCACTTTGACCAGTTCTGTTTAATATCTCAGTATCAACAAGGAGAAGTGCCAGGTCCTGCACTTGAGTCACAGCAACCCCAGACAATGCTACAGGTTTGAAGATGAGTGGCTGGAAAGATGCCCATTGGAAAAGGACCTAGAGGAGCTGGTCAACAGCCAGCTGAACATGAACCAACAGTGTGCCCATGTGGCCAAGAAGACCAGTGGCATCCTGACCTGTATCAGAAATAGTGTGGCCAGCAGGGCAGTGATCGTCCCCCTGCACTTGACACCAGTGAGGCCACACCTTGAATCCTGTATTCAGTTTTGGGCACCTCACTTCGAGACACTGAAGTGCTGGAGCATGTCCAGAGAAGGGCAATGAAGCTGATAAAGGGTCTTGAGAGTAAGCCATAGGAGGAGCAGCTGAGGGAACTGGGGTTGTTTACCCTGGAGAAATGGATGTTCAGGGGAGAATTTATTGCTCTCTACAACTACATGAAAGGAGACTGTTGGAGGTGGTGATCAGCCTCTTCTCCTAACAAACAAGTAATAGAACAAGAGGAAATGACCTCAAGTTGTGCCAAGGAAGGTTAGTTTAGATATCACAAAAAGTTTCTTCCCAGGAAACATTGTCAAGCATTGGTACAGGCTTACAAGAGAAGTGCTGGAGTCACCATCCCTGGAAGTAGATGTGGTGCTTGACTCATCATACCAGGAGGTAGCTGTGGCTTAAAGACATAGTTTAATTGTGGGCTTGGCAGTGCTGGGATAATGGTTGAACTTTATGATCTTAGAGGTCTTTCCAACATAAATGATTCTATGAATCTCTGATTTATCAAAAAGCTCAAAGGCCTGTCAACCTGAACATCTTATTTTGAGAAAGCCCCTCATTGCCCTAAATGTCTTAATGAATTTTCTCTATCCTAGGTATCCTGTAGCAGAATCTCAGAAGAAGGAAATCTCTGGGCCTTTACACTCTCACATTTGTATTTCCAATCCTCGAAGCTCTTCATGTACCTTGTACTGTTGGTCCAGTCTTGATTTTTGTTCTGGAGTCTTTGTTCCTGACTGGATTCTCTCTCTATCTCTTGGCAGGTCATTATCTGATGCTTATCTGGATGGGTTTCAGTTTCTACTGGCAGTAGTGGCTTCCTTATCTTCCATTTTGCATTGGCCTCAGGGCCTCCCTCTACAGAACTAAGCAACAGTTCAAGGTAAATTAAATGGGAATTCGAAGCTTGTGGCCTAAAGGTTCAGCAGCTTTAACTACTCATGCAAAGCGAAACTACACAGACAAAATAATACATTTGAAAGAATTCAGTTAACTAAAATTATTTTACATGAAAATGTCTACATACACAGCATGTTAGAAAACATTACTTGTACAAGCTCTTCATTTCCTTGAAGCCTACATTTAATACATTGAATCCAATTATTTCATATTTTTATATATATATATAACATAGAAAATACACAACACAGAAAAATAATAATTTACAGAATCACAGAAAAATTCATCTTGCAAAAGATCATGGAGTCTAACCTTTGGTTGATCACCACCTTGTTGACTAGACCATGCCAGTAAGTACCATGTCAAGTCATTTCTTGAACACCTCTAGGAATGGTGACTCTGCCACCTCCCTGGGCAGCCCGTTCCAAAGTTTAACAACCTTTTTCATGCAAAAATTCTTCCTAATGTCCAACCTGAACCTCCCCTGGCACAGCTTGAGGCCATTTCCTCCTGTCCTGTCAGTAGTTGCCTAGGAGACCCACCCCCACATGGCTACGACCTCCTTTTAGGTAGTTATAGAGAGCCATAAGGTCTCCCCTGAGCCTCCTTTTCTCCAGGCTAAGCAAACTCAGCTCTCTCAGTTGCTCCTCATATGACTTACTCTCTAGCCCCTTCACCAGCTTCATTGCCCTTCTCTGGACATGCTCCAGCACCTCAACGTCTTTCCTGAAATGAGGGGCCCAGAACTGGACAGAGTATTTGAGGTGAAGCCTCACCAATGAATTCACCTGGTTCCATTCTTAAGTAGGATAAATTTATAAACTAATAAAAGGCTAATTTCAGTACATATTTGTAAAAAAATTAGGAGGTTCCTAATTTTGTTGTCTTTGCTTAAGCAGTTTCTTGTGCGTGTCAATTATGGGGTTTAAAATAATTTTATGTAATTAAGAAAAGACATTTTATATGACCCACAAAGTCCTCTTTATTTGTACAGCTAAGTCTATTTTTATTTGGTCCTAGGCAGGACTGTCATGTTTAAAGTGACAAGGTTATTGCTTGTCATGAAATAGTGAAGATCTATGTTTTTTCCCTATGCAAAACATTTCCCTTAAGACATTTCAGAGGTTTTAATTTAAAACAGAAACAGTCATTTTGCTTGTCTCCTTTTTTCTCATTGTTCAATAAACAGGATAATCCAAAGCAATTGAAATACATTAATATTAATAAACTGTCAACTTGTAGGCATTCTGAAGTAATATTTTGGGAATAAATCATAGATGAAATAACATCTTGTGAATAAATCATAAATACAGGTGTGCACACATTTGCACACCGCTAGGATTTATTATACACATAAATATATTGTATGCATCAGATGTATACACTAAGAATTTATTGATTAAAAAAAATTCTTGTTGTCTGAAACTATGACGGTAGAAATAAATAACCTTGCCATCTGCTCTTTCTCTTGTTCTTTCCAAATAAAGTGTGACTAGTATATTCTAGCAAAAGTAGTAAAAATCCCAAGAACTAAAATAATTAATTTCTGACATAAGATTCTTACAATCTCTGTCACTGGTCCAAATACTATAATTCAGTAGCAATTTTTAAAATATCTTAGAGGTTTTTAACTTCTAGAGGTGCTTTAGAGGAAGCAGTTCAAAGGCTAAGTCCATAGTGCTTCATGACATCAACTGGGAGGTGTAACAGAGAATTCTGATTATCTAGTTCCAAGGGTCCTCTTTCTAAATTTAAACCAGCCTTTTATAGACAGTAGTTTGATACACAAAAGATATTCTTACTTCATTTTTGATTAATTGTATTGAGTGTACATTGTGCCAAACAACAAACAAGTGGGCTTCCTGACTTCTCTGAATACATTCACATCTGAATGCCTGGAAGGTGTTTCCATTTCCATTTCAGATACTTCTGCCTATAAGCAGGAACATTGGCAAATTTCAAGCTACCTACATCTTCCATCTGCCAGTCTTTTGAACATCATGTGTCCTCACCTGACATCTGTACCAAAACAGATGGGATATGCTGTGCTTTGGCTGGACTATACACCCTGCAGACAGGCTGGATCCACACTGACAAGCATATGAGGTTTAATTTTTCTCCCCCAGAATTCCCTGGAAGTTTCTTCAAACTTGTCTCTGATCTTGAACCAAAGGCAGGAAACAAGTCTGAGTATGAATGAAGGCATGGATCCACACTCAAAATGAAGAGTAGATATTTCTGTTGTGTGACCCAACACTACACTGGAGAGCTGCCAGAGGTATTCCATTTCTTCTGCAAGATGTGAGACAACCTCATTCAATAGGAGCCATGGATACAGGATTTATATCTCAATATTTAAATTGCATGTGCAAGTTCTTCATCTCTCAGATTCTTTTCCACTGGCAATTGCAACAGCTACAATTCATTCAGTATCTGCAAATGTAACCAGTGACTTTGATTTGTCAGCATAAAGTGACCTGACTTATGAAATCCAAAGCAAAATGTTCATTAGCACTCAGCAAATATAGACCACTAAGATGAGTATCCTGCTGGCACTTCAGAGCACATGACTGTAATTCAAGATGATCACGCTTTGCCAAAACATCCATAAATACCATAAAAAGATGCATGCAAATGACAAAATAATAAAACAATATGTCTTGAACTATGGAAATTATTATATGTATTAATAGATTTTGTTCTTTATTTTCAATTGATGTTTTCTTTTATAAAAAAGCACACTATATAGTTGAATTAAGCACAACAGTTTCCACTTTCAGTTCTGGCTATAATTTCTATGAAAAGGATAGACCTTATAATTAGTTCTTTTTCTGTAGGACTTTGCTATGATCTGAAGAATCCATTACTCTTTCCTTCACAAGTACTTCAAAATCTGCTGAAAATTCTTTAGCAAAAACAGAGTAGTTAGAACTTCCACTCATATTTCATATAAAGCCATTACAAATACTAAGACAAATTTAAACATTTTATTTCTATTAGCAATTTTTTTTTGTCTGTCCTAAAAGTCAATACAATTACTATGCACAGTGGTATCTGAAGTGCAATTTTGCTACCAACTATACTGCCTTTTCCTCTTTCTGGTGTTCTTCAGCAAGATCTCTGTCCCTGCCATCATGTGTTCTTGCACCAAAGCCAGACAGGAGGTGTTCTTGGCAGTTACATGATCCATATGTCAAGGCATGGAACATTTTTTTTTAGGCAATGGACTATGTCTAGGTACCTGAAGATCCAGTTTTCACCACTTATCAAATATTTTGCTGGAGTAAAAGGAAAGCTAAACAGCTACATGCTGAGCATGTAGTCTGCTTCCTAATTTTTGTCTCTGCTATCAGAGAACAATTTTTTGAATTTCTTTTGTTTTGGGGGAAGTTTATACCCTTGTGCATTTTGTAAATAGTCTTTCACTATTTCCTAATGAGATCCATATGCAAGTTGATCAAAGAGTTATACCCTCATGGCCACATGTGACTCAAAGCACACACTGGCCAGAGATCCATTCACAGATCATTAATCAGAAATTAGAAGTAAACTAAACCTCTTTTCTACATAAAGGCAGTGAATTATTATTGGCTGCTATTCAGCAAATAGCAGGATTATATTACTCTTGACAGAGATTGCCTATCCATCTGGCCACATGCACGCCTGCTGCCTGATGGGTGCTTTGAAGGGAGTTTTCTCACAGTAACAGAAAGTGTATAGTTGTGTCTCCCTGTTTAAAGTGGTCTCCCTAAAACATATCAGTATTTACTAATGGTTTGGAATTTGGTTGTTACTGGCTCCTCTAGGCAGAGCATAGACAAAACCCTACATTTTTTTTTGCTTGGTATTATCTTGCAGGTTTCATTCCATTTTTACCCTAAGGCTTCAACTAACCTTATTTCATTAAGAGGATATACCGGTAGCTGTTCTTTACTCATCTGAAAAAGCTAAAATAAACATTTTGTTATAGATCGTTTATTTGAAAACTCATATTTATGTGTTAAATATATAGGGGAAAATTTTAATGGATGTAGGTAAAATGAAATGCACATTAGTGATATTGCAATGTATAAGGTTTGAAGCAGGAAAAAAACCCCTAGTAAGAAAAGCATTTGTTATCATCATAACTCCTTTCTAGTCTCCCTGAATGCTTCTTTTCAAGTAAGAGACATTTTACTTAACACAATATTTTGAGATATATATTCATATTCCTTCTACTCTGATACAAGCATTGAGTCAACACCAGATGCTCAAAATGCATGGCAATAATTGGGCTCAGGCACCCACCTGATCATCTCTAGGGTTCTGTGACTCAGAATGTATGGCATTATGCACACCAAAGAAAAGATGCCCTGAGTGGTGTTTTATTTTGTTTAATCCTAGTCTGAAATAAAGACTATTAGGAAGACTACATATGTAAACAGACTTCTTTATTCCATCCCAAGTAGTTTAAACAAAAGACATGAAAGTAGTCAGTGCAATACCCTAATTTTGGCCCTTTAGTTTTAGCTAGGAACACATACATAGAATTGCACAAAATAATTGGTTCAATTAACAGCTTCTCATGTTATACTTGGCTTCAGTTGAGCTTTCTCAATGTAAAAAACTAGGTTCCTTTTTTGAATTGGATAAAAAAGAGTTCATCTCTTGTCTCCTTAGGAATGCAGACATATTTAGACATATTTAGTCTCAGTTGTTTCCAGTTTGTCCTCCAATATGTGTTTCTTCAATCTTTTTTCCCTTTCAGAAAATCTATATTTTCTTTACATGAAAGGACAGATAAAAGAGAAAAGAAATAAGGAAGACCTTTATTCTGTCATTGTCTTCCGGTAACTAATCCAGTCAGTGTTCCTCATAGACCCAATTCCAAATTAGAAATGACAGATAACCTGTGCATGTGTGGCACTTCTAGTATAAGTCCAGCTGATTTCTACCCCAGAATTGCATAACATTTTTTTCTCAGGATGTATATGCAAAAATGGTCCTCTTAGCTGCAGTGAACTGATACCCTCTTCTCTGTTTGAAGGGGAAAGTTATTCTATTTTCTGTAGGTGATTTCTCTTTATTAATCAGTCAGTTTTACATGTCGTCTTGCTTTTCATGTCACTATGGAGCCTGCAGTCAAACACCTTGGTACCAGTGGAAGGCTCAGTTCAGTTGCCCATACATAGAGTCAGGTAATGGGATTCACATAATGAAGATAAAAATATAATCTAGATCTCATAGCAAACACCATTGGCTACCTCCAAAGCAGGAAAAAAACACAAGTATATACAATGATTTTGAAAGAATTTTGCAATTTGCAGTTTATAAATGCCCTTGTCTTGCAGAAACTTAAGCAAACACTTTACTGTGAACAAACAAGAGAAGGCAATAATTGCACTAATGGTTCTGTGGTCTCCTGTACAGTTCTGTGGTCTCCTACAGAGTTGTAGAAGACTATAGAACCTCAGAAGTTCTAGTCTATCCTCTCCCTCAAGGCTAGAAGAAAGGCAACTCAGTCATCACTGAAATCACGTCTCAGTTCTTCTTAAAAACGTCCTGAGATAGAGATTCCCAGTTGAGCTAGTTCTCTGCTTCTCTGTCCTTTCTGTCGCAAAGCTTTTCTTGTGTAAAATCAAGTGTCTCCAGCTGCTCTTTAAGCCTTTTATCACGTGTTCTCTCCCCAGTGAACAAAGAGAGAACTTTCCCCTTTGTTTTTAATATATTTAGAGTCATTTGCCAAACCTATATTCAGAGCTATTACCAAACCTTCCTACACTTTTTGCCTCTCTGAATTAAATACATCTCTTTGCTTTCCTCCTCTGTGGAAATTTTGTCAGCAAAACACATAAAAGTGTGCATTTCAATTTGGTTGAAAATCTCATAATACCAACTGTAAAACTAAATCTGTAGCCTGTTTAATTGGAAGTATTTCTACTGCTGTCTCCAGTTGGAATGTCTTAAATTGGTTTAGCTAAATTTCTTTCTACTTGTCCTCTTTTCATCTCTTAAAGTATAAGCATATCTCTGTGCTGTTATTAATAACCATTCATTTAATAGTTCTATTATAAAAATTGCCCAAATTTCATCTGTAATATTTGAGTACATCGAAGGTTGTTAGGCAAGTCATCAGGCACAAGAAAGCCAACAACTTAAATACAAAGCAACTCATGGATTTTACAAAGCACTATTGCAGTCCTAAAACTGCAGTACCAACTTCCCTCCCATTATCAGCTCTCAGTCCAAGTTCTAGTGATATTAAATAAAATAGTCCTGTACTTGTTTGTGTGAATTGTAAATATTCAAATTTATGAGTCCATTCTGTTGACAAATTTAATTGAAGAAAGAATGAATTTCAACTATTTAATGTCTATGAAGAAAAATGTAAAGTTCTGGGTATCCATGGGATCAAGACATAGAAAGCCAATTTTCTTGTGGCAGTTTTAATTGTAAGAATGAGACAACAGTCAGCTCATGCACTTCTGACATCACAAACACTTCTTACAGGGATTAATTTCATATCTGTGATGATAGCTAGTAACTGAGCCTCAGTGTAATTGAAAGTAATGTCTTGTGTCAACAGTACTTCTCAGAAATGCAGATTTATGTGGTAAGATCTCTTGGTATGTACAAAGTTTAATCAAGCCATGACTGTAGGAGAAGCTGAATAGAACGGCTGGTGTGCTGCCTGCTAGAGACCTCATTACATAAATTACCCTAAAGAAGCACTTAAAAATTATTCCTTTCTTATTAATTTGTAAGTCAGGACTGAAATAATATAATTTCTTGGCTATTTTGTTGACCTTTTGTTGTAGGATACTACTATGTGTAATGTGGACATGAAAGTAATTTGTTAGTTCAGCCCTCTGTTTCAGGGACAAATGAGGCCACAAGATAAATAAGATTTTTTTATACTGAGCACACATTTGGATAATTTGTTAAACTATAACCTCAATGTCATATGCAAACATTTCCAACAAAACTATATAAGTAAGGCATTGAACCTTTCTGGTTTTACCGTCCTCGAGAGAAGTTCCATCGTGTGGAAAGTGAAGTTAGAAAAAAAATTTTCATAAAACTGCAACAGATAGAGGGGTAGACACGGAGCATTGAACTATGCAATATGGACATATTTTTCTACATAAAAGTCTTTACATTTGATTGCTCTATAGTTAGGTCTAATTTTGTTATATCTAAAAGAGACATGGAAGTATGGAGAACAAATAAATAGATTTGTAATTTTTGGGAATTTTTGTGCAGGTTAATCAGTCAGAATATGGGTATAAAAGATACCAAGTAATCACGATAAAGCAAATGAAATCCCAGAATGTATAAAGGGAAGTATTATTTTTAGAGATAAGGAAGCGTTGTTAGTGCAGTTAGACAAGGCACTGGTAAGACTTCCTCTGCAATAGTGCATACACTCACAGCCTGTGTTTAAGAAAGATTAATTAAACTGCAATAGTTGCAGAGAAGGGCTGCTAAGATGATCGGGGGGAAAAAAAGAGCTTATCTTGTAAAAGTAGACTATAATAACTTAATGGGGTCTGATAGGGTATATCATTGCTCTCTATAAATACTTCAGCGGTAGATAAATGCCAAAGAAGGAGAAAGCTATTTAAACTAAAAGACAAGGTTGACACAAGAACAAATGGGTATAAATGGGAAAATTGAGGCTGGAGATTAGAAGAAAGAGTGAGGTTCTGGAAGGTCTTAAAGAACAAATCTAACTAGTTTAAAAGTGAGACAGGATAAGTTCAGGAACGTAAGGCATGTTTGTGCAAGAATACTCATGATGACTAAGAAAATCATTTTGGATCTCTTTTTGAAGCTTCCCAGTAGGACCACCTGCATCTTCCATATTAAGAACTCAGCAGTTAGAATGGTGTTGTTTTATTGGTAAATGATAAAATACTGTCACTATTGATTT
Organism: Pipra filicauda; assembly: GCF_003945595.2. Lineage (NCBI taxonomy): Eukaryota > Metazoa > Chordata > Aves > Passeriformes > Pipridae > Pipra > Pipra filicauda. The sequence continues at coordinate 3,892,075 of NW_024103585.1, forward strand.
ATTTGGTCATTCAAAATGTAGTGTATTTCAAACTACAGATTAATGATACATAGAAAACCTACTAAGTCTGCAAATGCTTGATCTGACCCTTTACCTCTGTAAAAACAGAAAATAAAATAAGGGTCTTCAAGGAGTATTCTGTCTCAATATTTGTATGGAAACAGAATTGTGTAACTGGGAATGCTGAAAGAAAAGGAAGGGGAGCCAGAAGGCAGAAAATTTCTTTCCTCCAATTAGGGAAACTTTTACCAAATAAAAGCTAGCAAGAGGCTTAACATTCAGTACTGGGTGCAAAGCCAGAAAAAGAGGAAAGTCCCACTCCTTTGGACTTTCTTTGTCCTAGTCTGACTTGATATTGTTTTCAGCCCTTTTTCTTACACTTTACACAATCTTTTAATCTTAGATTCTTTCTATACCCACTCCTTGCCCACTTTTTTCTTACCTACTAATTTATTTACTTTTGGTTTTATTTTTTTTTCCTTTCTTTTTTAATTGCAAAGTAAATTTTGGAACTTGCTATTGCTTTTTCCCTGCCTGTCTGTTCAACAGCTTTTGCACCTAAAACAATTTTCTTTGGTTACACAGTTAGTTCCTCAGGATAAGTACAGTCTTTTGCTGTGAATGCTGAATTTCCTAACACAAAAGCGGTCCAAGTTTCCCCTAACAATCAACTTTGACAGGGCTGTAGTTATTTACATGAATTAACAAAATATTGTGGAGAAGCTCAGCTGATTGAAATCAGCTCATTCATTTCTCAACTGTTTTTTTTCTGCTTGCCTTGGTCATCAATCTTATGGTACCTTCTGCTGAATACATTGTACCTCAAAACCACTGACACAGACAAGTGAGATTTTGAATATCTGCAAATAATATAGAGCAGAAAATTGCTTTGCCTTTTAAAAGGGTTTCATTAAAATCATAACTAAAAAAATTGTAATGTGCAGGTCTAGTTAACAGTCCAAATATAATAATTTATTTTTTCAATTATATATATTGATAAAACATTTTTAGGTTATTCTGCATCTGTTACCCAGGGTGCCTTTCGTTAGGTTTGTTTTTATGGTCCAGTCTGTTATTGCGACCCTTTGTTTTTGTGGGTTGACCTTGACTGGTGACCAGGTTCCCACCAAGCACCTCCTCCATCAACAAGAGAAGTGAGAAAAAATACAACAAAAAGCTGATTGGTTAAGTTAAGGACAAGGGCAATTTAGAAATTACCAACATGGGCAAAACAGACTTGACTTGAGGAATATTAATTAGATTTATTGGCAATTAATCAGAATCAAATAATAAGAACAAATTTAAAAACACCTTACCATCACCCCACCCTTCTTTCCAGGCCCACCTTCACTCCCGACTCTTCTATTATCTTCTCTTCCACCGGAGAAGTACAGGTGGATGGATATGAGCATTGTGGTCAGCTCATTACATCTTTTCTCTTCCACTCCTTCCTCCTCATACTTTTTCCCTGCTCCAGCCTGGGGATCCTCCCATGGGATACAGGCATTCATGACCTTCTCCAACGAGGGTCCTTTCCACAGGCTGCAGCTCTTCATGAACTGGTACAGCATGAGTCCTTTTCATGGGATAAAGTCTTTCAGGAATGGAATGCTCATGCGTGGGTCCCTCCACAGTGTTTCAGGTCCTGCCAGAAAACCTGTTCCTGCATGGGCTTATCTCTCCATGGGCCATAGGTCCTCCCAGGATCCTGCTCCAGCATGGGCTTCCCATGGGCTGCAGCTTCATTCAGGACACGTTCTTCTGCTCTGGCTTGTGGTCTTCCAGGGACCACAGTGTGGTTATCTCTTCTGCTGTGGACCTCCATGAGCTGCAGCAGGTCAAAATATGTCACTGTGGTCTTCACCACAGGCTGCAGGAGAATCTCTTTTCCAGCTCCTGGAGCACCTTCCCCTTTTCCTTCTTCAGTGGACTTGGCGTCTGCAAAGCTGGTTCACATATGCTCACTCCTTTCTCACAGTTACTATTGCACAGTGGGTTTTTACCTTCTTAAATGTGTTATCACAGAGGTGTTACCTATGTCACTGATGTGCTCAGCTTTGGCCAGTGGTAAGTCCATCTTGGAAACAGCTGGAACTGGCTCTGTCCAACACAGGGGTAACTTCTGGTGTCTTCCCACAAAAGTCACCCCAAATTGCCCCAATACCAAAACCTTGCCACATAAACCAAACACACCAATACATAAAAAACTCATGTTTAGTATGATTCTCAGGAAGTACACCTAACATTGCCTAGAATTTCAGATGCCAAACTCCTTTTTTCCTTCTAACATTTGAGGTATATTTATTTGTGTCTGAAAATATTGGTAAAGTAGACTCACTATACCATAACATATGCTCTGTAAAGCTCAGCATTTAAAATCTATCAGAAAAATGCAAAAATAGAAGATGGGCCACCAGTGGTCAGATCGTGGGTCCAGGCGGCACATTATTTAGTCTGCAGTTGGGCCAGTCCAGACTCAACCCAGTAGATATAAATGGACTTCTAGAAAAGAACAAGAACAGTGCAAGTGTATATGACATTTCCCTGGAGTACTCTATTCTGGTATTTCAGCTCAGAGAGTTTGTTGGGCCATGTGATTTGCCTACCTCTTTCATAATCCTCTTTCAGGTACTTTACCAGTCTTCCCTTGACCTACAGATTTTATACACACACTGTCCTTTGACACAGGGTATTGCAGATCTGGACTCTGCCACTCCTCTTTTTACTTGCTTTCAATCTGATTTCTAAAATCTTTGTTTGATAGTCCCTAATTTGTACTACAGAGACAGCTTACCCACTTCCTACCAGTCAGGATTTTGCAGACCTCTATTACATGGTGCAAAATTGTCCTTTTTCCACACTGGTGAGTCCTGACTACCCAAGCCTTCTTCCTACTTATTTGCATGTTTTTAACATCTTTTTTCAGACCACTTGTTCCTAGTCGAACAGCGCAGCTCCTACTACTGTCCCTTGCAGAACTTTCCTGTTCACTCCCCCACAAGAAACACATTGAAAATCCACATGCCGCTACCCCTTATTACTTATCTTCCAATTTGTTATGCATAGGAGAGGGTCTACCTCCTTTATACCCTCTTGCTTAGCTTCTACAGCCTTTGGTAAGGGACTTTGTCAAAAGGCTGTCAAGCTTCTTTCAGAAAGACTATACTAACCTGTATCTACGTTTGTTCACTTCTTGACACCAAATCAGGATTTTCCTCTGGATCTGCAGAACAACATTGTACCCCTTTTCAATTTTATGAAGAAGATAAAAAAGCAACTTGATTATTGTACATTTATCATAGAACCATAGAATATGCTGAATTGGAAGGGACCCACAGTGTCCTGCACAGGACAGCCCTAAGAATCACATCATGTGATTCTGAGAGCATTGTCCAAGCACTTCTTGAACTGTCAGGTTTGGGGCTGTGACCGCTTCCCCAGGGAACCTGTTCCAATGCTCAAAACACCCCCTGGATGAAGAACCTTTTCCTAATATTTAATCAAAGCCTACCCTGACATAGCTTAATGCCATTCCCTTGGGTCCAGTCACTGATTACCAGAGAGAAGAGATCAGTGCCTGCACCTGCCCCTCCTCTTCCCCTCTTGAGGAAGCTGTAGACTGCAATGAGGTCTCCCCTCAGTCTCCTCTTCTCCAGGCTAACTAAGCCAAGTGATCTCAGATTCTTCTCATACGGCTCTGCCTTCTAGGCCCTTCTACATTTTCTCAGTCTTCCTTTGGACACTCTTCAACAGCTTTCCATGATGCTGTTCTCCAGCCTCTCACTCCCTAGTCTATATACACAACCAGGGTTGTCCATGTCAGGTGTAGAATCTGGTACTAATCTTTGTTCAACTTCATACTGTTGGGGATTGCCCATTCCTCTAATTGGTCAAGGTCTCTCTGCAAGGCATATCCGTCTTTGAGGAAGTCAACAGCTCCTCCCAATTTAGTATCATAGGCAAACTTATTTAGTATACCTTCAAGTTTTGAACCCATCCAGCTTGTTTATGAAGATTTTGAAGAGCACAGGGCCTAAGATGGAGCCCTGCACTACCCCACTAGTGACAGGTCGCCAGTCTGATGTCACCCCATCTGCTATTACCCTCTGTGCTCAACCCATGAGCCAACTGCTCACCCACCACATGATATGTTTATCCAGTTGTTGCTGGACTTTTGGCCAAAAGGATACTGTGAGAGACAGTATCAAAAGCTTTACTGAAATCCAAAAAGATTGCATCAACTGGCTTCCGTTGATCAACTAGGTGGGTTACCTTGTCACAGAAGGAAATCCAGTTTGACAAGCAGAACTTTCACTGCATGAAGCTGTACTGGCTGTGACCAATGACTATATTGTCCTTCATGTGTTTTTCAATACCTCCCAGGATAATCTTCTTTACTGTGATGTAATATATTGCATACTGTTTTTGATGTATCACTTCTCAAGACATATCATCAATATTTGGCATTTTAAAAAATCAATCATTCAATTACATCCCCGTATTCACATTAAAAGAATACTTTGGAAATAGAAAATTTCATCAACCTCTCTATCAGGTTTGCTGGAGTAAATTAGGTTGGAGTCTAAGACTAGCATTTTATCCCTAGCTATCTTCCAGCTCTGGTATGGTCAAGAACATTGCTGGTCCTTTATTACTGTTCTTTTAACAGAAGACTTCAATCTCTATTGTTGTAATCTGTCATCCCTAATTAACATTAAATCACCCAAAATTTAAAAAAAAACCCTAATGCTGAGTCGCTCTATTATGAGAAACCTTCCTGTCTTCAATAAACAATCCTTCATAAGTCCATACCGAGTAGTAAGCTAAATTAGCTACATCAGAAAGTCACTTCAGAATGAGAATTCATTAAAGACAGCGACAACGTAGTAGGAGAAAATGCACTGCTTGTTTCAAAAGCTATGGAGAAGCCTCACGTCATCAAAGGCTCTTTACTTGGGGAATGAGTAATTTAATTACCTGTCTTCCTCACAAAATTATCCTTGTTGACTCAAGATGTAGATGTTAGCATATAGGGAAGTTATTGTTTTATTTAATCTAACAGCCCAACATCAAAGAGACTTTACCCTATAAATGAGCACCGAAAAGTCAAAAAAACAATCAAGCAAACAGGCAAAGTTTAAAAGAGAAAAGAGGACAAGCTGCTGAAAGTCTCATTTTCCGTCTATTTTACTGAAGTATAGCCTACCCCACTGTGCTGAAGGAAAACATTTACCTTTGTAATACCCTGTTTGAAGTACATATATTAACATTTTGGAAGTTTAAAACAAGGCAATTTAAGTTATTCTCTCTTGGACCAAGAAAATGTTGTCTTTGTCACTGCTGCTGCAGTCAATTGCCTATCCCATCACCTGGTAGCCGCCTCCTTAGTAAGCAGAGGAGTGCTGCTGACTGCTTCAACTCTGGAAACTGACTGAGCTACTTCTTCATAATTTATCACGGCTAGTCCTCATATCTTCTTTCTTGCCCAAACTGTAGTTGAAGAAGCAGTGACAAATCATTTGTGAACAGCCTTGCCTCAACAGATATCCCATCTTCCAAGTCAAATCTTCCACTGATCACAATGTGGGGACATTATTGAGAAGAGCAATATGACCGGCAAAGAAAGTTTTGGAGAAGGCAAAATAACATTTCTGTGGGATAGAGCTCGGAAATATTCTGTGTTCAAATGCATAGGAAGTAAGCTTAAATAGTGGACAGACGGAGTATAACTAAAAATCAATTTGGGTTTTGAAAGATATTACAGAATCCTGGATCCAAATAATGTCTAAAGGAGAGGACTGAAAATTCTTTTGCAAGACATTTACAGAAGGAGAAAAGGCAGGAGCCTTCTGTGGAATTTGGAAAGAGAAATGAGAAGGAAGAAGGAAGAAAGAAAGAAAATTGTGAGAGGAAATAGTGTATTCCTTCTGGGATCTCTGCTGGAAATATTCAGTAGCCTTAACCTTAAGGTTAAGTGGAATGCTTTGCTATTTTTCCTACTGTGTGTCTTTGTGCAGGTTGCTAATCCTTTGCCTTTATAATCAAAAGGGTTTTTTTGCAAAAGCCTCTGATGTTTTGAAGACAAAACAACGATCTCACTATTCGAATTGGATTATGAACTGATCAGTACTGTTCTTATTTTGCGGAGGGACCCAAGGAGCTGCTTGGAGGTACATATACATCACACAAATTACAGTGTTCCCTCATCGTACAGTAGCTTCTGGCTGTAACTTGCACAGCTATGAAAAAGAGCATTTGGTCCTCTTGCAAAGGGAGCAATTTCACACAGACTACGGATGCTGCCAAGGAATACTTCACATTTAGAATGCCAACATAAATCTGAAAGTCACAGAGCAAATACTTATGGAGTTCAAATAATTAATTACTTGGATTAAAGATCATAAATAAGTATCTAAGCAAGCAAATGCAATCTTTGTATTTAAATCAACTTATGATAGCTTTAAAACTATTATTAGAAACACTGAAATATTATTAAATTGCATCAGGTATAGAATAATATAGTAAAATACAGATAAAAGTAGTAGCCAAATAATACTTGTTACATTTGATAAGGGGAGAAACATAACACAATCACAATTACAGACTTTTTTTTAATCTTGGAGGGTTTAATGCAGAATTTGACAATATTTTATTTTTCTGTGTTCAGCATGAGAAGAAGTCAGCTTTGCCTGTTGAAGTTTCCCTGGAAATAACATGAGTATCAGCAATCATTTGATTTTTCAAAGACCTTTTTTTTCACTTCAGTCTTCATAACGAAAAGTTGCTTCAGGGGGTGATCCATAAAACATAAATAACAAGTCATTTTGTGCAAATGCAGCATTTACACTTTCTGCATAATGTAAACACTAACTTACAGTAGATACATTTTCATATTGTTCTAATGTCTTCTAAATGAGTTTTTTGTTTTGGTTCAAGTTGTGGTTTTGGGGTTTTTTGCAAGAATATTAGACTTTCAGTAGCTTTTTGAATTTTGAAATGGAGCAAGACAGGATATTGTTTTGGGAGATAAAGATTAAAAAATATAAATTACATTTAAACAAGAAATTAAATGCTAATTATGGATTATAAACAATTACATACAAGTGCAAAAGAATATGTTTAATGATAGACTGCATGGCAGGAAAGACAAAGATTGAATATTGAAGGCAGTAAAGAAGGGTCTAGGGCCTAATATTTTTTGTATCTCTGCTTTGTTTTTTCTTTCTTTATATTGTTTTTCCACTTGGTACATCTGTTTAATTGCAAACAGCTGCTGGCAGTATAACAGATTTAGCTGTAGTTTAGCAATGCAATGGCAAATGTTGATATCTTTTACCTCAGTAATAAACATAGCCTCATTTATGTGAACTTTTTGCCCAGGATACAATTGGGTTTCTGGGCTGTGAGCACACACTGCCGGGTCATGTCCAGCCTCTCATCCACCCCAAGTGCTTCTCAGCAGGGCTGCTCTCCCCCTGTTCATCCCCCAGCCTGTATTGATACAGGGGGCTGCCCTGAGCCACGTGCAGCATCTTGCACTCGCTCTTGTTAAACCATCATGAGATTGCCACGGGCCCACTTCTCGAGCTTGTCCAGGTCCCTCTGGATGGCATCAGGTGTGTCAATGACACCCCTCAGCTTGGTGTCAGCTGCAAATTTGCTGAGGGTGCACTTGATACCTTCGTCTGTATCATTAGTGAATGATGTGGTGTCCAAGCAATTTATTATCAGTCTAACAGTCCACTCATTGATCCATCTCTCTCCAGTTTAGAAAAAGGATGTTGTGGGGAACAGTGTCAAAGGCATTACAAAAGTCCAGAAAAATGACATCTGTAGCCTTTCCCTTGTCCACTGACGTAGTCACTCCTTCACAGAAGGCCGCTAGGTTGGTCAGGCAGGACTTACACTTGGTAAAGTCATGATTCTCTTAAATCATCTCTCTGTCCTCCACATGCCTTAGCATAGTTTCTAGGAGGATCTGTTCCATGATTTTCCCAGGTACAGTGTGAGCTTAACACATCGGCAGTTCCCAGGATCCTCCTTTCTACCCTTTTGAAAGTACAAGATTTTTCCTGTCACCTGGGACTTCACCTGACTGTCATGACTTTTCAAATATCATGGAGAGTAGCTTGGCAACACCATCAGCCAATTCCCTCAGGACTCTGGGATGCAACTCATCCAGTCCTATAGGCTTTTGTATCTTCAGGTTCCTCAGATGGTCATGAACCTGATCTTTACTTACAGTGGAAAGCCCTTTACTCCCACAGTCCCCATCCTGCTACACATCCACTTGAGAAGAGTGGGAAGAGAGGCTACCGTCAAAGACCGAGGCAAAAAAGTTGAATATCTCAGCCTTCTCCTCATCCAGTTACCAGTTTTCCAGCATTGTTTACAATGCTTAGACCTTCTTTGACCTTCTTTTTCTGGTTAAAATACCTGTAGAAGCCCTTCTTGTTATTCTTTGTGCCTAGGTTCAGTTCCAGTTTCGTCTTGGCCTTTCTCAACCCATCCCTACACAACTGTACTTCATCTCTATATTCTTCCCAGGTTACCTATCCTTGTTCCCACTGTCTGTGCATTCACTTCTTTCCCTTTTAGCTTGACCTGTTCTTGCACGTTACAACTTCCACTGACAGGACCAATGGGAATGGGCTGAATGGTCTGAAGTTGTGTCAGGAGAAGTTTAGGTTGAATATTAGAGAAAGGTTCCTCACCCAGAGGGTAATTGGGCACTGCAAGAGGCTTCCCAGGGAAGTGTTCACTGCTCCAAACCTGACAGAGTTCAAGAAGCATTTGGGCGATACTCTCAGACACATGGTGTGACTCGTGGGCATAGCCCTACGCAGGGCAGGAGTTGGACTCTGTAATCCTTGTGGGTCCTTTCCAACTTGTATTCTGTGATTCTGTGATTATGTGAAAGCAAACAATAAGATAGTGCATTCAGTTCATCTTGGGAATGATTAATGCAGGGGTGGACAGGGGAAGGTTTTGTGGTGGGTTGACCTTGGCTAGACTCCAGGTGCCCGCTCAGCTGCTCCATCACTCCCCTTCCCAAATGGATAGCAGAGAGAGTAAGATGGAAAACAACTCGTGGGTTAGGATAAGGCAGTTTATTAAAGCAGAAGGAAAGAAGCTTGTGCATTCAAAAGCGAAGTGAAAGATAACACAATTTATTATCTACTTCCCATCAGCAGCAATGGTCGGCCACTCCCAAGCAGCAGGGCTTCAGCACGTGTAACAGTTCCTCAGCAAGCAGCCATTGGAGACAATGAATGCCTGCCTTACTGCTCCTTGCCTTAGCTCTTATATCTGAGCTGATGTCACATGGTATGGAATATCTCTTTGGTCAGTTTGGGTCAGCTGGCCTACTTGTACCTCCTCCCAGGATCTTGCCCTCAACTGAGGAAGGAATGTTACAGTGCTGATGCTGTGCTCAGCAGTAGCCAAGACACCAGTGTGTTATCAACACCCTTCTGGCTACCAATGCAAAGCACAGCACAGTGAAGACTGCTCTGGGGAAATGAGCTCCATCTCAGCCAGACCCAATACAGGTTTATACATAGAATCATACAACCCCCATGTTGGAAGGGACCTTAAGAATCATCTTGTCCAACCTTTCTTGGCAAAAGCACAGTTTAGACAAGATGGCCCAGCACTGTGCCCAACTGAATCTAAAAGTGTCCAAGTTTTGGGAATTCATCACTGCTCTGTTAAGGTTATTCCAATGTCAGATTGTTGTCATTCTCAAATATTTTCATCCTGTGTCCAACTGGAATATCCACAGAAGTAACTTGTCCCCATTACCCTTTGTCCTTTCTGTGTGACTCCTTGTAATAATGGGAATCTCCATCTTCTTTGTAGCTACCCCCTAAATACTGGAACATGGTGCTACAGTTCCCCCTAAGCCTTCTTTTCTCAATGCTGAACAAACCCAGCTCTCTCAGCCTTTCCTCATCTGGTAGTATTCCCAGTCCTTTGATTATCTTTTTGGCCCTTCTCTGGACCCTCCGCAGACTGTCCACTTCTTTTTTTGTATAGCAGGGACCAAAACTAAACACTGTATTCCAGATGTAGCCTGAGCAGTGCTGAGTGGGATAATGCCTTCTTTGTCTCTACTGTTGATGCCCTTGTTGTTGCATCCCAGCATCCTGTTAGTTTCCGGAAGGATGGCTCTCCCTTCCAAAGCATCCACTTTCCCACTCAGTTTGGTATCATCTGCAAACTTCATCAGGGTGCACTTGAGCCCATCATCCAGATCACTTATGAAGTGAGACCTGTGAGACCCTATTTGTGGCAGGTCACCAGTTTGAGAAGGATCTATTTACCACCACTCTCAGTGCTGTCTGTTAGACAGTGCCCCACCCACTGCACACACCGCTTGCTTAGACCCTAATGCATCAGTTTCTCTAGGGGGAGGCTATGGGAAACAGTATCAAAAGCCTTGGAGAAATCTGGATAGACAATATCCACTGCTTGCCCCACATCAGCTGAGGAGGTTACTTTGTCCTGGTAGGCATTCGTGTTTGTCAAGCACCATTTGCCCTTGGGGAATCCATGCTGGCTTTTCCCAGTCTTGAGCTTCATTTGACTTGTGACAGCCCCCAGGACGGTTCATTCCATAACTTTTCCAGGGACTGAAGCAAGTCTGATGGACCTATAATTTCCTGCATCCTCCTTTAAGCCCTCGTAGATGGGGATAACATTATTTTTCTTTCAGTCTTCTGGGATGACCCTTGATCTCTGTGACCTCTCAAAGATTATGGAGAGTGACCTTGCAAGGACATTATGCAGGTCGCTCAACACTCTCAGGTTTATAATGTTAGGGCCCATCAGTTGTTAGGTGGCAAGCTCCTGTAACAGTTCCCACACCAATTCTTCCTTCACTGATGATGTGTCTGTGTTTACATCAACCTTGGTTTTCTGTTCCCAAGGCCCAACAGTGCTGGTAAAGACAGCGGCGAAGACAGTGTTGAGAACCTCTTCCTTTTCCATATTCTTGGTGACTAATTCACCTTTCCTGTTTAACAACACGCCAGCATTTTCCTTCTGTTTCTACATCTGTTGTTTACATACCTGAAGAACCCTTCCTTGTAGTTTTGACATCTCTGACCAATTTCAATTTGAGCTGAGATTTTGCTTTTCTAACTGCATCTCTGCATGCCTCGTCAGTGTCCTTATAGTATTCAATGGGTGTTTGTCCACTTTTTCATCTATTGTATGATTCTCTTCTGGTTTTGAGCAGACTCAGAATAATCCAGTTGCAGTTAATCCAAGGGTGTCTCTTTCTCTGACTTATCTTAACATTTAAAGGGAATGAACTGGTTTTGTGGCAAGTGTTGAGCTTAGACTGTGGAATTACACCTGATAGCACAAGCAAACAAACAGTAAGAAAAAATTACATAATTTTTTTCACAGGAAAGTTAGATAAATATAGGAAAGATTTATTTCTTTTTTTTTTACTGACACATTATCTGAATACTATCTTTGAAAAGAAATCTGAACTGACAATACTAAGAGAAGAATGAGAAAATATGCTCCAGAAAGCAATTTGGATATGGTTGCAGGCTGATTCTTTTCTACTTTTGGTTTTCATAGTCTGCAGCCCAGGGTCCTTCTTTACCTCTCACATTTAACCAGGGAGTCTGGATGTACATCCTTACTGCCTATCTATTACAGGCTGAATCCCACAGTTAGCACTCAGTCTAGTTTTCACTGTCAGATGCTCACTTGATGCTTGCCACCACAATTTCCTCTACCAGATTTCCAAAGAGCCTGGAAAAGGTTGTGGAGGAAATACTCTGACAGATCTCATTACACACAGTGGCTTGCCAGCATAACTCTGACAATCTTTAGTAACAACTCCTTAACGCTACTAGTCTGAGAAAGGATAATTAAACTCATTTAGAGCCAACTCTGCTTCTACCAGAGAGAGTACAGAAGCTTTTTATAGTGAAGTAACAGCTGACAGTAAGACTGAGAAGCCCTTGAAGCAAGAAGCCTACAATATGTATCTAATTGCATGAATGGCTTTGATACTTGCTACACATTAAGGTTGTAAAAAATACTATATTATACTATATATACTATATTCTATAGACTCAATTATCTTTTTGCTTGTCATTACAAAGTTCGTTCTTTAGAAAAATCTTTGCTAGTACAACATGCATAGACCACAAGTGTGTTATTTTTTTTAACTGTATTCATTTTAATTGAAGAAATAAAAATGTTTGATTCTATAATACTGATCTTCCTCAACTCCTACTTTGTTTGGACTTCTTTCAGGGAACTAAGGACTTCATCCTATGTAATCCCATGCATCCATGGTAGAAAATGTCAGGACTTCTCCTGAGAAATGTAACTGAGATTTAATGAAATTTTTGTGATGTTAGAAATCTATTCATAAATCTTTTCCAATCCATACCTTGAATTCAGCACTGTGATATGCTCAGTATATTTTGACATCTGAAAATGTCCTTATGATATAGTTGTGTGAAAGGGCAAAATGACAAATGATTATTTCAGTCTTTGTAGGACAATTAATTGAGAGCTTTTTATGTTCAAATGTTTCAAGTGTTTACAAATGTTTTGATCAGTGTAGAATATCTTCTCCTTTAATTAGAGATTCTTATTCCATAAAGGATAACATTCCAAGCTAAAGAAGAAAAACATAAAACGTTATACGATGGCAAGACATTTAATAATAGTAGAATAAACAGGTTGGAAGAAATCTTGACAGATAAAGTAACCCATCCCCAGTTGAAGGACTAGGTATAGTCCTTCATATATTCTATAAGGTAACTAGTTCTTAAAACCTACCAGTGACAGATGCTTCACTACTTACCCAGATAATCTATTCCTGTGCTCAACCCTTCTCAGCTTTACAATATTTCTACCTGATGTATCCCCTACTTCCTCCTTGCTTCAATTAAAGCCTGTTACTTATCACTGTATTTGCAGAGAATAAGAATGATGGATTATTCCTTTTTTTCCTGCCACATTTTTTGTATGTGAAGATGGCTTCTATATGTTCTCTCAGCCTTCTTTTTTCTAGACTAAAAAGCCTCAAATCCTTTTTCATAGGTCAATTTTTATTGAGTTCTGACCATTCTCAATGCAATATCATTGACAGTGATATGTGCCCCTTTGATGCATATTGACAATATAGCAGTAATCAGCTTCCAAAAGATGATCCCTCCTCACTGCTTACTGGCTAGCTTCCATAGTTAGATAGAAGCTCTGAAATATAGCAGTAATACAAAATACAATACTGACCCATGCTTTTCTGATCTATTGGGATAATGCATTTATTCATAGAATAATGTCACCCAAGAAAGACAGTGATGTAAAGATAAAAATAATGCAATCAATATGAACATAATTCTTATCACTTGCTATCAGTTACAAAATCTGGTTTCATTGCATTTTTCATCAAATCATTTCAGAAGATATTTCCAAATTATTTTTTAATTTAATTTTTACAATTGGTAAATGGTACAGATTATGTTTAATGGGGAGATAAAAGTCTAAAACCACAAAAGAAAGATCATCATCAAGGTGCAGTACACCTTCATAAAAGATTGGGTTTGTAAAAACAAGTTTATTTTGACAGTTCAAGATAGCTCTTCTGTTTTAAAATAATTGAAAAGATATTGTCTCCACATAAAGCATGAATCTCTGAATAGAGACATAACCACTGTAGACACTAATTTTCTCAGTGGTCCCTCAACCACAATTATTAGCAAAAACAGACTTCCTGTTTAACAGATCTTGGTTTAAAAACCACTTATTGCAATTCTACTGGTTGCCATTAAGATAGGAAGAAAAGGTACAATTTGGGATTCAAAGTACTAAAACTATTTAGGGAAAGCATACAAGAAGTTTTAAGCCATTCATATAAAGAGCTGTGTTTTCAGATTTTTCAAACATGAGAAGGCTGCTTTTCTGAAAAAGAATTAAAATAAAGGTTTATATGCAAGACACAGGCAGTACAGGTCATGAGAAATGTGTTTCCTGGTAGCCATGACAACCTGAGGGAATTTGCTTAGATCTTTAGATATTATTACTCCATCTCAAAATTAATCTTATCCACTGAAGCAGAAACACTTTACGTGGAGACACAAGATATTCTGAGATATTCAGAGTTGAATCTCTGAGCAGCAGCAGCGATGACTTATGACTGTAACAACGGGCTCAGAGGCTCTACAGTGACGGCTGTTTCAGCATTCCTGCCCATCCTAATCAAGATTGATGCACATAACTTGTCCACTAGCTTGGCCATCTGTTAGCATGGCATACTGCCCACTCAAAAGGTATTATGCCAATTTCAATGTTCCAGCCTAAGATGGATTTAGAAGGCAACAAACAGAAAAAACACGGTGCACTAAAACCAGCGAATAGCAGTCTATTCTTAGGGAATGCAATAGCAAGGGCTTGCAGAGTCTACCTGATGCCTTAGCAGTCTGTGTTACAATCCCTATCTCCTGCCCTGAATCAGAGAGGGAATATCAAAAGAGCTTCAGAAAGTGTCAGCAGCTTACTGTGCTGCCAAAGAGCCAATAGATAAGGGAAGTGATTTCCCCCTTCAAACTCTTGTGCTCACAGAGACCATATCTACAGTACCCATCTAGTGTCCAGGTGCGTTTTCCAGCTGATCAACCAGGTCACAAAGCTGATCAAAGACAGGAACGCTTGTCCTGTGATGAGAGACTGAGGGAACTGGGTTTATTCAGCTTAGAGGAGAGGTGTCTTGAGGGGGAACTAAGAACAGCTTTTCAGTAATGCTGGTGATTATGAGGAAAACAAAGTCAGGAATTTCCAGGGAGTGCATGATGGGAATATGAGAAGCAGAAGGCATAAATAAGAACATAGAAAGTTCTGAATGGGTACGAGAAGAATCATTTTCACCATGAGAGTGGTCAAGCAGTGGAACATATTGCCCCAGAAAGTTGTACAGCCTTCATCCTTTGAGGCTATGAAAAACAGACTAGATAAAGCCCTGAACAGTCTGATTTGACCTCAGAGCAGAGTTTGCTTTGTAAAGGATACTGTCCTAGAGACCTCCTAAGATCCCTTCTAATTTGGATTATCGTGCAATCTTTCATGTAATCAATGAAGAAAGTGATGCTCTTTCAGAAGATTGCTTAGACCATCCCATTTTATACTTTTTCCTATCTTGCCTCAGAAACTAAAAGTTTCATGAAACTAGAAGAAAAAATTGAAGCAGTTTTACAGAACTTCCTGCAAAAAATAATGAGTATGGAATTCAGGGTCCAGTCTCATTTGTATTAATGTAAAGGGAGAGGGCCTGGCTGCTTGGAATTTGTATTGAAACACCAAAGACAAGTCCTGACAAATCAGATTTCCATCTGATTTCTCTACATGAGCAGTGATTGCTACTGAGACTGAAGAAACACTCTGACATTGGATGATATAAAAATATCCATGAAGAGGACACAGCTGTTGCTGAAGCATACAGGATTGATTAGCTGCTATTAGTCTATGGCACAAAGTGATCTCTGTTAGATTCTCATATCAATAAGTAAAATTTTAACAAGAAGTCATACCTCAGTTAAGCGATTCACTATCACTCTGCAGATGTATTACTGTAAACATACACAAATATCATACACATACTAAAATTCCCTGTTTGCACATTTTATTTAAGGATATCAGAAATTAAATGAATTTCAATTGCAAAGAAGAAATTAATTTTATTGTATTTTTTAAATCAGCACTATTGGGAAGCAAAATTGAGGTCATTAGAAAGCAGCTAACAGGGTAATACAATAAGCATATAAAGCAAAGTATATCAAAAAAGAAAACAAAATAGTTCTCACATAATTTGAAATCTGTAAACTACTTGATAAGAGACTTTTTCTTCTAGTAACCCAGTGCTGGCTATGAAGTCATTTAACCATACAGAGCATTAAGTGCTTCAAAGTTCAAAAAGGTAGGGCACAGGATGTGAGTTAATCCTATAAATTCAAGACAGAAAGATATAGGTACCACATGGACATTATACTGTATAGATCTCAGACATTAACATTGCTTTTGTGTTATTTTAGTGACTTAAATAAATTTCCCTTCACTTACATCCACTCAAGTTTATTTATACATTTTTAAAAGAAGTTCAGTATTGTAGACTGATGTATAATTCCAATTCCAATAATATAGTTGAAGCATGAAAGATTAATTCAAAATATATACTGAGATCCTCCAAGTTGATCTTTCAGCTGAAAACCAGTGACCTCAAGACACACATCTTTATTCTTGCACAAACTTCTATCCTTGACTACAAAACCCCTATTTATCAGAACAATAAGTTTTGAACTCCAGCTTCATTGACTTTAGCAAGACTGAAGCATATTGTATGCTAAAGGATCTGATTAAATATTCAATATGTTTCTGTCTTTTTTCTGCACATCTTCCTTATCAGTAATTGGATCATTCAAAAATAAATTAATTCATAATCTAAATAAGCTAATTGAGCTCAGTGATGTATTTTACAGATAAGTAAAACAAAGTTATATTTAACTCATTTAACTCAGTTTTATCATTTATGGAATGCAGTAGAGTGGGATGTCAATTTTTTTCAAATGAATGTAAAGTCACCTCTTTCATTTTCAAAACACCATCAGAACTGCATGATATAATAAACACACCAGAACCAAAAAACATCCACACCAGTTGGCTCCAGCATATACTGGTGTATGAAGTTACTCCTCCCCAGGTGCAGGATTTTGTATTTCCCTTTGCTGAACACTATGTTGTACCTGTCAGTCCATTTCTCCAGGATGTTGAGGTCTTCCAGATGGCAGCAAAACCCTCAGCCACTCCTCCCTGGTTTTTGTAATCAGGAAACTTGCTGAGGATACAACCTACTTCGTCATGCAGATCATTAAAGCACCAGTTAAACAGCATCAAATCTAGCATTGACCCCTGTCTGTTACTGGTCTTCAACTAGACTTTTGGTCGAATGTCTGGGTCCAGAGGGTCGTGATAAGTGGCACAGTTTACAATCCACTTCACTGTCTGTTCATCCAGTCAATACTTAGTCAGCTTATCTATGAGTAACTTTTGAAAGACAGTTTAAAAAGCCTTACTGAAACTGGAAATACACTATCCACTCATCTCCTCTACCAAACCAGTAATTTTATCACAAAAGTTTATGAAGTTGGTCAAAAATTACTTCCCCTTGGTGAACCCATGCTGATTGATCTTGACTATCTGCTCTGTCATGTGCTTGGAAATTTTTTCTAGTATCAGTTGCTCTATTACCTTCCCATGGATCAAGGTGAGGCTGACCAGCTTGGAGGAGGTGATCCTTCAATATTTAAACAGATTTTTTGAGCGCCTCCTTACTCAAAGACCATTTCTCATAGTTTAACCCAGCTTTAACTAAATTTGGCTCTCAACCACTAATACTGAAAAAAACCTCAAAAACCAAAAAGGCATTCTCCAAGGGTTTAGATATTGTATAACCTTTATCCATTAAATATAGAAGACAGTCTGGAAGGCTGATAAAACTGTGAAAGGATCATGTACAGATCAGTTAAATAAAAAAATATGCATCAAAATTCTGCCAAAACTCAGAGAAAATGTGACCTGTAAGCACCACAGACACTGTAGAAGAGACCTTAAAAAGAGTAGCTACAGCATTAACAAATTAGATTCAAGATAAATAATTCCAAATCCTATTATTCTCTTGAAGGTTTTCTCCATATTAAGTGGGATTTTGATTACATTAAAGTTTCCTGAAAGCTCATTAGAAAGGTAACAAAGAACTAAAGATTTTAAGAGGTATTTCATACTCTTTTCTGCCAACAAGTAGCATCTATTTGCTATACGTGTTTTAAAGGTAGAATAAAATAATTCTTGAAAAAAAATCCACATGTATCTGAGAGAGAACACAGAATTCCATTTCACTATTGTCCTGCTTCTAAAATTCCCCACTGTGTATGACAAATAGATAGCAATGCACCTTGCACCACAGTTTAATGGATATGAGTAAAAGCTTCTTCAGTAAAACATAGTAAATACTTGTCTCTGTCTCACTAATTTAATGGGTTAGTAGAAATAATGTGAGTTCTTTAGAAAGAATTAATTAAGTGTTTTAATAAGGAAAACCAGTGAACTCAGACATTGGTCCACACTTTGCGATTTTAGTTATAAAATTACATCAAGAAAGCACAGGCTATCACCTGCTGACATTTTGTTCTGTTTCACAGAAAGCTGAAAACAATACAATTGCAAACTGAACTCAGTTCAGCTGGAACTTGCCCATATGCAAAGAGGAAAATAAAGCTAATAAAAAAATCAGCTTGTTTGGAATTTTAAGAGCTACCACCGTTTTGTAAAAGTGACAGTGCATGTATCCACAGACAGAAAAAAAATGGTCAGAAACACCAAGGAGTCACAAAAAGCAGGCCTACATATAAATCTGCTAGTCTGCAGGAAAGGGAAAGTAAGCAAAGTCAGTCTGAGAGGGGCTGCTGAGAGTCTGACAGAAGAAATTCTCCCCTGGAGAACTTTCTCCTACTGAGGACCTGGTGTGTTTTGCAAGGTTCAGTCAAGCACTCAGGTGAAGCACTCACTCTCAAGTGAGAGTTAGGATTGAAGGAAGACAGAAGAGCTCCATTGTTTCCAGTCCTTTTTTTCTTCAAAAACCAACCCTGCACAACTTTTGCTCTGGGCTTTTTCATTCTCTCAACCCTAATCCTGACTCTAATCATAATTTAGACATGACACCCTAGACTAGTTCCAGAGGAAAAGGTGACCTGAAGAGGAAAGTTAAGACTCTGCCTTAAGGAATTTATCTTTGGCAATTAATTTTTCAGACATCTTAAAGTGAAGCCCTGGGTTTTTTCTTTCAAATATAACCTTAACCCTATATATAACCCTAATCTGTTCCTTGCACACAGCATCCCTGTTCTTTGCTTAGATGAAGAATTTCTGAGAACAAAATTCTGATGGCTCTCAGTTTGATTTCTTAGCCTCTTTCCAACCTGGGTCCAGATGGACGTCTGTGCTTCTTTCTCACAAACCAAACCTAACTGTAATCCTAACCATAACTCTAACACTAAGCTGAGTCACATATCAATGGAACTTAGACTTTTCAAATACTAATAGTCTACAAGGGTGAAAGCTTTGGCAGTCCTATTTCACCTTTGGTAGAAATCTTCCAATATCACGCCAATGGGAACCCAGGACTTGCTCTTCCTCTCAGTTGTAATTCTACCTTCAACACTGTGGTCAGACTCAGAGAAACTACACCTGAATTCTCATAGATAAAGAATTCTTGAAAATTTCTGAGATTCCTTGGTACAGAACTGCTTTGTCACTGCCTTTTCAAATCAATCTCAAATTGAACTCCTGGCTTTCTTCTCCTAATCCTAACCAAAATCTGATTTTCACACTATATGCAATCCTAGATACTCTGCATCCATGAATTTCTTCATGTAATGGTTGCTTTGGCTGCCCTAGGTTTCTGGCAGCACCCCGACTACAGCTGGTCTTATTTTACTCAGAGAGCAAGCAGAATTTTGGAATTAAGGTTAGGGCAGAGAAGTGAGAAAGGCCAGAGCTCCAGATGGAGTAACCAGGGTTGGTAAGAGGCTCCCAAAGGACACTATGAGAAAATGCTACACTCTGGGTGAAGTTAGGTTACGGTTGCCAGAAAGAGAAAGCTGTGATATAGTTGGGTGTAATTTTGGCTAAAAAATGATTCTTTAAACAACTATACTTGTAAAATAGGTTGTCTGTTATTCAGAGACTTCCTCCTGTGAAGTGCAGAATAAATAGCATTTAGATGGTGAACAAAACAAATGTCAATCTGTTCTCGCAGTTGTGTAGATGGAATTGGTATAGGCATTTGTTAACAACTATAACAAAATAAATAGAGGATACAGAATAATTAACTTTTTTCAGCATTGTACCTTCAGTGTTTATTCTTTGTTTTAAGTATATAGGATTCCTAAAACTCAGATTTCCCTAAGTTAAGATCTTTATGTTTTTGATATAGTAATTAATGTTTGTGACTCTTCACCATAATGTTCAGTTTCTAATTGCAGATTTTCTTGTAAATGGTCAAGTGATGGGAAGGCATTTAATAAGTATACACAGAGAAGTGGATAATTTATATAAACGTAATTTCACCCCAAGGAAGAACAGAGTGACTAAACAGTATCACTTTAACAAGTTTAAATTTCTAGATTATATATTAGATTTATGATATTGTTTTCATCTTTTGCAAAGGTTAGTTTGTGTACGATGTGAAAATTACCCATTCTTTTAACTGATTCAACATAAGAACTCTCAAGATTTGCCAACTCATTTAAGTGCCTGAATGTGTTCAGTATATCAGTATATCAGTATATCGCAATATGTCTTGCTGAAGTAGTTTTAAGAATTCTCAATTTCATTATTTCCAGTTTCCTTATTTTACAAAGGATTGACTCTTTTCAAACTTTGAGGTTTTTGTTTGGAGTTTAGTTTCATTTTCTGATGTGTTTTTTTTTTTCTTCCTGAATTAATCTTTATTTTAGACAGATAATTTCTCTAGACTACATTAAGAAGTTTTTCTACAAAGTTTTGCACTTTATTTTCTGTTCCATGGGGAATGTTTGTGTTGGTCTTTCTGTTTTTTTGATATCAAACAATTCTACTGTGTCACACCGAATAACAAGAATGTTTTGAATACACATGAAAGACTAGTTAGAGTTACAATATATGTAGAGAATTATAGTACATTGGGGAGAGAAGAAATAAGGCTGTGGAAAACCAGTTCTCTACCTTCAGTATCTGGGAACAGCAGGTCTGATCTAACAGGTTACTGCAGTTAAAGGCAGATTTTCTATTTGCTGCAGTGTGATCAGTCACAAACTGCTGAGTGTAACAGACATTTTCTAGCTATCACAGTGCATATTTCAGCCTGGATTCCATTGTTCCATGCCCAGACTTTCTAGTTCTATGCTGGTGCTTAGGTACTTCCATGTAACTCACTGTTGAATACTCTACATGCTGATTGATATGGCACTATTACAATAATATTTTCCTTTTTTGTAGCACTTTTAATTTTCTTTGTTAAAATGAAAGCTTCTCCTTTGGTCTCTCCCAGAATAGTTTGCACAAGGCAAACTAAACCTTTTGATTTAGGTTGTGAGTAGTTATTTAAAATGCTATGTATTCCATCACATGTATTCACAATGTATCACACCCTGTACTTGTCTCCACTTATCTGCAGGAGAAAGTAAGGTATTCTATGTACCTTTCTTTTTTCCCTTTTTCATTCATTCACACAAGGTACCAGACCAGTATTGAACCCCTGGACCAACATGGTGCTGGCCTTTCCACGACCAATTTAGCTAACTGCCCAAGAACAAAACCTCTTCTGGTTCTTCATGCCTTCCTACTTCTTTGTATTTCCAATTTATACCTACCTTTGGAGTATATGATTAATTTAACCTACTTTTATTCTAATAAATTCTATCTTAATTCTGAAAGATTAATATAAGCTTCTAGTCATGGACAGAGACTTATTCCATCTCAGACGGGTGAATTTCCCTCTGCAGGTTGATTATAGAAGAAGCCAGCATTCCTAGACAACCAAAATGATCCTGGAATCAATTGTCAGTGTGCACCCACTCTTCACATATTTTTTTTCCCCATGTCAGCTAAGTCACTAACCTGATGAATGATTTTGTATTTTCATAATGGATATTGACATAATCGATGTCTGTTTATTACCTATAACTGGGTGTCCTCATATAATCTTTTAGGTTTCAGTTCACACTTGAAATATAAAGAACTGAGAAGAGCACAAGACAGCTAAGAATTTGATTGATGGCATGTACATATGTTTTGGTGTTATGATGCAAAGAAGGATGAAGAGTTTTGGTGTGTTTGGGTAAGAAAAGGGTGGGGAAAAATACTTGGACTTCAGATACCACAGAAAAGAAAGAAAAAGAGACTAGTGGAAATAGCCTGTGAAAGATGTCCAGGGAATAATCGTCATGGCTACAAAGAGAGGGGGTGGAGATTTTTAGTGCCAGCTATTCGATACCATCCACATCATGGCGAGGAAATGGTTTCAGCAGGAAAAGCTGAGTGCAGGAACCTGAAAGTTTGCCATTTTGTCTCCCTCTCTCCAGTGGGGAGTTGTTGGGATCAGTCCCATGTACCCAGTCCCCTACCCGTCTCTTTGAGTCACAGCTCCAGGGTGTGGTGCTGAAAAAGTGGTGAAATACAGAATCTATGCAGTGCTGACAGACAGCACTGGTGCAGGAGGGTACCGTGGTGAATGGAGGGGCAGGGTCAACCTCCAGCCCAGCCTAGTCCAGCCTCGCTGAACCGAAAGCAGCACCGTGCAGGACCAATCCCCAGTGCAGCGGAGTGGTAGAAAAGTGGCAGTGCTGGCACCTGCACGGAACAGAGTGCAGCAGAGTAGTGGTGCAGCACGATATGGATGACCTCGCTTTCAGGGGGCTTGTCATTGTTGTTTTCATTGTCTCAGACTGGGGGGAGGAAAGCGCCCCTGCCATCTTGTCTTTGTTCCCAGGGGCCACGTGGCAGGGAGCTTGGGAACGGCCACCATATTGGGTTTGTCTCAGGGGGCCAGGTGACATCTTGCCTTTGTCTGGGTAAACCACACCGGGCACTCTCTTGGGGGAGCATTTCTGTTTGTTTGGGTAGGCTTTTGTGGGTAACACACTATCTTTTGTACTTTTTATTATTATTATTATTATTATTATTATTATTATTATTAATATTGTTATGTTTATTGTGAGGGGTTATTTTTTCATTAAAATTGTGATTCCAAATGGTAGTCTCTCTAGTGTTTCTCCCACTTTTGGAAGTTGGTCATGAAGGAAGGGTAGCTTGAGTGGGGTTAATTTTCCCACCAGGTTTTTTAAACCAGCATAATAATATCTATGTAATTATCACAATAATTCAATCAGACACTGCATACAAATGTACTTTTTATGAATGTGAGAACAACAGAAGAGAAACAGAGATACAGAAAAAACCAAAACTCTAAAGGGTTAACATGCAGGAGAAACATCTCTGAAGGGATAATATGTAGAGCAAGGGTCTAACAGCTTTTATTTGTTGCAACTTCAAGAGGTGAAAAAAAATAAATGTATACTTCAGGAGGTCAGAGACTGCAGCTTGTGTGTCTTTTCTACTTGTGACAGTAACAAAAATTGGTTGAGTCTTCACATGTGTGTCCTTCTTACCCACTCTCCCTTTCTTCCCGCTCTGCTGAGCACTGTGGTTTGTCCTAAGAACACCAGGTGTGTATTGCAGGCAGAACTGTAGGGATGAGCACATAATTAATGCATTCCAGACATGGGGCAGTTGAGTTGTTTTTAATTGACTTTAGTGCACATGTGTAAGGGTATAAAATGCTTCTGGAGATTGGGCCAGCTGTGCCATCTTGTCTCCTGAGGTTGCAGGCAGCTTTTGTGCAGATCAAACCACCCACAACCCCTCTGCCCTCTGTCAGGGATATCTACAGAGTATGCCCAGCATGAAGGCAGGGAATATTCATTTTTGGGCAAGTGTGTAAAAGTGCTAAGTTCTGGTCAAACAGAAAGATAAATCGTAAAGTAGCTACATGTGTGCTTTGTTGCTTTGTAATTGTGAATTCTGAAAGGCCAAAGACTGTAAAAGTGTATGTTTTCAGACAAACCTGTTTATTTTATAACCCTACAGATGCAGACTGTTGACCAAATCTGAAACTAAGTGAACCTAGCCACACCTAGAGTTCTCTGAGAAGTTTATAAAGCAAGGGGGTCTCACATGACTCAACATAAGGGACCATGACCTTATTATATTATAATCCACTGTAATAGATGGTAGCGTTTTAATTTAGATTTATTTAATTGTTATTTAGATTATATTAGTAATAAGTCTAATCATAATCATCCACATAATCACTGTGTCCTACTTCTTGCACCTGGCCTAGAGTCTGCTCTAGACTACTCTGTCACACTTCTCTCATGCCTTCCAGCAGTAAGGCAAAATAAAAAGTAACAGAAAATCTCTATCGTTGCTCCAGTCTCTAATTAGAACTTCCATTTTTGCCAGTGAGCAACTTATGCCGAGAATTGAAGGAGCATACTGCTGACACTGCTTTTTTCCTTTTGAAGTACCATGCATCTGCTAGAAAGGCTAAATTTTATGCAGCTATTGTCCAAGTTCTAGAAATACATACTTTTATTTTTATACAGACACACACACACTGAGCACCAAGGTCCAGAAGAAAATATTTGATGTCAATGGTTAAAAGACACTAATTTCAACATCTGTACTTTATTAGCACCAAAAAGCAAATCCAGAAGAGTGGTTCATAAGTGACAAGCAAGAGTATTGAAATAGCATTTAAGTAAGCTAGGTGCTACTCCTTCTTCCAAAGACTTTAAGATAAACTGGCTGCTATTGCTGTCACTGAAATATCTGTGCTGAAAGCAGTGACTCAGGGAGTGTCAATCTTACTTAGCAAGTAGAACTATAAAGGAATCCCCCAGAGTGACAATTTTCCCATTAACATTAAAGATCATCTGGAATCCCATTAGTAACACTCTCATGTCTAAAGCATATAGAAGGTCCACCATAATGAAGCTAAACTAAATCATGAAGGAAATGAGTCAAAAGTCTATTTTATTCTCTTTTGGAATGGAATCCTAAAATATGCCTTTGAGTACAGGTGTGACAAGAGAGCAAAAATGAAGGTATAGTCAAATATGCAAAAGGGGGAATTGGCTCATGAAAAGACATTACAAGAAAGGCAGTTGGAAGGAATTACTTCAATAAAATAACCTTAAGCCCTTGAAGACTGCCCTGCTTTTGTCTAAAGTTTTTTGGGTTAGCTGCAAATACATGGGGATAAATCTGAAAGGTGATTAGAAAACCGCAGGCTGACCGAGAATCTTTGATAAGAAAAAGTAACGTGAAGGTGACTGTGCTCTAACATCCACCAACCTATCTTCCATTTTCTGATCTTCAGGTTAAAACAACTGAACTGTCAAAGGAATGGAATAAAAATTACTTCAATCAGCATCAACACAGGATATATAGGAAGTAAAAACATATGCTCTCATTATTTCACAATTATGTGTCACATTAACTCATGTTCTCTGTAGACAAAGCAGAGATGCCACATACTATGGCCCAATGCTGTGAGCACAAGAAAATTACCTGAATAGACTCCTGCATCTTGGTATCAAAAAAGATTTTCTGCAAAAATAGCATTACAGAGGCTGTTTGTTCTATCCTACTTTTATTTTACAGTTGTGAAATTTCATTTCCTTAATTTCCTTACCTGAAGGAGTTTTCAGATTTTTCTTTCTTATGCACTTTCCAAAAGTTTCTGAAGTACAATTGTCTTCAATTCTTGTAGCATGTAGGGGAAGATTTTAAATCTTCTTCTGAAATAAATTCCTGCTATCCAGCTTGATGGGTATCGTTGTGAATATAGAAACCTCAGTCCCTTTCAAATGGTTTAGTACGTCTTTAATTAAGAGAGGTACCCAAAATTTAGGAGGGGGAGAAATCAGGTATCTAAAAATTAAGACAAGGCAAAGCCCAAAGACCGAGATGAATCAATCTACAGAAAACAGGTATCATTAGGTATCCAATACATTCCACCCTTATCATGTTACCCAAACAACTCATAATTTTTAATTAATTTGCAGACATAGCACTTTTAATAGAGGTAGCTACAAGAATGACTGAAAGCCATTTGGAAAATAAAGTGAGAGGAATAAAAGCAAGTGCCCCTAAGAGTCCTTTAGATACCTAAATATGTTCCGTACAGTGTATTCCTGACATATCTCTAATTGCTATAGGTTGTCTTTTGTAATATAAGCAGAGAAGAAAAATTGCTCATAAAAATGAGTCATATTAATTCCCACTAAAAATTATTTAATTTTAATATATTTGCCTATGTGACTCATTTGTACCAGTCTATCTATGTAATATTCAAGGCTAAATCTTGCTCATTTAACTAACAAAAAACACTTCCAATTATTCATTGCAAATTGTCCGTTATAGTTGTTTACACATTCAGTGACTTTAATGCAAGAATTTCCTAACTTTTCAAAGATTTTTATTTACAGTTGAAACATTATAAGTATTTGTCAAGCAACTTCCTAGAGTTTAAGAAAGAACATAAAGTGAAAAAAGAAAAGAACTTTCATCACAAGTAATGTATCAACTTTCCTATTAATGAGTTGGCAGTCTTTAGACCATAGGTCCTTCTTATTTTATTAAGCTTTATAATATCATCAGTGAAGTTGTCACCTTTCAGAGGAGATGTTACGGAAAATGACATATCTGCTTTACCAGTGGATTTACTTATCCATTAGTATGTTGCCTTTCTTTAAGATGTGACAATTCTGAATCCTTATCGGAAACAACTGAAGACTGTAGCACTGAGTTACTTGCTGTTTTATTTGCCATGGTTCTCAGCCTCACAAATTTCTCAGGCTCAAATTTTGCTTTCCCTTTTTTTACTGAAATGTCTCATTCTGTATTTCATTCTTACTTCTCCAAGTAAGAGTGGTAGTTTTGATTACTTACAACTTCTTACTACTTACTAAATCTGGAGATCATGCACATCGTTCTTCATGAACAGTAAAAGGTGACTGTTCAAGACAGAAATATCTGAGCATATTTTACTCACATGGATCCTTCAAAATAATTGTCAGCCTAACCAAATATGAAGTGAGCATGAGAGGATCAAAATTCTTAAAAGCTTAAGAGCTTGTCTGAATTGGCATTGATTTTTCTTGTTTTACAAAAGTTTTATTTCTATCATTACAAAGGAAGTAGACCTACTTCAAAATCTAGAAACATTGGTGCTTCTTGTGAAAGCAAACATAATGTGGTGACACAATCAAATAAACTTATTTTTCAGTAATCTTAGTCTGAGAAACAATATCCATTCCACTGAAAGTTAGTTTAAATTTAATAATATCAACAGTTTGACAAAGTTCTAAGTAGCTGAAAGCATAGCTTTATAGTGGAAAATGTCTAATGACATAAAATGCAGTAACCATATCATGTCTGTCAAAAGAGACTACATATGGGAATTATTGATGTGGTTTACCTTAGAACGATTATTTTATTTAACTCCCAGTTTCCCCTGAGATCCTCTTCCCACAAGCTAATACACAAATGTAGGTTCTAGTCTTTGCATGTCCAAAAAGGAGTGAAGTACAGTCCATGAGGGTTCTGCTAAATATTAAGGCAGAGACCTTCTTCTTCAACTGTGCTAATGTCCGCGAATTATACATAAAATTAAGCCAGAGTTGTCCCATTCATAACATTGAGAGATTAATTTTACAGAAAGTTTCCATACCAAGACGTCATACAATATTAAAACTCACTGCAAAGCTCAATGAAATTGTACTGATAACTGTAATCTGTTTAGAAAGGAAAACCAGGATAAAGCTCTGATTTCATTAGAGTAGTAGTGACTTCATTAACTACTTTTCACAATTCAAACATTTTTTTGCTTTCTGTGTATATGGAAATGATTGAAGATAAAACTTCTAGTTATTTCCTATGCCCCCGATTTCAGTGTAATCTTTTTACAAATAGGTAAAAGTAGGTGTACCTTTCACCTTGCCTTTTTTTTCAGCTCGTGAGAAAGATATACTAATATATCTTTTTAAAAATATTACTACAACTCTGCTTATGAACTTGTGTATGCATCTGCTCATGTAACATGTATTTAGCCAGAGGAAGTGACATTAAATTTGAACTGATTACAGTAGTAGTACAAATAATGTAATTTTTGAACCCAATTTGATGGAGAGTTCTAAATCTGGTCTCTATTTTTACCTTTTGCCCCGTAGTCATCTAGGTACTTAAAGTGAAAACACATCGGATTTCATATATTGAGCTATGAATTGTACATATAACCCATTACAGCCACAGAGACTTTAAAGTGAAGAGATAAAAATGTTAAAATAGCAAGTGCTTTTAGAAAACCTCTATTGCTCTAGCTTCAAATTTTTTCACAAAAAATTGTACCCATGCGTGCAGAAGTAGAACAACATAATCTGAATGTCTCTCACCTATGCACAAATTTATTGTCTATTCATTTTATAACACTGTACGTATGGGCAGTTTACAAACTGACACAAAATTCAGTAATTTTTGGAGTCACAAGTTAATATTTTCTATTTTTTTAGAATTATTTTATTTAGTATTTAAATATATTGTCAAAGCAATATCCTTCAAGACAATTTATGCATTAGATTTCTAAATATGGAAATTTTAACTGTGTTATTCTTGACTATTCTTGCTGTCTTAAAACTCCCCATTCTGATCCTGTTACCATCAATTTCAGGAGACAATTTTTCAGCTGATGAGAAATGTCATAATTCTATTAACTTCAAAGAAATTATCATAATTCATACTAGCTGAATGTTACTTCTAGGCTCTCATCCATGTCATCATCATCATGACTAAGTTTCGCAAACGAAGATGTGAGGAGGGCTTTACCCACGTTTGTTAAACGTGCGCTGGTGGCTAAAAAGGCCAATAAGAGATAGACACTGTAAAACTTTGCCCCCCGCCCCCCTCCAGGGGAGGTGCCTGGGCATCTCCTGAACATATATTAATCTGTTGGGCTCTATGTTTTGAGGGATCCTTGCCACCAAGAAGACCAGAAGAACAGGACCTATGGGATGCTGTCGGGTTCCACAGAGTGGTGATACATTTTCTAGTTAATATCTCTCTGTCACTCTCTTTCTCCCCTGCCCTTTCTTTTTCCTATTTCTTTCTGTCTCTCTCTATGCCTCACATTTGGTTTTAAATAAAATTCATACTATTGGCTTCGGCATATGGTCTCGTTTTCACCTTAATTAGGGTGCTCCTTAATTATCTCTCTAATAATTTTAATAACTGGATCATAATACCAGCTCTTGAGCCTGTTGTTTACAGAACTGCTTTTTAAAGCTATATCGAGAAATTTTATTCCACTCCCTCCTATTTAAAGCCTACATTCATGCATATCATAAGATTTCAAAATAGTTCCAAGGTGGATTTACAACTGTATGGTTGAGACAATCAGTTCTGCAATAGTATAGTCAGTGTTTCAACTGACACCAACAGGAGTAAGGTCATGTCTTAAAATGGAAAATAAAAATCTATGAGAAACCTTCACTGTTTTCCTCTTCCATTCTAATATTACTAAGTTTTATTTTAGAAATATTGCTAGACAGTTGGCAAATATATTGAGTTTGACACTGTCAATATGAATAAGTATATTTTTCTTAGCTTGTGGATATGAGAAACATTTTGGGTCAGTCTGTAAGTTCAAATTATAATGAACTTGTAGGGATTCACAAAACAGCAGACAAGACAATGCCATTTTATGGTGCCTGACTCCAATTTGCTCTTGAGATACTCAGATTCCTTCCACATTGAAGATGCCTCGGAAAATTAAAAAAAAAAAAAAAAAAAAAAAAAAAAAAAAGAAAAAAAGAGAGAGAAAAGCACAAAAAGGCATAAGAAGAGATGAAAAGAGGGATGTGTTAAAATCTTAGGGTTTTTTTACCTCAAACTGACTCAAACATTTCCTTCCAAAGCAGAGCCTTTATACATGACATTTATACAACAGGCAAGTGATGATATTTTTACGATATGCAAGTGCTTATTTCCTCTCAGAAATAAGAAATTTGAATGGATTTCTTTTTTTTAAGTCTAAATGGTTTCAAAAGCTTCCTTCTCAGCAGAATATCCTGAGCATCTTATCCCAGGAAGCTGAGACAGAGGCTTCACTTTTAGTGCTTTTTCTATGAATGAGTCTTCAGCCAAAAATATAAGATTCAAGAACTTGGGAATGAACAGAAAATGAAAGAGCTCAGCAAGGTAATTTAGTGATTCCTGCATTAAATTGTGAAGGATAGTTCTGGGATCTAGTTCTGTTCTAATGGTCATGTATTTTTCACAAGTATTAATAATGAATGCAAGAAAATAATCATTATTTTAACATGAACCAAAACCCAAGAAATCTATATATACTATTTTTCACATGGAACCCAATAGTGTAGGTAGACTCAAACAAGCTCCCTGAATGAGGACTACTCTGGATTCACAGTCACAACAATCCTTACTTGTGAGTTTCAAATAAATTCAGGTCTTTCTAAGGTGCTAAGAAAGTCAGCTCCACTGGGATTGCACAGTACCAGCATTTGAGTACCATTTAGTATCATTCAACACAATTTAGTACCATTTAGTACCACAGTCACATTCATACGCAGAAAGAGTCTACAGTTCCTTGAACACATGGGAGCTTAGAATCGTTTTAGAGAATTTTTGTCCTACACTTCAGAAATGCTATTATATTTAAGCCAAACTCAGTGCCTAAGCTCCTTACATTAATAGTAAATGCCAGCATTCCCACAACTGAATTAAGCAGGTGACAGCTACAGGCAGGCTGAATTTTAATAATTGAGATTAATTGAATTAATCTTCAATAAACGTATTATTCAAAAATACTTGAAATAGAATAAAAAGGATACATGCTTATCACATTAAAAGTACTGTCTGTGACCTAAAGAAAAAGGAGAAGCATTAACAAGTAGAATTATTAGTTTTATGAAGGAAAAATGCAGTAAATTCATTTCCTTTTTTTTCAATTTTTTTTGATAATTGACAACAAATTTCTCCAAGTTGCTATATAACATCCAAATACTGATTCATTATTATGCACAATAATATTTAACCCCTTTCACACTCCAAAGAGGAGTCTCTAGTGTAAGATGTTAATGCAGCATTTATTATTATTTGGTAACAGCACCTTCTTCACTCAAGATTTGTTATTTATTGATGTGACCAATTTCTGACAAAAATCACAACACTTTGATCCCACATGGAATTACTCCTCATGTGTATTCTGATTGCAAGTTTAAAGGATGGCATGTATGACATGGTCTTTTTTCCAGCATCATCACTTTCTGTTGCTTTATGGGATCTAGAAAACCCAAAGACAATATTCTAGATGTTTGTCTGTTTGTTTTTTAAATCTGGTAACTGTAAGAAACATATCAGAACAATATAAATATTATGTTTAAATCTCATTTCATATCCTTTATTATCCCTTTCCTTTGTTATTCATAGTCGCGCCTTACTAGCATAATCCAGCAGTGCAAAAATTGGAATAACTGGAATAACTAGCAAACTGGGTTAACTAATGTATATTAAAAAAAATTAAAAACATCATGTCTTAACAGTCTTCCCTAAAGGACTATTAAAAATTAATACATTTTAGTCAGACACAGTTCAAAGTAATATATAATATTTGTAATTTCCTTCTCTGTAGTCAGGCAGCTCTTGTTGGTTTTGGATGCTGCAACATCCCTCCCCAAATGTCCTCTTGTGATAGAAACATGGTTAACATTCATATTTAAAAATTTGTCAAACAAATTTCCCAGTTTTCTCCCCAACTCCCCATTATTTTTTTCTATGATTATCCTTCTGAAAGTTCCACTAGCACTTGATTATAAAATTCTGCTCTAATCAAGTATAGCACAGGTAGATGTTTCAGTCCTCCATACTGTTTATATTTTAATCCTCCCCGAAACAATGGCAACACATTCCAAACTTAGAAGTCCACTTCCTGAATCTATGTATTTTGTAGGTATCATAAACACTAATAAATAAGGTTTCGTAGCAGTAGAATATACTTCAGTCATTTGCTGTAATCTCATTATTTCCAGTCGCTATCGTGCTCCCTACTAAATTAATAGAAAGACTTAATTCACATTAGGAGGTGACATTTGAAATAACACTATGTAGTACGAAATAAAAAGCTTTTCTACCGTCAAACAACGTTTCTATAATGCACAAGGAAACAAAAGACTGTATTTTCTCAGTACTTAAATGACTTAAGTGTTCAACACCCTGAAAATCCTTTTGAAAACTAAAGCCTATATAAGGACTAAATGCTCTAGGAAGATAATCAACATAAATTAAAATTGAAACAATAATTGG
Organism: Pipra filicauda; assembly: GCF_003945595.2. Taxonomy (NCBI): domain Eukaryota; kingdom Metazoa; phylum Chordata; class Aves; order Passeriformes; family Pipridae; genus Pipra; species Pipra filicauda. Next base: position 3,924,082 of record NW_024103585.1, read on the forward strand.
ATATTTAAGAACAGAATGCAAACTAAGAACCATAGGCTTGTTTTTCACACAAATTATAAAACCAAACAGATTTTCTTGTTTTTCTTTTGCTAGTAGTAGAGTGAATACATGAAAAATAATATCACTTCTACTAGACATATTCAAAACTGAAATCTATCCGATTCAGATTCTTTATCTGTAAAATGAACATGATCACAATTATATTATATAATTCGTGTTACTACATACCATTAGTCATTATTGGTAAGTTTCTTGGGCTATATGAAAGCATTTTCATCGTGTTTGTAAACTTTCTTTCAAAAACAATTACTTAATCATCTACTATTTTAATTTTTCAAAAAGATTAGAAGAGGTACACATAACATTTATTTTTAAAAAAGGGCAATCAAGTCATCAAAGCATAATGTTTTAGGCTTATTAGGTGTCCCTACTCAATCTGCAGAAAAAAAATTAAAAGTACTTCAGCAAAATCACAGAATGACAGACCTTTTGGAAAGAGTCTCAGCAGATTCCCAAGTCCACTGTTCAAAGTAGTGTCACCACCAGCAGGTTACTCAGATCTATGTCCATGAAGTATTTCCAAGGATATCATTCAGTATCTCTAAGGATAAAGACTACATAGCCTCTCCAGACAACATGTTCTGTGTTGGATAACCCTCAAATAAATAAATAAAATGGATAAATAAAAAACCCCAAGCTTCTATTAAAGTGTAATTTCCTGTATTTCAGTTTGGCATTTCCTCTTGGCATTTCACGAGGCACCACTAAGAGTTTTTCCTTGTCTTCTTTGCTCCTTTACCAAGACCCTTGGGTATTTAAACACGTGGATAAGACCCTCCTGAGCATTCTCTTCTGCAGGCTGAACAGTCCCATCTCTTTCAGCCTCTCTACATAGCTCAAATAATCCAAGTTCTTCAGCATCTTCATGGCCCTGTGCTGGATTCCAAAACATCCATGTCTCTCTCAATACCAGGGAGCCCCAGACTGCACACAGTACTCCACCTGTGACCTCCTCAGTGCTAAGGACAGGTCCTCTTCTAGAAAATAATGAGAAAATACTTCCATTTTCATTAGGCTACTCTTAAATTTCATTGCTAAAACTGCAAGATTATGTTTTCTGACTTCAATAAAATTTCTATACAAATAGTTTAAAACATAAGGAAAAGTTATAATGGTCTGGATTAAGTGAGGTTTTTCCTGCAAAGCTTAGTAACTCAAGCAATGTAAATAGAATAGTGAAAGCATAAGGTTTGTGTGACAGGAAGCTCTGAGAAGTCACAGCAAATTACCAGCCTCCTTAATATGAAGTATCACAAAGACTGATTGCAGTGTTTTCCTTGCCCTCTTCCACATTTGTCTGTGTCTTTTTTTGATTGCAGGGTTTGTTTATAGGTTTATCATTACAGTTCCAGAACACTTGATTTATCTTTTTCACTTAGTACTGAGTAGCTACCAAGCAAATATTATTGTCATATAATCAATGAAAATTTGACAGTAGTCCTGCTTCTTGTTCAGCTATAATTTGAGCTTAGCATATTGTTTGTATTCCATGAGTCTTTGCTTGATAAACATACAAATATTTCTTCTACTAACCTTAGTGGCAAATAGATACAGAAAATAAAGAAAAAGAAATTAAATCATCACAAAATCTATAGCTTAACTTTGGTCACTTGGAAATATAAGGCATTATGCAGTATCTATGAAAAGAGTTGTTCAAATCTCCCTTTCATTTTTGCATCCAAAAGCCAATCAGCATCAATGATATTAGATGAATATAGAAGACTGGTTTTCCCTTAAACCTTCAAAATGCTCACATTAGTGGTCAGGAGAACAAGAGGAGCAAGTAATGTAGTCCACAGCCCTTTGTAAGAAAATCAGCTCTCTGGTGAGAATGTTAAATTAAAACATTAAATAAAGTTAATGTGTGACTGGACTGTGTACCTTGGTTTCTAGTAGATAGGTAACAGAACACAAACTTAGAGAATAACCAAAAATTAGTTAGCTCGGCAACAAATGTCAAAGATAATAATGTGGTAAAAAAATTAGGTAGGGTTTTAGAAAACATTCAGTTTTGTCCTTGTATAAAATAAGCTGCAAATATACCTCTGCAGCTACAGAGGCAAGATGATGCAGCCTAAGATGAGCAAAGAAAAGGCAGAAGCACAAAGTAAAGGAATGTTTGACAGAAAAATTGCAGTTGAATTCATGAGTGGCTAAAAGGAATCAAAGGGTATGTAGAATGAGGTGAATGAGATAGTTGTGTGGGAAGAAAGAAAAAAAAATCCAACTAAAAGTGCAACTGAAAAAAAGGAAAAGAAGCCCTGAACATCTCATACATCAAAGTACACCAAGGGAAAAAATATCTCTTAAAGCTTCTACTCCATTATTTCAACAGATCCAGGACAGATGCCTTATCTTCACCTCTGCAAGGGTCAGTGCACATCAAAATCTGAAAACAAGAAAAAACCTCATCTTTTGGCTATAAATTAAAAAACTCCAAACAACTGAAAATCCACACATTTAAAGCAAACAACAGTTATTAATCATTGACTATTTGAACTGTGCTATCACTCAGTGTGCTGTATGCTGATCCAGAGAGGCTAACAAGTGCAGAAAGTAAGTAGTATATGGAAGATAAAGCAGAAGAATAAACAATATATATAAAAATATATTTCTACATATATGTGTGTGTGTTTGTATAAATACTAACTATATCCATTGATTTTCAGTCTAACGATGATTCATTGCGGGGAACATGTTTTAGGGATGCTGGGTGATGCATCCTGGGAGAGGTAGTTCCCAAAATACGCTCTAACACACATGGGCAGTGGTAAGTCCCATGGTGGTTGGCTAGGTGAATCACATGTAGTCCGAAGGCATATAAAAGGTGCTGTTCACTTCTAATAAACTAATTTGGTTGTTGGAAATCCAAGTAACCGGGTTGTGTGCTTTATTTATTATATTAATAAAACCATAATTTGTTAGTGTGGTTAGGACAGTGCTTTACTGGAGAAATGGAACAAGAAGAGAATCAGAGAGACAGAGAAGTAGCCTATTCAACATGCTCAATAAGAAAAATAGACTCAGACCATCTCTGATCATACATGGATTCCCACTATCTGAAGATGGCTCATTTATATGACTTAAGAGCAGAACTGGCTTGCTACAACACAAGATTTTTTGTAAAAGGGGAAAGTAAAAAGTGAGAAAGTAGTGAAATCAGAACATTCCTGTATTTAGAAAATGGTGTGGACTGCAAGTTATATTTTTAATCTTGTAGCAATCATTGTCATGAGGACAGATTCCTGTTGTGACATGCCATGTTCTCATTATATCCCTTTTCAAAGAAATAAAATCAATATACCTCATGAAATTTTCAAAGTAAGTTTACCTGTTGATGGCTGTGGAATACAGAATTAATCTATGTGTGAACAGCTAAACACATTGCTAGGGACATTAGACAACTCTCTTCTGTATACTCCAACAGTTATTAAAATTGCACAATCTTGTTCTCATAACAAAGATTACTGTAAATATGAGGTGTAACATACTGTATAAGCTTTCATTATAATTGTGAATAAGAAATTTTGGACTCTGTCCTAGATGGCTTACAAGAATTTTCTGATTAAAAAAAAATGCACACTTGCAATAGCTGTCCTTTGTCATCTAGTTTATAAAGTCACGAGTTTTGTTTTGCCCTTCAGAGAACTGAAAATTAACAATTAATGTATAATTAAAAATATGGAACACAGGATTCTGGAATTACAAAATTTACAGAAACATGGAACTATTATAATATGGACTCCAATTTCCACCTACATTCAGAAAAAAAGTCCATCATTGATTTTCACGAGAGCAAGATCTGAATAATTGATCCTGCACTTTGAAATCAATGAGATGCCTTTCCATGTGCTGTCCGTGTTGATTTGGTTCTGTTAATCTCTTTCACATCTAAGTCATCATAGTTAATGACTGAACTGGGTGATTAGCCCTGACCAGTCTAGATACTGAATCCTGTGACAAATTAAATCTTATCACTAGAATTTAGCCACATCTGCCAACAAGTAGGAGGCAAGTGTTGCTGGCTATTCTTAAACTGAGAACCTCCAAATCTATTTTCTTCTGGCAGTAGATAGCATAAACCCATCATTTACTACTTGTAGTAATAGAAGTAGTAGTAGCAGTATTAACAGCATAAGCCCTTAACTGCAGAGATAAAACAAAGAAAAACACAAAAAAAACCCCCAACTATTGGGGCTGACAGGGTACATTGCAAATATTTCTTTACTTTTAGGATGTCATTGGTTTAAATCATATTTAATAAAAACAAATGTGATCAAAAATGGACCCTTCCATGTTTTTATCCTGCTTTGTTTGGCAATAAAAGTGAGAAGCCTGTTCTGCAATATTTCTAAGGTCTTTTGTATTACCTGTCTCATAACACAATACCTTGAGCACTAGGATGTTTCATATTCTCAAGGCATCTGGCCCAGTTTCAAGCAACTGAACAACTGGCATGTAACTGTTCATCTTACTAAGTGGTAGGCTGAGTGGAATAAAGGAATATGGTAGCAAAAAAACCCAAGGTAAGACAAAGACTGCATCTTGTCTTCCAAATTCATCACAATCATGGTGTTCCTAACATTTTGTTCCCCATTTACTTATGCGGCACCCTAAAATATTTTTGCACGTGCTTAGAAACAAAGACAAGGCCCATATGCTGAAAAACAGCTTTCTAATTAATTAATAACTGTTATTCTAGAGTAAATTAGATTCTCTGTATCAATTTTTTCTTTCAAGCTGTTTTTTCTTTCACAAACTGTGAAGTAATCTGAAATTTAAACAATCACCTGTATTTCCTCCTGCTTACTCTCCTTTAAGCCATACAGCTCATATTTTAATGACATCAAAAATTGTACATCCGTGTTTTATCGACAACCTCCTTGCCTGGTAAGATCATGGAACAGATTGTTTATGTTGAAACACATCAGAGACAGGAAGGTGATTAGAGAACACTCCACCAAGGGCGAATCATGCCTCACTAATCTAATGGCCTTCCATGATAGAGTGACTGCAACAATGGACAAGAGAAGAACTACGGACGTATTGTAGCTCAGTTTCTGAAAGGTCTTTGATAAGGTCTCTGGCAATGTTCTTGCTGCTAAACGTGAGAGATATGGGCTCTTAAACGAATAAGGAATCTAGTGTATGGCTGCATCCAAAGAGTTATAGTCAATGGCTCAGTGTCCAAGCTGAAATCAGTAATGACTGGTGTCCCTCAAGGGTTCATACTAGGATAGATACTATTTAATATCTTCATCAGTGACATAGACAATGGGATTGAATCTGCCAGTTTGCAGATGATGCAAAGCTGAGCGGTGTAGTTGATATTCTTGAGGGAAGGGATGCCATCCAGAAAGACCTTGCCAGCCTTGAGGGGTGGACACATATGAACCTCATAAAGTTTGACGAGGCCAAGTGCAAGGTGCTGCAATGGAGTCAGGGCAATCCTCAATATCATCACAGATTAGGGGATGAATAGGTTGAGAATAGCCCTGAGGAGAAGGATTTGGGCATACTGGTGGACGAAAACTTGGACATGAGCTGGCAATGTGCGCCTGCAGGCCAGAAACCTAACCACATCAGACATGTGTCCATCAGTGTGAATTTCCCCCTCTATTTCACTCTCATAAGACCTCACCTGGAGTACAGTATCCAGCTCTGGGATCAACAGTATGTGAAAGACATGGACCTGCTAGACTGGGTCCAGAGGAGGGCCACAAAAATTGTCAGAGGGCTGGAACATCTTTCCTATGAAGAAAGGCTGAGTTGGGGCTGTTCAGACTAGAGAAAAGAAGGCTCCTGGGAGACCTTAGAGCAGTCTTTTAATATATAAAGGGGGCTCATAAGAAGGAGAGAGACATTTTACCAGGGCCTGTCAAGGGGAAATGGTTTTTAAATTCAAAGAGGGTAGGTTTAAATGTGACACAAGGAAGAAATTTTTTACAGGGAGGGTGGTGAGACACTGTAACATATTGCCCAAAGAAGTTGTGGATGCCCCGTTACTGGAAGTATTCAAGGTCAGGTTGAATGGGTCTTTGTGCACCCAGATGTAGTGAAAGATGTCCATGCCCATGGCAGGAGTGTTGGACCAGATGATCTTTAGAAGTCCTCCCTAATCCAAATCATTTAATGATTTTGTTTCTATATTAAATAGCCACAATCCTCCTGCCCATGATAATATAATTCAAACTTATTTTGCAATCAGAAACCCACAGAGTTCAGGTGAGATATTTGCTCCTGCTCTGAAAGCTATTCCAGTGTGAAGCACAATGAATTTCGCAGCTGTACCTGCCTTTGATGTCAGAATATTACATTTGCTCACAAACCTCTAGGTTGACATTATGCCAGATTATTGGTATAATAAAAATAGTAATGTTTTTTCCGACATATAGTCAAATGGAATGCTTATCTGCATACAGACTAATAGATCAGACTTTGATGCATGCACAGATGACACAAAATCTTTTGGAGTTCTAACATGTAATATTTAACAGTCATCCACTGTCAATGAAAGAGTAATACCCAGTCATACTATAATGGTTTACATTATCTTAGCCAAAGATTGCTTAGAATTGCTTGAGGACTGTTGAAAACAGTTTTCAAATAAAACATATATGGTCATATTTCAGTAATAAAACACTGCAAGTTGCTGAGCAGAAAAGAGGAATTTGTCTGCTGGAGAAGCACATCTGTCTTTCCATTATGCAAGGCACCTGTCACCCAACCAGTGAGAAGAAGCCAATACCCAATTTACTTTTTACATCAAAGCATTTTCAACTTGGAATCATCAGTTTCCTCTACAATAAAAATTGGCAATTGATTGCAATTTTCTTTTTGTCATTATTTTCCCTTGCAAGTCATAGAGAAAAACAATAAAATACTTCATTCATGTGAATGTCATTCTCTTATTTAGACATTATAAATAAATTGCCTCTAAGTACAAAATGAAAAGTGGGGATTATTATTTAATGAAGACTATTATCCACAAAACCACATAAGCATAACTTTCCACAGTCATTTTCATATTGCTGTTTCAGAGTAATTTTCTTAATTTCCAAATGCATTCTCTTCAATTTGTCTTTTCCCAGTGTTGTTTAGAAGGTGATAATATCACAGTCAAGGATACTTGCTTCTTGAGATAATATATTAATAAAGAACAATAATACTAAAGATAAGCAGAGAAACATCTTGGCTTTGGTCTGACGAGAAACAAAACAAGAGTGGGTAAGCAATCTTACAGTGCCATCTCTGCTTAGATTGGACCTCACAAGATATGACATCTTTTCTTATTAATCAGTTGTTTTAGTTTTTTGCACCTTGCCACTGAATGACAACTATTTGCCTTTAGACACGTACTCAAATGAAAACACGCTGAGCATTTTATTCTGAAAACTGCTTGCCTTCATTTCCCTGGCTTCAGTAATACCAAGGAAATTCAGAACTTTGCAAGGATATCTAACACTTTCAGAACTGAATACAAACAAATGTTATGGGGTTTTTTTACATAATTTGTCAAGTCTGACTGAGGTTCACATCCTGAGATACCTTTAAGAAGAACAGACATTGAATGTAATAATATTTTTTCTGCCTTAAAAGTAGAAATCTTTCCTGATGGAAAGATTAGACAAATCCATAGAACCAACAATGACTATTTAACACACTCCTGAAGAAGAAAATCTGTCTCAGGTAATCCCTAACTCCCTGATTGCCAGAAAATGGAAGTTAATATAAAAGAGTTATTAATATTTAATCTGTTTCTCATAGTTTTGGGTATTTGCTTGTTTGCTTGCTTGTTTTTTAACAAAGCACCAAATAGCAACTTGGCTTGGAGGCAGTTTAATTTGACCAACTAGAATAATTTTTGTGTACTCCCACTGTCACATTTTGAGTATATTTACTAACAGCAATGGAAGAATGAAACGAGATGAAAAATATAGACAGAGCCTTTAAAAAGCAGCATAATCTGGTCTAAAATATTTGAAATCATATTTAATATAATTTCTGTGTATTTTCTAGGTATATTTCCCAGAAAAGTAGAAGTCTTATAATGCAAGAACAAGTCCAAAAGAACAACTTAAAAATCAAAACCAGTCTGTAATTATAGTTTAAAAAATTCACCACTAAATTGTGATTCAGATACTTCTAGGTTTTGAACTTTTGTTCATCACTGAGTTTCATAAATTCAGTAAATATTCAATTTTTAACATAAGTATTCCTTTCATTTCTACAATTTTCATTATACCAACATGAACAGCAGTTTCACCTGACCAGCTAGACATATCTCCAAATTAAACTGTATAGCACCCAGGAGCACAGCAAGAGGAGAACACCTATAGACATTTATAAGCAGGCATACACATCTATGGGTTTTAATATATAAGTTAAATCCCACTCAAAGTGAATAAAAGTTTTCTATTTTTGTACTGACCACAATTTTCCAAGTCCTAAATGAAAAGTCTGCAAGCAAAAAAAATATTTTTAAAAGGTCACTGTTCAGCAAGAAAGTAATAACTTTATTAGGCTTTGAGCATATTAGTTTGTTTTCCTTGGGGGAAAAAATAATATCTTGAAACACCAGGCAGCTTTTAAAAACATTGTGATTCCAGTTGACTTTTAATCTCCTCAATACATAGTACAATAAGACAATAAGGCAAAAATGCTAAATAGATGATACTGTAGAAGACACTTAATTTTAAAATAAACTTTCAATTGAACATCATTCCAAGAGGAATAGGTTTGTTTTACCATGACATGTTTTCCTTTACAAAAAATTGAAAGGCAATACAGAAACATTTATTATTTAATATTTGTATTGTAGTAATAGCTAGAGCTTGAAAATGAAGAATCAAGGCCCCACTGAGAAAACATAAAGAAAAAATACCTCCTTTCAAAGTTTAGGGTACAAAAGCTAATAAAACAATCACATTTTCTGTCATACTTAGGAGAGCTTATTACAGAAGTCAGGATAGCCATGAAACAGTTTAACCCAGCAGAGAAATCAGAGAAATCTGAGCTTTGATATCTTCTACTAAAATCAAGTAGACCAGAATTCTAAATTGACTATATTTTACTGAGATTTGCTGAATAAGACTTTCAGAATTTATAATTTCTAAGTGTCCTTCCACCTTAACTTTCCTAACAGTTTATGCCCCAGATTGCAGTATATATATACACCAAGTTCTTCTCTAAGAGCATGTCTTCCCAAGCAATACTAGTGTTATGAAGACATCTGAGGTTCTTATTTATTTGTATCTGTGAATTTGTAGTAATGTTTAATTTTTTTTACAAGTTATCCACTGGCTTAAATGAAGAATATTAGTTGTCAGTTTTCATGTAGGTAAGTTTACCAGTGTCTTTGGCTGCATATTCTTGAGTATAGTTATATCTGTAAGGAATATTTCAAACCCCAGCTATCACTCAGTTAAACACCTCACTAGGTATCAGAGAAATCACTTTATTAATGCAGAGCATTTTTATTAAATTCTTAACATAGAGGTTGCTTTACAAAAATTATCTTTTTTTCTGTAACCTCAGAATCACATTTTCTAAAATATCCAAAGGTTGGTGTTCTATAATCTGAATGACTAATCCGAGATATTTTTAGGTGTATGCACATAAAAACAGGGCTGAACTCAATCCCTTGAAATATAATCTTCAGGTTAGACAACATTCAAGTCAAAAATCATTTATTTAAATTTTTATTAGCTTCTACATGTAACTTATGTATTTGCAGAAGCAAAGGTAAATTTAATTTAATCCATAAAATATGAAAGAAATTAAGTGTTGGAGGACTATGTCATAACTATTGACTTTTACTGCACTAATATAGAATGAGGGTCAGGTTACTTCTGCAGATAGTTTGGGATTCTGTTGCATGACCATGAAATATAACTGAAGATGTGTTAGAGAAACAAATCTTTCAAATAGTTTGATTGCTAGTAAAACTTCTGAAAATAATAAAAATAATCTTAAAATAATCCTAAAACATGCTGCTCCTCAGTAAAGAGGTCCCAATATGCAGGAAGTAAATCTTGACAAATTCAAATTCATTAAGGTTCTAGCTGCAGTTTTCTGTATTGTTTGTTTCTGGATATGACAATGCAGAACATTAAAAATTAGAAAATAGAATTCCAAACTCAAGATCCATAAAATCCCATATTCTACTACTAACTACGGGTAAGTAAACCTACTGTGAGAGCCTTCATGAAAGTCAAAGGACAGAATTTGGCTCAGAACCATGAACGAAATATCCTTATATTACTTGCTTATAAAGAATCTTTAATTAATATTGGAAAAATAATAGCAATAACAAAATTGTACCAATATTATCAAGGTTACTTTAATAGTGAAATCTCTTCTATTTGTATGAGCATAACAGTTTTGAATCTATTCACTAAGGATAATTTTAGAATCACCAATTGTTGATTAAGAACCTATTTAATTCCAGTTAAATTAAATGTAGCTTCCAGTCATCCAAGTAGTTTCCATTCCATTCCAAGCTTCACAGTAACATTAACTAACTGACACTGTAAGAGATGTCAAATCAGATGACAATGATTAGTGTAATCATATTTCTGAAAATGAGTTCACACAAAAATATAAACATTAGATACTGGAAGAACAGTAACAAGTAATAGACATCAACTTGGCTTCAAGCAGCAAACTCTGAAGAGAAAGACATTTAATTATAGTTGTCTCTATAAAATGAGAATCATTCACATGAACTTGATCCTTTACTTACTTGCTCATATGGGTCCCAGTTTCTTGGGGATAGGGTAGAGTTTTTTTCCTGATTAGTAAGCCTTAGCAGTTTCTTTTCTGTTTTCATGATTACTCGCTTCTATCAACTGCAGGAACATCGAAACATATTTTGAAAATCAACAATAAAATTTATCTCCTTGGTTAATCTGGTGAGCTTCATGAAACTCAACACAACATACTAGCTAGTAAGTTTATGATCTTTGTCCAGAAGCATATACAAAACTTTCACTAAGTCTGACAGCTTGAATTGTCAATGAAATCTCTCACATATCTTAGAAATCTCTTTTGTAATATCCTTTGTAACATCTTTTATTCTATTTTTTTAGATTGTCCACTTCCCCTTAGATGCATTTTGATTCAAATATGTTGTTAGTTATAGGCATTTCTTTTAATGTGATCTCAAAACTATCTTCATCACCACAGTGCAGTTGTGAACTGTCAAGGAGAGAGACCAATTGCCACTTCACCATAGCTGGAGTCCAAGCTGCCCATTGTCTGAACAATGTAGAAAAGGGTAAAAGGATTAATTTTAGCATAGTACATTCAGATCCTGAACATCCATTTTGCTTGCTGTGTTGGAAATCACCAGAGCACATCATGTTCCACTAAAGTTCGCATTGCAAACAGTAATGGTGTTACAGCTGCTCAAATGCTGACCTAACTCACTAAGTCTCCTCTAAAACACATGTACTTAAGGAACATCATTAAATTTTCTTTCCCCTGTTATTTCTCCCATGAAAATAGTGATTTGGTGTCAACAACTTCTGCCTTAAGCAATACTTCTTGTCTGAGAAAATCTTTCACATGTTCTGATGGCACTGAATCAGCTTACCATCTGTTTTTTTAATTAAATTATTAAAAAAGAAACCAATCACAAACCACTTCAGCATATAGTACCAGGTCTCCTACTCTCAAATTACAAATTCCTTGACATGAAAAGGTTTACATCAGACTTTGTTACTGATTATTCAGTAGTATACATAGATAAACATAAGCAAAATCAAATTTCTGTCAATTTATGCCAATGGATCCCTTTTTGCAAGAAAAGAAGCAGAGAAACTGTTGTTATAAAAAAGAAAAAAGCTTCAAATTAAACCTGTTTAAAATAAAGGGTTTTTTTTCATAGGGTCAAAATAGATACAAAGTTTCATTGTATAGAATTATTTTGTTTTATTTAACAGGAAGATGTATTATTATTCTTGTTACTTTTTTCAGTTGTTCTTCAAAGATTTTTTACAAAAATGAAAATTACAAACGAAACACAATATTTCCATTTCTTATTAAGTTAATACAGATAATATTTTAAGCAAATAAATTGTTTGAAATTATTATTTTAGTACTGGTAAATTTGCATTTTAACTTAAAAAAATATTTTTACTATGTCTAGTACCACTTTCATAGTACAAAAGTGTGGTAAAAAAAGACTGAGGGTAAAATTAAAGAAAACTGGACAGTTATAGACACAGTTAGAACAGTATGGAAATTATTCGAGGAAATGTGGTTGCTGCTTCCTGGATGGAATGCAGTCAGCATACCAAATTTCCCTCACACAATAAATGGTAAGGGGGGATGAAACAGAGGGTGGAGCAGAGTGGAGACTCCACAGCCAGGCTCTGTTCAAATCCTTGCAGAAGAAGGAATTCAGTGGTACTTTTTATCTAATAAACTGCATAGCGGTTGTCAACCAAGGTAGATAGAAGATGTCATGTTTTTGAACCAGCAACAGTGGGCAAATCACTTTCCTCGCATATAAGACTTATGCTCATCTCTATCCCAAGGTTACCTCAGATGTAGTACTGATGCACACCTCCATCCCAAAGTCCCACACTGAGCATGATCTGTGACTAGAGTCACTCAAGTTCCACCTACAGATAATTAAATAGTATAAAAATAAGTTAAGAATAGGATGAAGTTAGAGAAGACTCCATCGTAACTTTTGGAATCGGTTGATAGGCTGAATTTGTCTTCTCCCCCAGAGGGATGCCTATTGGGTAAGAAGCACAGTCTATGCACACTGAATTATTATCTTAAACCAGCTTTTCTTAGGGATTAGGATTTGTCCATATATTGCTTTGAATAGGTTTTTGCAATCAGATGCTATCACCAGCAATCTTTGAACCTTAACCTGGCAAAATCTTATTATTAAAGAATATTACTCTGTAAACTTTTAGTGTGAGTCCTTCAAGAGTGTTAGCAGTCACAAGCAGTAGGTAACATACTCAAATAAAAGTATGGAGAGCTGGGAGGAAGTCTCCCTTATTCTGTTGGCATGTGTCCCTGAACAAGTCAGTCGAACTGCCCTTTTATCCAGTGGACAGTTCAGTGGAGAATCCCCATAACAGGATGCTGACAGACTGGTCAGGTACAAGGGTCTTGGCTTTCCTGGGTTGCAGACTGGTTAATCAAACACAAAAGCTTTGAGGAAATCTCCCCTTGCACATGGCAAAAAGATGTGCTGACAGTATATGCAGCTAAGGGTATTTGCACACACCATGAGCCAAAGAACAATTTAGCCCCTTAGTTTAAGCTTTTGCTCTTGTAGCTAGAAGAACTATCTGTTTGGCAGCAAGCCAGACATAAGCAATGGGACTGTAAGGCAGGGTTGGAGCCTAAAAGTCTCCAAGATGACAGGTGGAAAGTAGGATTTACTGCTAAAATAATGTACCTCTGCACCAGTTTGCAGTTACAGTGTAATTAGCTGTAGATAAATGGAATTAGAGGTATTATGCTCAACTAGGTAGCTGCCACTGTCAAGTTTGCTGCTCATAACATCCTAAAGCAGTCACACAGAATCACAAAGATTGTCGTTATCTCTAAGAAGTAGACTTTTAGAACAACACCGATATAGTAAATATGTGTTGATAGATTTGATAGTATTTTTCTATGCATTCAGACACATAGGTACCACCCACAGTTTTTCTGAAATAACTGAAATTTTTCCAGTGAATCATCGCCATTTTTTAGTCTCGGTGGGTTTTTTGTTGCTGTGATTGTGCATACTGCTTAAGAAGCTAACAAGTCATGAGAGAAGCTACCTGGAAATTTGCAAGTAAAAGTAAACAACATTCAAGTTATAAACTTTACTGTCTTTCTTTTTTAAAGGTTTTTTCTATTACCTTCCAAACAAATCAGAAAGGAAAAAAACAAACAAACATGGGAAACTTCCGCTGTTAGAGTGAGCGTTTCAGAGTGCTAGAGCAACAGCAGCCTGGGAACAAATGGAAGTTGCAACCAAATCTGAACATTAGTGCTTGTTTAACACTGTAACAAGCTCAATCAGAATTCTTTCAATCATTAACTGGAAATTTAAAATCCAAAACAGCAACAACCAAAAGAAAAAAATTTTTTAGGAATCCTCCTAAGCTAATTTCTATCATGAGGCCATTAAAATATTCTAGATATGAAACCATGATTCCACAACTCAGTTGAAATAATTTCAACACCTACTAAATTATAGCATTAATAGAAATGCTGCAGTGTTTTCTCATTAATTTCATGTATAGGCACAACTTTTTTTCGCACAGTTATTTATATACAAGCTATAATACACCTTAAATTCATGTATTTCTGAATAAAGGCAAAATGTAGTAGCCATTTGATTAACACTTTAGACATATTTACAAAGCTGTCATAGTCTCTAGTGTTTGCAATGTGTCTGCATCCACTTTTTCTTAGGCATCATCGGTCAAAAACTAAACAGGGTATCTTGTCTTACCATCACTCAGAATCATGGCTGCTTTTAAGCTTCTTTTTCAGACATTATGTAGAAATACATAGGCTTTAAGACATGATGTGAATATTATCACCCATTGGAATGCCACTAGGCTACAACTTTACATCACTTCTTTAAACATCTCTGCTCATTTCCTGTCTCCATTTCGTTGTAAAGACAGAAACACACTTTGTAAATAATGTGCTACTGAAGTCACTGCATTGGTCTACAGAAACTAAGCATAGCATTAAGTTGTCCCAAACATGTAAAGTTTCCTATGTGTGATTTGGAGTCCACTAGGGAAAGACCTAACTTACTTCTTTAATGTATCACTAAATGGACACTCAGTCAATAGACAAGTAATAATTTATAGCTTGATCTTGTAAGGCCACTGACATCCTAAATTCCCAAGCTGGTGGGAACTGAGTATTGCCCATAACATCCCATGGTCTTAACATTAGGCAGAACTAAGCAATGGATCAATTGTTTAATTTTGCAATTTAAGTAAAGGCTAACTACATAAGAAATGGAGAAGGTAAATGACTCACAGAGGATTATTCATCCACATAGTCAAAGAAAAAGGAACTAGATTCAGATATCCTTGTTGTTTTACTCATGATACTACATCTATCTACATAACAATATTTTTTGACTTTTTGTCTCCAAGGACCTCAAATTCACTCAGACTTTGCACTAGTCTAGTTTCTGCTGTCACAGAACACATATCCAACCCTTTTCCAGTAGAAAATCTGCTTGCAAGCTACAGCTCTCTAATACATGCAAAAGATATTCTCCGAGGTGCCAACACCTGGCCAGCATGGCCTTGAAATTATATTGGCTGCAGAAGACTTGTAGTTAGCTCAGCCAAGAGATAGACTCATCCACCTTCCCTCTAGGAGAAAGTTGAATTCAGTTATTTCGTTATGGAATTTATTTACTTCTATTTGTTCCTTCCTCGTATTCAGAATGTTGTAATTCTGATACTAGTGCTTCAGTGATCTCTCCTTCTCCATAGGCTCATACGCATATGCTTCTTGTGTTTCACTTCTTTTTTTTTCTGGTGGCCTTTGAAAAACTCAGATGAAAGTAAAGAAATAATCATTACTGCTTAGAACAAAGGAAGACCTCGAACACAGAACATTGGCTGGCTCAATGCAGAGGTTTACCTTCTGCTTCTTTTATTTATTCACAGGCTTCAGGCTACTTCAGCATTTTGCTTTCTCACTGATCTTCTCTCTTGTCTTTTCTGCAGATTCTTGCATTCCTTGTTCTCCCCATAATCTCTAACCTTTGTTCTTTTTATCCCTAAAAAGATGTTCTGTAATCAAAATTGAATTGAAAATGAAATAATTTTCAAACGTATACACTTCTGCACAAATGTAAGTATTGCAGCCCAGAATTACCCTTGTGCACCTATATGAAATGCTTCAGTTAAAAGCTGCCTCTTCAGAAAATATTTGTATAGCCAAAGAGCAAAAAGAAGCACTTTGAGAGCCCTTCAGTGATGTGATTCACTCTCCAGAGCTACTTCACTTTCTGTTTACCATGGGAGAATGGTGAGGGTAATTGTGTGGTAACAATGCTTCTGGCAATGCCTTAGCCAGCTGGGGGAATCTGGTCTCATTTATAGGTAAACGTCATCTTGAGAGATAAAGAGATAAGTAATGCTGTTGTTTTCAAAAGAGTTTCTCACTTCTGATACCCTCACTGGCCTCCTGCAGTGCGATAGCATAATTCTCATAGGTAAGCTTATCCAGCTAAACAGAAATTGGCCTGGGTATACCTTACTCATGCCCTCCATCTGTATGGAATGAAACCGACTCTAAAAAGCAGTCAAACCTGTCTTTCTCCAGAAATATGAGCTGACAAATCATGTTTGTTTCTCATTACCAAATACAGAGATTAAAAGTGGAAAAGAAGTAAACTTGGGTACTTTTCAAATACAACTGCACAACGGTAGCAACCATACAGCATTTCTTCAGAGACGGACCCCTTGCTTGCGTTCTAATGGAAGCATTCTGTATGTAACATATGTAACATTGCCATCTAGTGATGTCAGCTGTAACAACGTGTTTAAACAGCTCAGATACATGCAGAGCCACCTCCAATCACAATAACCTCCTTTCTTCTTCCTGGTCTTCACGATTTATTATTTGGCACTCATATTTATTATACCTTGTCCTATATTTAAATTGGAATTGTGTGAGAACCCTTTGAAAGGATATCTAATACAATTTAAAGGACTATCAGTAAAGGAATAAGGAATTTACTGAAGGAGGCTAGGAATAAGCTCATACTACTAAAAAACTGAAAAGGTTTCTTCTTATAGTTTTTTGGTGGTACATTACTATATCGGCTTGTGGTGATTTAGAAATGGTATTCTCCAATTTAATAGTCATGAACTGACGTGAATATGAGGATATGCAACCATTTCATACACGTGGGAAGCAATCTCTTGGTAAATAAGGGGACTTATTTGCGTGCTTAAGGTGAAATGGTACTTGGTACGAGTGGAGGTTACACGAGATCATATACATCCTTTATCTTTTGCAGGACCACCTTAGACTAAATGCCTAATTTTAGACATACAAATTTAGACAAGCTGATTTCCAGGAAATTATATCAATGTAGGCATTCAGAAAGCTCAACAGATAGGATCTTCCTTGATATTCCATCTCAGCACTCAATCTATTCAACTGTTTGGATGGCTTCCTTACTTTCCCAGAGTAGACAACTTTCCAGACTAGAAAGAACTATGCTGTAGTTCAGCTTCTCACACACAACTGAGTGGTACTCACTGGCTACATGACATTCTAAGGAAGCAGGCATATGCCATAAAGACATAACTGATATATCTATGCCTTCGTAATGATACATATGCTCTTGTGGTACACTAAAAGAGACTGAGAAAAATAGGAAAATATTACAGTAATTTATTAATATATCCACTGACTTTGTAGGCCCTGCTATGGCAACCTGATGCACGCAGGTGAAGGCATTTGATCTACTTTTGAGAAAAAGCCTCAAGCTTTGATGACACATTAGTTATGTGTTGAACTGAATGTCACCCCAAGTAATTTTCATCCAAGTGATTTTGCTTTTTTGCTTAGATTAATCACAGGATCAAAGAACATACCGAGTTGGAAGGGACCCACGAGGATCATCGAATCCAAGGGGATCTTCTGCACAGGACCATCCCTAAGAGTCACACCATGTGCCTTAGAGTTTCATACAAATGCTTCTTGAACTCTGGCAGGCTTGGTGCTGTGACCCTGGGGAACCTGTTCCAGTGTTCAACCACACTCTGGGTGAAAAACTTTTTTCTAATGTCTAATCAAAACCTCCTCTGACACAACTTCAGGCCATTCCTGTGGGTCCTGTCACTGGTCACCAGAGAGAAGACATCTCTGTCTGCTCCTCCTCTTCCTGAGGAAGTTGTAACTGCAATGACGTCTCCCCTCAGTCTTCTCTTCTCCAGGCTGAACAGACCAAGAGACCTCAGTTGCTCCTCATATGGATTCCCCTCAAGGCCTTTCACCAGCTTCTTTGCCCTCCTTTGGACACTCTCCAATAGCTGAATATCTTTCTGATGTTGCAGTGCCCAAAACTGCATACAATATTCAAAGTGAGGCTGCACCAGTGCAGAGCAGAACAGGACAATCACCTCCCTCAACCAACTGGTGATGCTCTGCCTGATACCCCCCAGGACACAGTTGGCCCTCCTGGCTACCACAGCACTGCTGACTCATATTCAACTTGCCATTGACCAGGACTACCAAGTTCCTTTCCATGGTACTGCTTTCCAGCATCTCATTCCCTAGTCTGTACTAACAGCCAGGGTTGTCCCATTCCAGGTGCAGAATCTGGCACTTCCCCTTGTTGAATTTCATATGGTTGGTGACTACCCAGTCCTCCAATTTTTTGAAGTTTCTCTGCAGGGCCTCCCTGACTTTGAGGGAGTAAACAGCTCCTCCCAGTTTTGTGTCATCTGCAAACTTGCTTAGTATCCCTTCCAGTCCTGTGTCCAAGTCATTTGTGAAGATGTTGAAGAGCACAGGGCCTAAGATGGAGCCCTGCAGAAACCAACTAGGGACAGGTCGCCAGTCTGATGTTTCCCCATTCACTATTACCCTCTGTGCTTGACCTGTGAGCCAATTGCTCACCCACCACATGATGTGTTTATCCAACTGTGTGCTGGACAGTTTGTCCAGAAGGATCCTGTGAGAAACAGTATCAAAAGCTTTACTGAAATTCAAAAAGATTACATCAACTGATGTAACCTTGTTACATCAACTGATGTAACCTTGATCAACCAGGTGGATTACCTTGACATAGAAGGAAATCAAGTTTGATAAGCAGGCCTTCTGCCTCCCTTGCTTGACTTCCAACATTTGGTAATTACCTGTTCCTGTGCCCTTAGGAGGTGATGTTTAAAATGTACTGATGGACCCCAGCACTGCAGAAACATTTTGCCAGGGGACCTTCCTTACTAGTTCCTTGAGCAGCCCAAAGTCTGCTCTCCTCTTGTCCAGAGTTGAGATTTTGCAGGCACTTTTCCTCCTGTCAACAGAGATTTAAAACTTCCTGGTCACTGTAGCCAAGACAGCCACCAATCTTTACTTTGCTCACAAGATCCACTCTGTTGACAAGGGCAGTTGTCTTGGAAGTGTTTCTTAATTCCTCAAAGATTAATTTATCAGCATCATTGTTACTCTTTTTGTTTTCTTCTCTTTTACTTACTGTTCTGGAAAACACCAAAAATGTCTTGGACTTTTTTCTATCTCTACCATTTTGGATAATTTCTTGATTGAACTGGAACACCAGACAGTATCTTCAGGAAGCTATAAACTCTTACAGTCATTCACTGTCTTAAATGTACAGTGTGAGTGCATTGCCTTACTCTGAAATGTTTCTTGTCTGTCAGAATACCAGAATGTTACTTAAAGAGCTTTAATTTTATTTTTAAAGAAGCCTTTTATATAAAATGTACAGTTCCATAAGGCAGAATACTTGGGAAATGTTACCAACTTGAACCTATTCAAGAATTATAGTGCCTGGAAGATTAAATAGAACAACGTTTTGTTTTATTTTCTTTATGACTTACAGGAACACTTTATCGAAGCTATTCAAAATTTCAGCTATACTTATGTTTCTATAGAGAAATATAGCGGACATTTCCTTTTGTACTGGTTTTAAGGCTTACAAAAAGGAACAACACCAGTCACAATCAGAGACATTTTGTTAGAAAAGGCTAGCATATATTTGCTTGATAGGTGAAGAGCATTGGGAGTTGATCCTATTTCTTTCCATTAAAAATTTTACTGCCTGTTAAAACCCACACAAATAAATACAAAATTACACTCTAAAGTATCTAGAATTGTTTTAATCACAAAAAAATTGCATTCCATTAGGTGATAAATTTACTGAACATTGTGGTTTTCTACAGAAATGAATGAAGTGAAATTAAAATAAGTAAATAAGTGGAGCAAAAAATATAAATGGACACCTCTCCCTGTAATCCTTTGTGAAAAATGCTCCTGAATCCATTTGAGGTAGTGATAACTTCTAGCTAAAGCAGCCAGTTTATATTCAAGCAATGTTATCATTATTCAAGGGACAGAATTATATATTCTGGGAATAGGAGTGCATGCACAAAATTTGACAGTAATGTAAATTATCAAGCCAATGTCCAGAGGGAGCATGCTGTAAATAGGAGTCATATCTTTAATTCAGTGCTCACTGGTATGATAGCCTGCCTCTAAAACAGTTGAAATTGGAACTTTTGCAGAACAAAGTGAAAGGTTTAATCCTGCTCTCAAACAAGTGCTTGTTCAACCTCCAATGAGCAATACAGAGCATGTGCATCTAGTTTTCTCCAAGACATAAGCCTCCAGTGAATGAAACACAAAAATGAAGAACCAGTCTCAGAAACTTCCCAGAAGAACAAAACCCATTTAAATCTCTCTCCTGCCTTTGCTGTGGATAACCGTTCCCATGTAATGTCTCTTTTCAGCTACATGGACAGCCTTTTTCTCTTCTAAACACTTTCCCTTTCTTTTAATGCATGTACTGGGCTTCCTTTTATGTGTGGGCTTCCTTTTATGTGTGAGAGGATGGTTTTGGTATAGAATCTGCTGAGGACAGCTGACAGGATCTCTGAAGTAGATATTGCAGCCCATGGAGGGGTTTCCATCTGCTGACTATGATAGTTCAAAAGATAGGGCAAGGAGGTAGGAACCCATGAATAGAAGTAATTTTCCTTAAAGGTGTCCTGGATTCATCACAGGATGTATTTTACAATGGAGCAGCTGTGTAATTTTATGCTACCTGTCTATATTTATTTATGTGTGGCATTATTATTGTTCATTTATTGCAACAACCCTTTGAGGCCTCAGTCAAAACCAAGTCCTGTTCATACTGAGCATGATAGCAGTTAAATACTGTGAATGCAAACGTTGTCACAAGGAGCTCTAGCAGATTAAGAAAAAACAGCATTACTATGAGTACTTTACAGAAAGAAAACTGAGAAATTAAGTGCCTTGGTCAAGGCCTGCAGGAATCTTTTATGTCGCAGGTGGGAGCGGAAGGCTTAGACAAAGTTATTAAAAAGCAAAGCCTTGTTGGTGAGTCTCGAGGTACAGAAAGGACTCCCTTGCTTTCTAAACTCCCTCTCAGAGAGATGTCTAGGTGAGGATGAATCCTATTTTAGCCTCGAACTGTGTTAACAATTTAAATTTAAAAGAATTATAGAGGTATGATTAAACCACTTTGTCCCGCAGGTTTTAATGATGGCAAAACAGATATATTTATATAAATGAATTTATTAAGACAAATTAACAAACAGGAGAACAGATGAAAGATCTTAATCAGAATTATTTACTACACAATATAAATGCTAAAAATCTACTAGAAGTGTATAATATAGCATAAAGTAGTATAGTGCACTGTAACAAAGCAATTATTGGAGCAGTTATATTAAAGCTAGCAAAAAGAAATAATTATTAAGTAGAGATAGGATGTAACTCACCCATACCAACGCTTGCAGGGAGATCTCTTTCTTTCAACCTTGACAAGTAACCTTGGGGAGTGTGCCCAGTCCAATGGAGGAATTTTCACACACACACCCCAAGAAGGGTTATGTCAGAAGAACCTCACTGCATGAGAGGAGACTGGACTTTTATAGTATAAAGTGATTGACTGCTAGTCACACATTTACAGGCCAGCTATCAGCTTATCTGTCAAATCAGACTTCAAAAAGCAGGGTGTGTATTCAAAGTTCCATGAACTAGGATGGTTTCAGCAAAATTAACACCAAGACAACACCCTGGCCCCAAAAGTTGATCTTGCTTGCACGACAGCTTGATTGGATTTTAGGTCTTATCAGGGTGGGTCTATCCTGCCACATCATAGAAGTCAGTTTCTCCCTGAAGAGCACATCGATAAGAAATTCCTGCAATGATGAAGCACAGTCAGCTTACTGTACACTTACAGATATTCCATGAATTTGTTGTTAGAGTAACACCTTTTGCTAGCTAAACAATGATAGTGTAAAAATGTTTTTATGTGTATATGAAATATTAACAAGTATAAAAAGAAAAACTAGAAGAAAAATTAAATGGTTATGTCAAATAGTAAATAGTTTAATCCAGAATAACAGCTACCTAAAACTTTTTCTACAAAATTTCTAACATTCTCTGGATATCAAACTTTGTTTCAAGCCAGTACCACACATGTTACTGCAGTAAATAGCCACAGCAATGAGTATTTATTATTCTGTATTTTTAACGATCCAGCAGACACTATGTATCAGTGTTTGCAGTGTCATTACTGCAATATAACCTCAGGCATTATAAACAATGTTTTTGAAAGAATGGTACTTTAGAAATGCTACTAATTAAGGTAAGAATACTGTGTTGTTCAGAATAGCAGATTGTTGAGACCTAAATTATCCTTAAGAAGGAAAGATAATGCCTTAAAAATGCAGTGAATGCAAAGGCAGAAGAGAGAGAGATTGCCAGTTTCAAAGATAGAGATGGACATCATTCAAAACACAGCAATCCCAAAGGTATTTTTGTTTACCATTTGGAAGTATAGAGTAACATGCAAATTCAGAGCAAACAGATTCTGTGGATGATTAATTTTCTAGTTTTAGATATATATATATATGTATATCAGCTCTTCATTTTGCAAGAGGATGGTCAGGTGAACAAGAAATGCTGTTGAGTACTTCTCTGGCTGTCTGCCATACTCTGAACGATGGCTAATAACAAAATTACACCAAAACTTGAGAGATTGTATTAAAAGTGAAAAAGAAAGTTATAAGGTGTGAATCTGAACATTATAAGCTTATCTTGAGCAACTGTATACATCTGGAAGATACTACTCTTATATAATACAAATATTATGAACTTTGACCTATTTTCCATAATATGTTTTTCTGTTATTTGTTAAAATATTTTAATGTCCTGTAATTTACCCTTATTCAGTGAAAGCTATTTTCACATTTAAAAAAGTTTCAAAAACAGATGCTTCTGTGCTGAAAATATCACTATGTGGTGCCTTGACTAAATCATGAATTGAACTTTTCAATTGTGATTGGTTTTAACTGAAAAAGAAGTAAGAAGTAACTAGAAAATATTGAAAGGATAATAAATATCAGATCCTGTTCTTGATTTCTGCCATTATAAATCTGACAAAATTAGAGGATTAATGAATGGATCCATTCAATATCATCTGGCAGAAAAAAAAAATCAATAAACAGACTCAAGGATGCTGGAAAAAAAGCACTTCATTTTTTTAGGTGCAAAATAGCTACCTTTAGTTCCTAAAACAAAAACAAACAAACAAAAAACCCAAACCAAAGCAAAAAAGTAATTTCTTAGATTAACTCATATAAATTGCTGTTTCAGAAAAATGGTCCAGTCCCCTAAAAAGCTCTGTTACAGAAGAAATTCATCATCAGCGACTATATTCAAGGCACACAGGGCTGTCTACTCATTGTTTGATGCACATCTACCATCCAAGAAAAGCATCTCAACCGCAGAAAATCATTTGATGACATAAAAGCCAGGCTGCAGATCCTGGTATCCCTCAAATCAGAATATCAAAATGCAGCTGGGAGTTTTCACATAATCAAATTGATGTCTCTGCAGTTTGTTATATTAGAGACTTCCTCTGTTGAAGCAGCCTTCAGGGATTCTGTCTTATTTTCATGTTCCACTGATGCACATAGACTCCATAACAAATAAACTTCGTAAAAATCAAAACCAGAAGACATGTATGTGTTTGTTGAATAATTGGTCATGTCACTCACCTCGGAATTTAAAAATCAAGCTGTGCCCTAAATGTGTGCTAGTAGGAATGATATTTTCTTTAACTGGATTTCAATAAGAATTGTTGTATAGATAACTCACAAGAAGGAATGAAATCTATTTCACATCCTTGTTATTTTCCTATCAAGAGCCAGAAGAGCTGCCTGCTTGTAAACAAAGTAAAACCTTAAACTAAAAACACATGGGAAACATAATCATATGGATATGACACTTATCAGAGCAAGTGAAATTACAATTTAGAACTGAGCAGACATTAGGAATATTATTATTTTTCTTGTAGCAGTAGGGTACCTTACTTAAAATAGCCCCCTTGCCCATATAACACTGTAAAGCTGTTCAGTGATATACTGCAGTGTACAGTTCTGCAATTTTCTGCAATTCTTTGTCCCTTTTAATGAAACAACATATTTGAGTGAAAGCTCTTTAGCCTAGAAAAACTCTCAAACAACCCATGCCCATGAAAAAAATGGTGGGATTAGCTCTGAATAGCATGAGAACCCCAAAAGCCCAGATGCCATAATCGATTGAACTGGCTATTGTGCTGGTGAAAAGCAGAGAGCTCAGAGCCACATGGACATTTCAGTAACACCATCACCAAATGGTCGTTAAGTTTTGAACTCATGAGTGACAACATATTTATTCTGTTGTTCTGAGCAGCGCATTCATCTCCTATTGTACATTTTACATAGTGCTGATTTCTTTCTGAAAGTGCTAGCAGCAAGAAGGCAATGAGCAGGGATGATTGGTATGGTGGCAGGTGGTCTGCATGAACAAAACAGTGCAGCATTGATGAAGAGACCTGAAATCCTAAAGCTGCATATGTGCAATTCTTATCTCTTCTTGCTCCTGAAACAGCATAACTCTAAGGGATGTCTAGACAACTAATCTGAGCTAAAAGGAAAAGGAAGCAGGTACCCCAGAATGGACTTTAATAGCCATGAACAGCTACAAGAATAATGAAGGTTAGACTCTCACCAAGACACCTAGCCATGCTATATACATTGCTAATGTAGAAGTTGCCTTGTTTTCCAACATTATTTCTATTTATTCATCTGTCCTCTATCCACTTAAATTTCTCTTCACATAAATTCTTGTAGTCAGTATTTGGGAAAAGATTAATATATTTTAAATATGTCCTTTTTATGAAGAATATCTGGATGAATTCATCTGGCTTTTTCTGGACTAATAAAATAAGAAATGATTATTTCCAGAAGCCATATCACACTGCCTAATATTAATGTATCTTGTCAGTAATATCCCTTCCTGGTTAATACAGCAACAGCTACATCTTCTGCAGAGGTCAGGATATTTTCAGCCTCCCTTCAGATTGTCTAGATAAAGAAGATGTCCTGATAGAATATTCTCTGCATTTCTGGAAATGTACAGATAAGGTAGTCTGTGCTTTTGTTCTAGCCCACACACGGGCTGTCCTCGTTCCCTGTATATTTTGTCTTCGTTAGCAGTGGGGGAAAAGGTTGGAGCTGGCAGGTATTTCAGCTTAAATTTAAAAAGAGTGTAAGTCTAAATATTTTTAACTGAATTGGAAGATTCAGAGGTTGTAAGTACCTGTCAAAATATTGTCAAAGCCTGTGGATAGACAAGGTTCTGTAACTTTACATCTGTATTTCCATAAAGCCTCTTGCTCTGCAAGATATATATCTTTTTAGTTTGAGCAATAGTTTCTGTCCTGACTGCCATCTTTGGATCATGTAAATAGTGAGTGTATGGAGTAAGAGGTCTGAAGTAACAAATATCCAGAAAGGAGCCTGGGGCTTTTAGTCTGCCTAGTAGTGAGGCATCAGCTGTTGAAAGATTATTGACAAAAACCAGGCTCACTCATCAAATCAGTTTATTGGAAGAAGCAGTTGGGGTAACTTTAGGTAAGTAAGAAGCCTTGAATTTTACTTCTTACTTCTCTGACCTATTGATTCATATATTTTAAGTATAAAAATTATCACAATGATAATCTAGTCTGACACAGGGCAAGGAGTGGGCAATTTCTATATTAACAATAATCTCTATTTGACTTACACCATATTTTTAAGAAAGTTATCCAATCTTGGTTCTTCAAATGATGAAGAACCCACCTCATCCCTTGCTGAGTTTTCCCAGTGATCAATTACTCTCACTATTTAGATTTCTTCTTTATTTCTAGTTCAAATTTGTCTAACCTCATCTACTAACCACTGGATCTCATTACACCTTTCCCTATTAGATTAAAAAGGCATCTACCACCAGAAATGTCTTCCCTATAATGTTACTTAAATAGCATAATGAAGTCACCTTTTAAATTCCTCTTGGATAAACTAAATTGATGGAGTTCAGTTAACAAGCCTACCTCCTGCCATCAGGAAAAAGGAGCAGTGATATTCTTTGGAAGGTTATCATGAAATATACCATGATAATTAATCAGACTTTTCTTTTGCAAAAGCATTCTGTGCAGCTGCATGTGATTTTGTTTCATTTATTGACTGCCAGTAAAAATAACAATAAAAATTCCGTTTTTCTCTCAGCTCCACAAAAGCACTTAAGTGTGGTAATGCTAGTTGTTCTCAAGGATAACTTTGGTTATCCTTCAGGTGCAGAATTTGTAATTGCGGGATGGGCCCCTGAAATCCTGATGTTTTCAAGAGGAGAGCTGAACATGTAGAACTGGGGCTCAAAGTCACAAGCAAGCTGAGTACGAAGAGAGCCAGTAAAGCGACGCTTGCTTCTACAGGTCTGCTTCTGGCAGGTTTACAAACTTATGTGAGACTGGGATTCTTAGCCTTTAGGCTTTCCTTGGTTTGGACACATAAGTCATTCACTTAGGGAAAGTCTTCGAAGTATATAAAACTAAATTCTGATTTCCAAAAAGAGGAAAGAAAAAAGAAAGAGACCTAATCTACTACACAAGAGAAAAAGATAACATCCATCCTACTCTAAAAAGGATGAAGCTAAACATTCAAGCTTCACAGAGACAGAAAAAGAAATTGAGTCTATGCATGAGTGATGAGGGCACTTATCTGGGAGAGAACAGTCAGTGCTTTGTTTATGAATGCTGTTCAATACAGGTCTAACACAAAATGCTTTAGCAGACCCAGGAGCAAGGACTCTTTTCAGAGCTGACTACCCTTATTAAGGAATTACAGTCTTTCTCCTTCTCTGATCATGTATTTTTCAATTGATGATACAGTTTGTATATGTATATATCTTATTATAAAATGCAGTAGTTGTATAATTCTACATTATAAGTTATTAAAGATAAATACAGATATCTCACTGTAAATTCCACTGCATCCTACTTTAAGCACATGAAGTGCTTCTGTGAATCTAGACTGTGTTTTAAAGCTAAAACCAGACATATTTCCAGCATCTGTCATTTATTTTCTTGTAGTATTGAATTTATGTTCATCAATTTAATAAGTGAATTATTTCATCTTTGAGTGTAATAAAAATGAAGGTTGCTTATCTAGTTGAAACTGGTGTTAAAAACTCTGATTCATTATTTTGAAGCATATATTTGCCCATATAAACTTTA
This sequence comes from Pipra filicauda, assembly GCF_003945595.2. NCBI lineage: Eukaryota > Metazoa > Chordata > Aves > Passeriformes > Pipridae > Pipra > Pipra filicauda. Next base: position 3,951,470 of record NW_024103585.1, read on the forward strand.
AAAAACATATATTGTATATGTCATCCCCTTCAAAACCTTTGAAGGCCATAAAGATGCTTAATTCCTGGTAAAAGCACTATCAAAACTTCTGTCACAGTGGTACCAAGCAAAGTACAAATAATTAAAATCTAAATTGTGCAAAGATTTTCTGTTTAATAATGAAAGTGTTTTGTGACTTTTTCCTTAAAAGGTTCCAGTTCCATAAGTCTTCTGCTGAAGCTGAAATCAAAGCTTTGTACTATGGAAAGAAAAACTATCAGACCAAGTTTGTCTCTAATTATTTGTATATAAACTTGTTATCTATATAATGTAGCTGCTGACTATACAAAAGCAGACATATCTTACTTGTTTTCAAAGAAGATGAATATGAAAGATTTTTTTATTTAAAAAAAAAATGTTTTGGTTTACCACAACCCAACTGATTTTGTATGTACTACTTGTAACAAGCGTTTTTATATGTTTTGTCATCTCTGCGTACTGTAAAAATGATGCATTGTCAAATGTGTACTTGACACCACACTTCCATTAAGATTATAGCTGATATGAAGAAACTTTTTTATGAATGTTTCAGCATGCGAAAAGTCAGTGAATGTCCAGCAGGACTGAAGAATGTATTCAGAGGCTCTGTACTGCATAAGTCACCAGAGTGAGAGGAGAATGGTAGAGTAGCAACTGCTGTGTTGCTGATGCTTGTATCATGCAGTTGAATATAGGTGAAGTTCAAAGGGGAAGTTACTTGCATTCTGAAACATGCAGGCATCACACATAGTCATACTGACTATGTTCATAAAGATCCCATGGTGATGGATGAGACCTTGCAGTATAATGGAATAATATTTTCTCTGACTGTAATATTCCTAAACCCTATCCAAGGGACTACACTTTGATATGTGCATCAGAAGCACTAGAACATTTGGGCATGTCATTCCTTTGAAGACCACTGTGCTTTGCAGGTGTTGCAAGATGTGGGCAGTTTGGTGGGACTTGACTGCGTAGTAATTTGTACACAATGCATTACAAAGGATCTGCACATGTTGCAACGTGACATAGTTGGGTTCAGTCTGAAACATTCAACCTCCATTTATTTCTGCACCCAGAAATGCTTGAAGTGCCATCTCTTTGTATTTCAACAAAGATTTGTACTGAAACACAAATATGACCTCTGTTGTGTTTGACAGTCAGGATGGCTCCACCAGGAAGAGGATCATGGGAGCACCAGAGAGCCTCGGTACAGTAATTCTGAGAGGGACTTTAAGATCTTTGTAGGTTTTTCATGGAGTAGACAGTGGCTACTGAAAAGGGTCTCAGGCTAGTAGCTGTGGCAACAAAATTGTTCACAGAATGAAAATGCACTTTTTCCTGCAGTCATCACTGACCACAAAATACCAGGTGTATTTTTACTGCACAAGCATTTGTTGAGACTGTTCCCATTCTGTTCCTTTTTCACTTCCTGTGGAGAAGCTTAATGCCCATTTTCCTATCTTAGATACTAGGGCTGACATACAGTCTTCACAATTATTATTGCCAGAGTCAATATAGAAAATGTGCCTGTTCGTGAGTAGAAATAATTTGTATTTCTTTGAAAGTACAGGCCACACATATGACATCTTTATACTGAATTTACCTAGTGTATAAAGTCAATCTACGAAGCGTAATCCCAGGCACTTGTTTCATCCTTTTCTTCTATCAGAGAAGCAGTAGACCCCTGACTTGAGGTGTTTTTAATGGAAGAACTTAATGAAAAAAAAGGTTTCCTAAGAGTATTACAGTCATTTGTCTAAATGACATAGATGTTCAACAGACTGTATAGTCAGCTTCTTCAGGGAGAAAAAAAAAAGATTGCCTTTTTGGATTATCATCTTGCCCTTTCCCTAAAATGCTCACATTAAGATGAATTAAATGATTGCCTAAGAAAGCCCTTTGAAGCTTAGTGGAAACAAGGATCTTCTAAGCAATATTCTAACTCACAATCTCCCTTGTTCCATACAATAACTTTAATTAGCCTGGTTATGATATTCAACAGTAATGAATTCAATTAGATAACTGGATGACCATGTCTTGTAAGTAATTATGAATGTATTCAGCTAAGTCAACCAATGTGTCTGCTTCTAAAAGTGAATGAAAACTTATCTGGCAGATCAATTATCATGTATAAACTCTTGCCCTAAAATCTTTAATCTGCAAAATTTATTTGGAATGTTCAAGTATTAACAATTACCCCAACAGTTTCCCTAATATTATTCAGATTATTTTCTTCCCATACCTTATTTCATACTCTATTTTTGTAAATGCTCCGTAACATATAGTTCCTATGGAAGTAAATGTGCTAAGCTATCAGTGAGTAAATGACTTTGGAAATTAGTTGGAGGTTAATTCTTTGTCTCATTGCCCCCCCAAAGTAGCCAAACTGTAATTGATTTTGATGGCATTCACGAAGTACCTTGGCCTGTTGAATAATGACGGAGCCCTTACAGAGACAGCCACTGAATATAGCAACAATTATGTAGGGTATCAATGAGACATCACTAAAAGTTTAATGCTTCTGCACTTAATCAACTTTGCCCTACCTCTAACAGCTTTGTTGCTTTAGGAAATCGGTAAAGTTTCAAGTGTCGGTGTGTTGTACATGTTTTACATCCATCAGTTCAGAGAAATGTTCGCTCAGGGTAAGCATGTCTAGTCCTGACATATTTAAGGAGCTGTTAAAGCATAAAAGAAAAATGATAGACAATTACTGGTGCTGGGAAAATGTCAGGAACTGCATGTATGTGCTGAATGGAGCGTTTGTCACTCCTATGGCCACAGTGCCCTAAGGACAGCATCATCTTGCTCTATTTTTCAATTTCTCACAGGTAACATAACAAAGGTCAGATTATTTTTTCGTCATAAGAGATGCAGCCAATCAACTATCAACTCTTCAGGATTTTTAACTGTTTTCTGTAATTTTTTTTATGACTGTCAGTGATAATTATATCTGTGCCTTAACAGTAATTCATTGAACTTTTTATGTTTGTGTTAAATAACTACTGAAGCAGAAGTTGTGAGGAATTGTTAGGAAGGTAATGAACCTAGACTCTATAGTCATGACATGTACACATGTGCTAGCCACTTCAGTAAATATCTGAGGAAAAAAAGCCTAATTTACTTAGCTTGCATGCAGTAGTCTACTAAGCAGCAATGAATGGGCACAGGACACTAAGGTCACAGTGGTATTTAAAAATACTACATGATGTAGGATGAGGAGGATTTTTGAAGGCAACTGCAATATCATTCCTCTAAAGACAGTTTTGCTACGGATCATTAAAGTTTTGTGATAGCTCTGTGTCTGAATACAGAACCATCAGTCCCACATTACTTCAAAAACCCTGGCAACATCACCCCACTTGCAGTAAAATGTGGTTATGTTTCCTGACATGAACATGAACTCTGGGATCTCTGACTTAAGCACGATGTCATTGTTTTTCAGACTAGGTTTGGATAAGTCTTTTCAATGTTTGTACTATACATCTCATTAAGAGCCAGGCTTTACCTGCACTTTCAGACACACTCAAAAAATATAGTTCTTGGCACTTATCACCTAGAAGTTACTCCTAGATGTGTTTTTGCCTCAAGGAAAAGTACCTGTCATTCCACTTGATCAAGTTTTATCTTTGTGTGCCTTGTAAAATTATGATCCTATATCCAAGATATTTCATTTTAAAAATATTTTCAAATCCCATAAAACCATGGAACACACCAGTTCTACTAATAAAGAAGAAGGACCAAGCTGGACACTGAAACCAAGTAGCATGTCATGGCTTAAATTGCTTAGATCTAACACCTACTACAGCAAACTTGTTTTAGTGAGAGCTAGCTGGAGTGTGTAGAGTACCAAGGAATGGATTAATGCACAAGCTTTGTGAACCCTTGAATGTGAATTCTTGAATTCCATTTCTGAATATTCTCCCTGGTTTTGTTGCATAGATATACCTGTGACCTCTATTTCTGAGCATTCAGAAGGTGTTTCTGAATACAGGCATCCAAAGGCATTTCTCACTTGAATAAATTTGCAAAGCCAGTAGCTCAGTCTCCAGGAAGAACTTTTATTTGGCTGTCTCTGATATTACCTTGAGAACCACTAATGGGGTCTTCCTTCTGTAACTGCTGCACAGGGCTTTTTTGTTCTTAATATCCTTAGCTTTTTTAACTTTGTGCTTGACATACTGCAGCAAGGGGCTATTACAAATATGAATTTGAAACTGAATGAAATATTTTATAAAACTGAAGGAAGCTTTTTTTCTTTTTTTTTCCTGCAGGGTTTCCATGTCAATTATCACCAGAAATGTACAGTAGATAGTGGGTGAAACAGGGAATATTAGTGAGGAGATAAAATTGTTTTGAAGGAAGACGTGTTCTGACCCTGCCTTTGACACTAAGCTAATGAACATTTCTGGATTCAGCTCCAAATTTCTGCAGATTCTTCTTTTTCTGACTCCTGTAGCTAAGGCACTGGGGCTCTGATTTGCAAACGTATCAAGCACACTTAAATCCAGCTGGCATAAAGTACACCAGGCACTAAAGTGTTCTGAAAGCAAGCCTCAGGTAGAGTAAGTGTCCAGATCAGTTGGAACTTATGGTATTTTGAATTTTATTTTTGTTAGGTTTTTTTCCATGTAATTTTGTGTATAATTGATCATATAGGTTAAGAAAATCCTGTAGTCTCAATATAAACACGTCTCTGTTCTTTATACAGCAGGTTGTAATAGTAGTAACACTCAAAGTAGGAAAATAGTTAAGGTAGATCCACTTCTTTCTGTTCTTTAGCCTTCTATTTCAGTCTTTCAGTTGCTGAATAATTTTTCTGTATGCAAGCAAATCTGCAAATCCCTCTATTTCTATTTTGGTTAAAATGTTATGGTTGAATACCTGTTGGAAATTAGTTTTTGTGAACTCTCATTGTATTATGAGAAATATCTAAAATTAGAAAATATTTCCTCTGTCTAACAATGTTACTCCAATATTTTAAGCTAAATATTTTAAGCTAAATATAAATATGTTTTAACCCTCACTGGCAGCAAAGTACCAAGAAGTATCACTTCTCTCTGCCCTTCCCTCCTCTGCAGTGGAAGTAGGAGAAGTGGAAAAAAGGTAAAACCCATGCACTGAGATAAGAATAGTTTAATAATTGAAATAAATTAAAATATATTATTACTAATAATAATTACTCCTACTAATAATAATAGGAAAAAGAGAAGAATAAAATCCAAGAAAAAAAAGTGATGCATGATATAATTGCTCACCACCTGCTGACCGATGCCCATTGCATCCCAAGCAGTGATCAGCAGCTCCAAGCCATCATCCTCCAGTTTAGATACTGTGCATGATGTTCTATGCTGTGGAGTATCCCTTTGGCCATTTCGGGTCAGCTGTCCTGGCCATGCTCCCTCGCAGCTTCTTGTGCAGCTCCTCACTGGCAGAGCATGAGACATTGAAAAGTTCTTGATTTAGTGTAGGAACTACTTAGCAACAACTAAAACATGAGTGTGTTATCAACATTATTCTCAAACTAAATCCAAACTCAAAGTACTGTACCAGCTACTAAGAAGTTAACTCTATTGTGGAGGAGCAAGAATCAGAATGGGAACAGTTTCAGGAGTGGAAAAATATATATAGCAATTGAAAGGACTTTATTATGTGGACTTTACAGTTATTATGTGTTTACAAATATGTACATTGTATGATTCCCTGGCGGTTGTAATATCCGGGCTTGCCCAGACATGCCTCGCGGTGCCCGTTCCCCACTTCCCTGCTTCTCCCTCTGATTGGCTGAAGAAGCTTCAGTGAGGAGAGAGCTACCCTTCGTCCCTTCCTTCCCCGGTTCCTCCCCAGTTCCTCCCTCTTCGCCTGAGTCCCTATCCCTATTCGTTTCCCTGGCTGTCTGTCTCATGCTCCACCCCATTTTCTGGTGCATTCCACGCCAGAGCTTATAAAACCCCTTGCACACTTCATTAAACCAGCATTGCACCTCGAACCTCGCTTGTATCTCTGTGCAGTGCTGCGGCCCTTCGCCCCTCCCCCACGGACCATGGCACTCTATCCCAGAAGAAACCAGGACAATGAGTTCTTCTCTTTCAGGTGAAGACCCTATCTCCCATTCTACATTAAGTTTCCCGCTTCTTATTCTTTCTTTGTACTGGCAGATACAAGTTCTTTGATGCTTAATTCTCCATGTTTATTGCAGAAGTAGCTCAGATACTCAATTCAACCTCGTAATCCACTTAATCAAATGTCTAATTTTAGGTCTGTGCTGATCATCCCAAACTTTATGTCCCTTTTTTTTTTAACTTCACCAATGCTCCAAACATTTGACACCTTAGAGGCTTTAATAACCTTTAGCATATAACCTTGTCAAAGACTTTTTGAAAATCTAAATATATTGTCTACATGGTTCCTCTTTGTTCATGTTCTGTGATACTTCTGAAGAACACCAGCAGATCAATAAGGCAGGATTTCTTTCTGTTAACTCACATGTGCTTCCCCTTTCCCCAAACACGATTGTATCCATGCAGTCTGCTACCATATTCTTTATAGTAGACTATATTTTCTAACAGATGCAGAAGTCATAGTTGCCAGGATGTAGTTTTTAAGATTCCCTCTAGAGTATTTTCTGTGGCTAGGAGTTGTACTGTGTCATCAATATGCTGACACAGTTGCTGCTGGTGAAGACAGGTTACACTCTTGGCCAACTGCTCTGCAGTTTCACATATGAGCACCATCCTTGTGAATAGCGTCCAATCCTGCTGGTTTCCTAAGACCTTATACAAAAATCTGTTTGGTCTCATACTTTCTGTATATTTATTTCAAACTAATATAACTCCTCTGATCTGTTACAGAAAAAAAAAAGTGCATCAAGTGTGAGATTCTCCTGAGATCGCTTCACCTGTAAAGGAGAAAAGCAAAGAATTTACTGAGCTGCTTTTCTGGGGATACTATCATCTCTGAGAGCTTCTCTTATATTTCTGTCATTAGGCAGCTCCACCCTTTCCTATTCAGCTTGACACTTCTATTACATTTAAGGAACCTTTGCTATTAGCTCAAGCATCCTTTGGTTTGGTGGGTGCCTGGTGTCCAACCAGGGTCAACCAACTACACTCAGCCTTCTCCTCATCTGTTGCTACCAGTTTACCAGCATTGTTTATCAGGGGCGATACATCTTCTTTGATCTTCCTTTTCTGTTTAACATATCTGTAGAAGCCCTTCTTGTTATTCTTTGCATCCCTTGACAGGTTCAGTTCCGGCTTCCCTTTACATCTTCCTCACTCCACCTCTACGCAACTGAACTTCATCTCTATATTCTTCCCAGATTACTTGCCCTTGTCTCCACTGTATGTGCATTTGCTTCTTTCCTTTTAGTTTGACCAGCAGGTCCCTACTCATACCTACAGAATGGTCTCTTGTCTTCTTTGCCCAGTTTCTTGCTTCTGGGGATTGCTAGTTCTTGCATTCTATAGAAGACTTCCTTAAAGATCTACCTTGTCCCAGAGGGAAGTCTCACAGAGGATCTTATTCTCTAGCTTCTTGAAGAACTGGAAATTTGTTTTCTTAGAGTTCAGAGGCCTAACTTTACTGCTTACCTGACCCATATATTCCTCACAACTGCAAACTCTACCAATGCATGATCACTGCAGCCCAGGCTGCCTCCAGTCTTGATGTCCCAAGTTAGCTCACTTACACTGATGGCCATCAGATCTAGTATTACACCCTGCCGAGTAGGGCTATCTATTACCAAGGAGTTATCCTCTATGCATTCCAAAACTTTTCTGGATTGCCTACAGCTTGCTATGGTACTTTCCCAGCAGGTGTTAGGGTGGTTGATGTCCCCAAAAGGACAATATTGATGTGTGGCGTTCCACTATATAATTAGCATAATCAAAAATTAATATTAACATTAAAAAGCTTCAACTCCAGCAAACTAGACATGGGAATTAAAAATCAGTTCTTTGAGGTGGACTTTGAGAAACACCCACACCTCAAAATGGTGGGTGTGCTGGTTTCAGCTGGAGTAGAGTTAATTTTCTTCCCAGTGGCTGTTTATGGGTGTTTATGTGTTTTGGATTTGTGGTGAACACAGGGTTGATAATATAGAGATGTTTTTGTTATTGCTGAGCAGTGCTTACACAGAGCCAAGGCCTTTTATGCTTTTTGTACTGCCACACCTACAAGGAAGTTGCGAGTGTATGGGAGGCTGGGAGGAGACACAGCCAGGACAGGTAATCCCAACTAGGGATGTTCAATACCATATGACATGCTCAGTATACAAAGGAAGAAGGGGGAGATGTTTGGAGTGATGGTGTTTGTTTTCCCAAGTAACCGTTACATGTGATGAGACTCTGATCTCCTGGAGATGGCTGAACACCTGCCTGCCCATGGGAAGCAGTGAACTAATTCTTTGTTTTGCTTTTGCTTGTGTGCACAGCTTTTGCATTCCCTATTAGACTGTCTTTATCTCAACCCACAAGTTTTCTGGCTTTTACCCTTCTGCCATGGTTAAAGTAGGTTTTGTATTTTATTCTCTTTTTCCAACATTTTCGAAGTGTTTCGGAGAAACTGTTCCTGTAAGAGTGAACCCCTTGCCTCAGCCTGGAAGAGAGGGGGGAAGGAGCGCGTGCCAGAAGTCCTGGCTGCTGGGGAAGAAGTGGAACTCTCTCCATCTGGGAGCCACCTCTCTTTCCCAGTGTGGGAGAAATGAAAAGAAGGAGCCACAGCAGCCCTGGCAACAGCACAGCTCCACAAACCTTGGTCACTGTCAGGGATGGGAGTCACCACCGCCAAGCCAGAACAGAGCCGAGCCCAGTCAAGCAGCACAGCAGAGTGGCCACAGCCACCTCCCAAATCCTGCTCCATGAAATATTACCTCGGAGTTCAGCCAAGGGGAAGCCACCCAGAGCCATCTGCTGTTCCAGGGCTTTTGCCCCACCACTTGCCATTTCTGCAGTCCCTGCTGGCTGTTACCGTTGCCACCTGCCTCTGGACAGAGCCAGAGAAAAGGGGAGAGAGAGAGAGAGAGAGCCTACACCCATACTGAGTACTTTCTTCCTTCTCCTGGGGGAAGGGGGAGGGCAGAAGGGCACATGTTGGCCACAATTTTGTCTGCGCAGCAAGGGGGATTAGGGGCTAGGAACAATTTCTTTCTATTATTAGCTTAAACCCTTTTGTTTGTATTATTGCAGTTGTTATATATATTTTTTTCTTTTCAGTAAACTGTTACTTTTTTCGCTTATATGTCCTTGCATTTTGTCTCTCTGTATTGGTGAAAGGGAGAGAGGTTTTAATAAAAGGGAAGGAGGCTCATTTCCTGGAGTGTCCACCCCAGCATTTGTCTTAAACCAAGACACCTTCCAAATCTCTTCCCAAACCTGCCAGAGGAGAGTGAGCAAGCAACTGCAAAGGTTTCATTGCCAGTTGGGGTTAAACCATGACACAGTGCAAGAGCTTGTTGAGAGATTTTTAACATGGATCCTTCTTGTGATAAAGTTGTCCTGAGGGTGGAATCACCTGAAGTTTTTCTTCATTATTCTATATGTGAGTCAGCCCACAGCAATGTGTCCTTTACCTGTGTAACAGCCTGCAGATTTTAAGTCATCAGTTAATGACCTTTCTGTTTATCAATCACTTATTCACAGCCTACAACAATTTTATTTCAGAAATATCTCTGCAAGTACCTCCATCTGCTGTGGAAGGCTGACAATTTGTTCATGCTCTTTCTTATAAAAGTCTGTGATATTTTAGATATAGAAAATGATAGCACGTCATTAACATTTGGTACTGTAGGATATTGGGTTTTAGGTTTTTTTGGTAACTCGTGTCCTACCTTAGATTTGGTGTAGCGGACCATTTATTTCTAAGTTTTTCTAACAGGTCAATGTCCTTCCTCCACAGACATATATAAATGAAGACAAATTTAGTGGAGTGTAATTTTTCATATGTTGCTGTCTTTATCCCTGAGTTCTCTTTTAGAAATTTTTATTTCTGCAACTTTTTGAACTAAAATAATTTCATTATTCTGAACATTATTCACATTGTTCAGTGACAAAGCTGAGGATTTGGAATGTTTAGCAATATTTTACTGAGATCAAGTCAAAAGCTATTTTATCCATCATAAAGGGGAAAGTGGCAGGGACATAAATCAATAGAGCATCAGTGATTTTTTTTTCCTCCCATATTTGTTCTGCTATTCCTAGTTAATTGTAAAAAGGCAAACACAGAACAGAATATGCTACAGCCACACTTGAAATTGCATTTAATTAGAGCAATCATGTCACAATATAGCTTACATTGTTTTCTTTCTGATGTCTTCTATAGCAGTTCTACTAACAATGCATACTTAAGAAGCTGTCAATTTGAGTTACTAATGTAATCTGCCATGATTAAATTCCAAAATACTGGCTTGTAGCTCTACTTACAAACAGTGAATGTTTGAAAATAGTACCTTCTCCTGCCCTAGAAGGTACTTCCTCAAGAAGAAATAAATTCTTGTAATAGTATTGAAGTTGAATAACAACATATTTAACTGGTGCAAGGAAAAATCAGTATAGCACTCTGTAAAAGTTAGGAAAGCTCTCTACCAGCTCATGATCTGTCATCAAGTGCTGAAAACTCACTTAAAATTTATTTACCAGTAGTTGCATTATTTTGTTGCCTTAGGAAGCTGTACTGAAAAATAAAGGAGAACGTATTAAAGCATAATTAGACATGTTCATTTGGAGATGGAATATTCACAAAAGATCTCTGCCCTTACACAGATACAATTATTAAGTTATAGCTCTATAATGAAATGATCTGTAGGACCTTCATTGCAGAGATTCGGTTGTGGCAATGTCAACCCTAGGAGAATCAGGGGCCTTCCCTATCCCCAAATGTCTGATTGTTGACTGGTGTGGAGGTAAGCAGAATTATTGTGTTTGATGTATGTATGATGAATGGTCCCTCACTTTTGGTAATATACTGAAGTATGTAGAAATCTTCTTTCACAGATATGTTTACTAAGAAAGTGCCTTATAAGAGAAATAGAACATAAACTACACTAAATTATACTTGACTAATATGACAGTCGTGACCCGGACATACTGAAGCAAAATGACGGTTCCTCTAGCTCTGTGAGAGACTGAAATGGTTAATGGCTTAAATATTGTTAAAATCACTGAAAGACTTTTGTCCACTGTAGAAAATTGTGCAAAGAAGCAACTCCTCACCAAAGCCCACCCTTCTCCGAATATGCCTACTAATTTAGACTGTGACAGGAACTTGAGATAAAGGTGGTACTATTGTCCAGTTATCCCAGGAGAAGAATGTATTCACAGCTGTAAGAGACTGGAATGCTAATGGCTCAAACAATCAAGGTGCAAGCTGACAATGTGCAAAGTAACCACCCAGGTGCTGAGGGCATGCACACCCATCACCTCAGGCTACAAGCTGGGTGTTGAACAAGATAAGGAAAGAGGCAAATTCTGTGAGGTAGGTAGTGTGTCTTTACACAAATGACTCAGCTGTGGTAACTCCCCTCCTGGGAAGTACCAAACATTCACACCAAGCCTCAAGGTATTCATTTCTCCTGATGGACCACAGTGGGCAATAATGGACTCAACTATGCTGATGTAATAGGCAGCTGTAGTGCCTTACAAGGTGTCAAAGACTCCTGAAATGTCCTGTGATCCAGTATTATATGACCCAGTGTAAAACTCCCTGCTTCAGGGAAGGTACCAGGGGCATTTCTGCATAACCTAAACATAATAAAAACTCCTGTGGACTCCTTGTTTCATAGGTGTTCCCTCACCACTGGGCTTCCCTTGGTGTATCCAGCCTGCAACCATCACTTTGAAAAGACTGGGACTCACTACTGAGAAAACCACAGAAAAAGGATCAACAGGATGCCATTGGAATCCACAGAATGGCGTTATTTTTTCCTACATAATCTGTCTCTTTCTTTCTCTCCCCCTTCCCCTCTTTTTTGTATTTCTTTCTATCTCTCTCTACCTCACATTTATTGTTCAATAAAAATCCATGCTATTGACTCTGGCATATGGTCTTATTTGCACCTTAATTTGGGCAGAGCCATTTCTCTAATAATTTTAATAAGGGGTTCTTAAGAAACTCAGGTTTGTATCTCTTGGCAATATCTATGAATAAGGACAGTCCTTCTACCTTTTGTGGGCTTTAGCTAGTCTGCTTGCTTATGTCTTAAGGGAGAGAGACTAAGAAATAACCTTATACCTAATGAAGACTGTGCTAATTGCATGGTCACTAAGAAAGAAGCTCTTTTGCTGTTTAATATCTGAGATGGTGGGAAAACAGAGGGGGAAAAATAAAAGATGAGGCTTCTGTACTCACCTAAGACCTGAATCTCATTCCACAGTCTGGAAATAGGGCCTACCTTTTTGAGGAAAGGGGGAAACAGCACTTCAACATCTACTCATCATCCAATTTTGATAACAGCTATTTTGTGTCTCTCAGTTGCAGATCTCTATCCATTGTCCAAGGAATGCACTGCCACTTCTTTCCTGCACTGTGAGGGAGTCCACGTGGACTTTTCTAGGTGACATGGTCCAGATAACAGCTATTGGCAGGTACGTGAGTGTAAACGGGCTGTGGGACTAGACTGTCCAAAACTGTCCTCTGAGAGGATATTTGCCAAAAAGTAACACCGAAAGGAAATTCTCGGTAATAAAGTTTGCTTAAGACAACCATCTTTAAATAGGAGTTTAAAAGAAGTATCCAATTAGCATGAAAAATTATGACACTTTGGAGGGAGGCCACCCATCAGACACCATAAGGAGTTTATATCCATCCAACTAGAGGATGGACAGCAAGGGGGCAACACATAGAGACCCACATATGGAGTGCACTTATGTGACCTCATGGAGAGCTTTCTCCATGGCATGCTTTAGCAGAAGGAGCAGTGTACACACAACAGTAGAGCACTTGCATCTTGAGCACAGTTGTGTAAATAGAGGAATGGGTGCTCCGAGGGAGGGTGTATATGCTTATAATCCAGGTGCCCAGGAGTGAAGAACAAAGGGGAGCAGGGGTTGCAAACATGCATAGGGTTGTGGTGAGGTTAAAATTTTGTGGGATTATTGAGAGAAGATATTAGTATAAATATTGATACAATATTTAAAGATTTTGTAGGTGTTTGATAACATTTTTTAGGTTCCACTAGTGTGTTTTTTTCAGTTTTATTGCTCCTGGATGCATAGTTCACTGATTTCTGGTTAATTATGTGGAGCTAATCTAGATTTGAATGCTGCTTTGACTTAAACCATGTTAATCAAGCAGTTTTTCCCTTCAGCACCACACCAGTTGAAAACAGGTCCTTGCTTTCAAGGACTTGTTTTCAGCAATGAGTGATTTATGGAACTGAACTCTTCCCTTCATTATATTTCCGATACTGTTGTTCCGAAGAAACTGAGGTGATCACCTGGGATAAATGTTGCGTGACTATGATCAGTCAGAGGGAAGGAACAACCCCAGAGAAGGTTGATGTGCACAAAAGAAATCGGGATGAATAAGATAAAAGAGATTTGTTGGTTGGTGGGAATGTGTGTACTTGTTGAGAAATGAGGGTTCACAGGGTTTTTTTTCAGATAATCCCACTACTTTGCCCAATATCTGTAATTTCATAGCAACCCAAACAAGCTAAGTTATTTTAAAGCATTTTAAAAGCCACCTTTTCTTATAATAATAAAAGTTTCTCTGCCTCAGTAATCATCATGGCTAGGCTTCGTGAATGAAGATTTGGGAAGGGCTCTGCCCACATTTGTTATGGGTGCACTGGTGGCTAAAAAGGCCAATATGAGATAGACCAGTTCAGTTGCAAAAGGCACAGCAGAAGGACTCCTTAGGTGGAATATTCTGCTAGGCATGATTCTTTCTGCGTTGTCTTTTCTCCTCAAGAGTGATCCTGCGTGTGTTCTCAAAAGAAGCAGCAGTGTTAAAGATAGTGTGTCTCCAGACCTCCCAATTGGAGGCCAGAGTAGACCAGTTATGGTGATCAATATGGCCAAGGCTGAGATATCGTTTCAGAGAGTCCTTGTATTTCCTCTTCGGGTCTCCTCTCATGCGGCAGCTGGTGGCAAGTTCACCATAAAGCAAGATCTTAGGGAGGCGGTGGTCCTTCATCCTTGAGACATGCCCTGCCCAACGCAGCTGTGTTCTCAGCAACGTGGCATCAATACTTGTGACTGCTGCTTGTTCTAGAACAGACATGTTAGTCACATAATCTGACCAGTGGATATTAAGGATTGTACAGAGATAGCATTGATGGAAGCGTTCTAAGAGTTGCAGGTGGTGGCAACAGATGACCCATGATTCCGATCCATATAAAAGAGTAGACAGCACAATGGCTCTATAAACACTGATCTTTGTACTTTTCTTCAAGTGTTTATTATGCCAAACTCTTTTATGAAGTTTTCTGAAAGCTCTATATGCCTTTGCTAACCTGTTGTCTATCTCTCCGTCAATCTTACCATCCAAGGAGATGAGGCTGCCTAGGTAATTAAGCTACTGGACTGATTTGAGCTCTGATTTCCCAATGGTAATATGTGGATGATGGAAGATGTCCTGAGGTGCAGGTTGATAGAAAACTTCTGTCTTCTTTAGGCTGACTACCAGCCCAAAAAGCTCAGCAGCCTCTGCAAAGCAGGATGTTAAATGCTGCAGAGCTACTTCTGTGTGGGTGACAAGGGCAGCATCATCAGCATAAAGCAGCTCCCTGACAAGATGATTTAAGGTCTTAGTGTGGGCCTTCAGTCGCCTTAAGTTGAATAGGCTTCCACCAGTACAATATCGAATGCAGATACCGTCCTGATCATCGAGGTCTGCTGTGGCCCTTTGGAGCATCATGCTGAAAAAGATTGTGAATAGGGTTGGTGCAAGAACGCAGCCTTGTTTCACACCATTAGTTATTAAAAAGGGCTCAGAAAGTGCGTCACTATATCTGACTTGGCCGTGCTGATCCTCATGAAATGAGATGATCATTTTAAGGAACTTGGGGGGACATCCTAAGTGTTCAAAATCTGCCACAGACCTTTTCTGCTCACAGTGTCAAAAGCCTTGGTGAGATCAACAAAGGTTACATAAAGACCTTTGTTCTGTTCCCTACACTTCACTTGCAGTTGTCAGAGAACAAACACCATGTCTGTGGTACTCCTGTTGGCTCCGAAACCACATTGGCTTTCAGGTAGAATTCCTTCCACAATAGCAGGTATTAGTCTGTTCAAAAGTATTCTTGCCAGGATTTTACCAGCAATGGAGAGCAGAGTAATACCACGTTAATTTGAACAGTCTGATTTAACTCCTTTCTTCTTATACAAAGTGATGATGACTGCGTCACAAAGGTCTGATGGTAGTTCGCCTAGTTCCCAACAGCACACCACAAACTCATGAAATTTAGCATGGAGTGCTTGGCCCCCATGTTTCCAGACTTCAGGTGGAATTCCATCAACCCCAGCTGCCTTGCCAGTTTTCACCTGCTGTATGGCCTTAAGAGTTTCTCCCAAAGTGGGGGCGGGAAGCTATAAATTAAAAACCTTTCCTTATGATTTTCAGTGCTTCGCTGGTTATGTTTTCTATACAGAAATGTTGCAGTGAAAAATTACTTATAAAGCAGTAACTAGCCAGTATAAGATCCTACATAAATCCTGTTTGTTCTGGATGATTTGTTGCCAGTTCTTTGGTCAATAACTGTAACAAAATTTATAGACCTACTGTCATGCGTGATCCACATTTGAAATGGAAGTCAAGTTCACATGGCACAGGAACTGTAACATATCCAGGCTCCTGGGAAATTGCATCATATCCAGACTCCTGGGAAATTGCATAACTAAAATATGACTTTATTTCTCTAATTTGATATAGTTGTATTCAAGACAATAGTGCAATAATGAGAAAAAGGGGCCTAGTTTTAACTATTTAGCTTATACACTCAGCACACGCAAACTAATTTTTTCAGTCAAGGAGAAGGAAAATTAGTCCATGTAGAATTTCATGCTATCATGGTGATACTGCTTTAATTGAAAGTTAGCTCAGAGATCTTCACATTCCTATGATGTCTGCTGGGCAGGCTTGGTCTAACCAGAAAGAAAACCTTTCTATTTCGAGTGTGGTCATTATCTAAAATCCCAGATTTCACATGTTCACTTTGCTCTGTTTTTGGGAAAAATTCCATTAGCATCACAGCACAGCTGACATGAGTTAAGATCATCAGGAATGTTTATAGAATAACAACAAGTCTGATAACTGAAGGTATGCCTGACAGCTGGCCAATTCCTTTCTGATACTGGCTTCAAAACTCATTTTCTATAGCTGAAATCCATGTTTTCGAACTTGATTCTTCCCATGCTCGTTGTTTGTCTCAGAG
The DNA here is from genome assembly GCF_003945595.2 of Pipra filicauda. Classification (NCBI taxonomy): domain Eukaryota; kingdom Metazoa; phylum Chordata; class Aves; order Passeriformes; family Pipridae; genus Pipra; species Pipra filicauda. The sequence continues at coordinate 3,967,863 of NW_024103585.1, forward strand.
TTGAAACTACAGAAAACAAGAAGTGAAAGAAACTAAATTTTATTAGAGCAAAGCATACATTTTCTTCGCTGTAACCCTTATACAGAACACACAAGCAGCTGAAGAGGAACAATCTGAGAACAACTCAGTTCCCCAGTCCAGAGTCAGACTGGTGAAAGTTTCCCAAGTGCTTTTGATTTGGAAGTTAGCATTCTCAGTACTACATTTTGAGAAAATAGTATATGATTGTAAAAAGTCATTAATTTAGTTATATTAGCTTCTCTGGAGCCACTTGCAATCTATGTTGTGTTTGTCAAATTGTTCATAAAAACTTTTTGTAATTTGTTTATAGGCACATATTATATTTTATATTAATAGAATAGCAATAAACTGCTCACAGCTCAGCTACAGTGTTTCTAACACAGCATTGAATTGTTTTTATTAGTTCTGCTAACAATGCAACATTTACTTCAGGTACACACTGCAGCATTGTGTTTTATCTTCTTAAAATCCACTAATAATTGGCATTTATGTAAAATGATTCCTTTTTAAACTACATAAATTTTTTAGTGTCACATCGGTTACACTATTAGATTACGCATTTGTATTTGGTCACGAATTGAGCTTTGTCTAAATGATGTTATATGACACCTAACAATCGCTGGTCAGGACAGGCTACCTTATTAACTGCATTTTCAAAATAATTTTCAAGTGCACACAAGAGCTCTTCTTACACTGTATGCTAAAAGAGGTTAAATGGTTTTAAATGGCATTGTTAAATGTTTCGGAAAGTCAGATTTCAGTTTACAAGCCAGTGCTGTAAATGTAGGTCCCCCAATCTCTAATAAAACTCATAAATTTAAATTCTGTTGGTGTGATGCAGAATTTAAAAAAAAAGCCATTTAATAACCACTATGTCCCTAAAAAGCAAATATATGCACAAGTGTATGCATACTCATTGCTGTATTCATTATTACACTAAAATCGAATCTTTATTTTGAAAATATGCAATCTTAAATGTTTCCAAAATGTTACCAATATGGATGATTAGGCGTGCTCACGTAGCAGGTCTCCTTTAGTCTTATGACCAGGGGAGATACGTATTATTCAAAACACATAAGAGATTAGCCTCTCATCCTGAAAAATAATAGATATACATAGAGATGAGCCTTTTCAGTTAACATCAACAACTCAGTGGGAAATAAAAAAACAGGAAAAAAAAAGTGTATCAAAAAAATGTTCATAAAACTTACATGCAACACAAAGGTAGATGAAGAGCTAAACAGAGGGGAGATAAAGAGCAGACTAATTACTTGGTAAACAGGAGACAGTTTCATAAGTGCAGTGAAATAAACACCCAGGAACCAAGAATGTGAATCAGTCACGCCAAGAGCTGAGAGCTCAGTGTTGGAAATTCATGCTTCTGAACATACCAAGTGAAACAGGTTATAAAAAACTAAATATGATCTCTCAGTTCAGAATATCAGTTAAGACGTGTAACAAAAGCCTTAAATGGAGAAGAGTATTCTGGGAAGTATTGAAAAGCACCAAAAAAACAATGCAGTCATTTGTCACAGTCAGCATGGTTTCATGAGAGGAAAGTCCTGCTTATCAAACTTGATTTCCTTCTTATGTCAAGGTAACCCACCTGGTTTATCTAGGGAAGTGAGTTGATGTAATCTTTTTGGATTTCAGCACAGCTTTCGATACTGCCCCTCACAGGATCTGTCTGGACAAACTGTCCAGCACACAGCTGGATAAACACATCATGTGGTGGGTGACCAACTGGGTCATGGGTGGAGCACAGAGGATAATAGTGAATGGAGTGACATCAGACTCGCAACCTGTAACTAGCAGATTCCACAGTGCTATTTGATTGGTTTTACTATTATGCTTCAGACATAAAGTATATTGTGAATTGTTCTTCTTCATAGCCAGATATGGTGACTGTATGTATTTCAAAATACATGCAATTTACATTTTATTGCTGCTGTCCTTGCTTTACTTTCTCTAGTAAATGGGGATTATTTAAAGATTACTTATATTTTTATAAATATATGACTTTACATTCCCAAAGGTAAAATTTTGTAGACAGAGGCTCTTATGCATGTTTATTTCTAGATATTCATAGAACATGATGTGCAAGCATAAAAATGAATATTCATCTTTGCAGGCGGGCAGTAGATTCAGTCCATTAGCCTTCACAAGCTGGCAGAAAGAGAAGCTGCTTTAGTCCTGAGGCTGCAGTAGCCAGAGCAGCAGCTGTTACACAGTGGGTTTTTAGCATGAGTGAAATAGGTCAAACTGAAAGCTGACTGGTCCTTAGACAGGCTGCAAGGTGTAATGCCTCAGCACTTCACGACTCTCGTGTGTCAAGGGCACGTCTCCTCTTGAATGTGGCATGAGTTGCTGTCACTTATGGCCGTGTTCTTGCCTCATATTGTACCAGTTCTTTATGGAAACATCTCCTTAACCACACATGGGCCATTTATAGGTTATTGCTGCACAGTTCATCTGGCTCTGGACACAGTGACTGGAGGAAACTGTACACCATGCGTATGATAGAGGACTATTGGTGAGACAAGGAAGGGAAGAAACCATTTTCCCTGACTGACACTCTCTCCTTTCATCACATTCTGCTGCATTCAGCCTATTTCATTTCCCTGGCATCCCATGAGGAATGGAAATGCTCACACTTACCAATTTTTACTGCCTAGGAAGGCTGAGTGCATCAAAACAATGGAAACCAACGCATGATCCAAGCTAAAGCACAACCGCCGGTCTCCAGTACTCCATGAATGAAAGCAAAGATAAGGAAACAGCACAGTAAAAAACATGACAGTTAAAAGCCAAGTAGGATTAAGGACATGGCTGCAGTTCTAGCAAAATGATTGCTTAGTCTAAATCTCTGAGATCTTTAATAGAATCCCATAAGTTTAGAAAGAAATCTGATTATAAGGATGTTAATGTGCCTAAGTGTAAGCTAAGCTCAGGTTTGAACCAAAACAGCCACAGTGCCTTTGTTGCCATGTCACTAACTGATCATTTGGAGCACTGGGATTGCCAGGATTGACACAGTGAAAATTAAAGGCTATTTGTGAGTCACTGATAATTAAGTAGGGAGGAAGCAAAGGAGAACCTGTTTTACCACTGGTTTGGCAGGTTCAGAACATTACTTGTGTCCTAGCAGGAGAGAACAAAATGCCATGCTGGGTTAGCAATGCATTTCTGCTGTGTATTTCCACAGAAATTCGGTGCAGAGCACTGCTAACAGATGAACTGACACAAGGACACTTTGGCTCTCCATGTCAATGCAAGACAGCAATATTTCATCATATCGAAGAACTTCTATTTCACACCTGACTGAAACCCAAAATATGAAGTCCCCAGATAGATGCCTCTTTTGGATTATGTCAGTCTGAGAAGCCAGCATGCATTAAAACTGCGTGTGTCAGAAATGGCTGTGCTGCATATGCTTAGCAGGTGCTCATCAAACATCTCTTCAGACTGCCTTTGTGGTATAGCAAAACTGAGAAGAAGTGATTACAAAGTGTGAACCTGATAATCTCAAAACATGCTGGTCTTATTAGCTATAACAAAAAGACCCTGCTCCCTGAGTAATCTCTGCAAACTGTCAAACATCACCAGACATGACAGCCCTTGTTTGGCTCTGGGATACTATCCACACTGTAAACTATTTGCCTGGGCTTCTGCAGATAATGGAGATGGAACAAATACTGCAGTAAATGAACCTATCTGTCTCACAGGATGACATCAGACTGGATCTCTGCACAAAATACAAGTATTATTATGGAAATTGTATTTTGACACTTTGATACAAGAAACACTCCCAGAATATTTGGAATAAGTTATCTAAAATTTTTTTTCTTGGGTGGGAAAGAAACATATCAATGGAACAGCAAAGATAAGAATGACTGCATTTTTTGTCTTTAGTCATTAGATAAATGCCTTAAAAAAGACTGCATAATGAAATACAAACACTAGATAACAGGTCAGGGACCATTTCTGAAAAATACTTAGTGACATATATAAGACCTCAGCCCCAGAGCTACAAGCACAAAACCAGTTTTACTTTTAAAAATATACAAGGCTCCAAAAATTCGCCAGTCAAACCTTTAGAATAGCCCTCGGTTCTTTAGTACCTTGAGGTAGCATAAAGACAGGACTCTGCACACGTTTTCTCGGGAGATACTTTTACTGGTAACTTTAGAAAAAAAGGGAGAAAATAAAGGAAGTTGGCAAAAGCTTAAGAGGGTAAGATACAACCAAGAGAGCATTCCACAAAGCTATGACTTAGCACATACTAAACCATGCAACTTAGCAAAATCCAACCCATTCCATCCAAGGTACCCAAAATATTAAGAAAGGAGATTAAGAGAAGAAGTAAAGAGGGAGACAATGAGAGAAAAACAGCTACGGCCAGAGAGTCCTGTGCAAGTCCAGCTTCTGCATGGCCAGGTGGTAAGTCTTGAGCCAAGATGGAGCCACATGTTGTTGCTTAATGTGTTTTGGCCCTCTGTCGCCATCCCTCCCAGGCAGAACTCCTGGCCCATTGGCCACTCTGGCGCTCTGGGGCAGGGTGAGGGACAGTGCTGCCGATATGTGAGCCAATCTAAGGCTGGGTTAGGGGTGCTGGGGGGCATGGTGTGGAGCAGTGATCCTGGGCTGCCTTTGACTGACAGCCACTCCAGGGTCACCTCAGCAGGCTTGGAGGGGCTGGCATGTGGGATATGGCATTACCTCCCCACACATACACACACACTTGAGTTGGTTCTGATCCAATGCTTGATATAACAAGCCAATGTATCACAGCACAGATAGTCTTCATTCACTCTGAGGTATGTCTTTGAAGCCAAAGGTAAATAGGGTATAAATAACACTCGAGGTTATATTTAAATATGGCACAGCCTTCATTTGCCATAGGCAATGCTTTAGTTGTGCTTCAGTGAAGGCCTCTCCTAGCGTTACCTAAAGACATCCTCAGTTACTCTTACTCGCGTGTAAATATAAGAGCAAAATATCCTTTTTCTGTCCCTCAAAAATCCACAGTTCCTGGAAGTCTGAAAACTGATAGTGCAATTTCTGTCCTGCAGGTGGGCAAGGCCTGTGTACCATCTCTGCATTTGTATAAAAACTGAATAAAATTTCTCCTACCTTAAGGTATTCAAGTTTAATGTCTTAGTTTTCAAGCTAACTGTAGCCACCAGGAACTGAATCATTAAATTAGGAAAAAGGGTCTCAAACATCTTGAATTTGTTCTTTTTTGCATAGCCCATTTAAATACTCATTGAGCCAGACAGAAGGAAAGCATGAAAAGGACTATATCTAAGTCTGTAGGTATGGCTTGCACCCATAAGCTAAACTAAGACAATAAAAAAGCCCCCAAAACAAGATGACTTCATATATGCTGAGTAGAAGGATTGACTTCTAGCACTGCTAACTCACTGCTATCTCCCTGACAAAGCCTGAGCATTGCCAAGGAGAAATAATGCTCCTTGTTAAAAGCAAACACACACCACCTCCCACTAGTAGATGGATCCCCAGCCAGTCTCCAAGCAATAGCCACCTTAGAAACCAAAAACACCCTCATTGCCCTTCTTCCCTCTATCTTACTATGGTTCTATTGCTGAGCACAACATTTTATGGTAGGAATATCCTTTTGGCTTATTCAAGTCAATTGTCCCAGTGGTACTGCTTCCCAACTTCTTGACCACCCTTAGCCTACCTGGGAGGTGGGATGGGTAAAGTGGGAGAAAGAAAAAGACTTGGACCTGTGCAAGTGCTATTCAGCAATAAGCAAAATATTAGTGTGTGTTATCAACGCTGTTTAGCCTCAAATCCAAAACACAGAATCATATAGGCTGCTGTTAAGAAAATTAACTGCATCTCAACTAGAACCAGTATAGAGACATATTAAGAAAAGCTAACTTTTGTGGTTCTTGACAATAAAGTACTCATGAATTACTTGACCATTAAAAAATCAGCACAATCTTTGTTCCCTCAGCTGAATGCCCCATGTCAGTAGATTAAACATGTTTTTTTTTCCTTTGGTCCGCTGATGAGCTACATATTCTCTGCTAATAAATAAGGCATAACAGTAAGTCAGTAATATTAACAGTAAGTCAGCTTAAGTCCTGATTCAAACCCTAAGTCCTGATTAAAATTAAAAACTAGTATGTTTTGTCAGGCCATTAATAAGAAACAAAAGTAATGGGAAAGATTTGAAAGCAATTTATTCTTCTCAAAACATAACTGAGGAACTTTTTACCTTCAGAAATAAATTTCTTTATAAGCAACTAATCCACCAAAGTGGTCAAAATACGTCCAGTCACTGGCAGGATGTTAAGCTCTCCTCCACAAGTTGTTCCACTTTCCATGACGTGGTTACATATTCACGGCAGGTGGAGGTAAAGCAAGAGAAAATAAACAGACTGATACCTACAAAGCACAATCAGACATTGTCCAGCAGCTTTGAATTTGCAGTTTTTCCACCATGTAGGACTATAGTGGTAAGTGAAGAATTCTCAAACCAACACCAAGAGCAGCTGGCACTTGAACCAGTTTTTTTTGTCTATTTGGATCTCAGAACATCCACAAAAGCAAATGGAAATCTGTACAAATAATGCTTACCTCCAAAATGCTTCCCAGCAACTAGAGTACAACACAGTGTCTTCATTCTTAAAAAATAATTTGTTCTTTGCAATAGCATACACAGGATTCTCTACCTAGTATCATTAAAATAAGATCACAAACCTTGTTTAAACTACCTTAAAATAAGTTTGTCAGTCACTGTTCTAAGAAAGGTAAATGAGGATTGATTTAATAGCATCAAAGATGGAATAATGCATAAAATAGAAGTATGAATTATATTTACAAACCTCAGTAGATTCCATTAAGAATTATACTTAATGCAGCTAAATTTCATTATAAAATTTTCTGCCCATTTGCCCAAATTCTCCAGAGAGAGCTACTTCAGCTTTACATAATCTTCATTCTTTCATTCAAAAAAAAATTCTGGAGGGACACATTTAAATGAATAAATGAATTAAAATTTATAGAGAGTAATATTCATAAACATGATGGATCTAAGAATAATGAATAAGGGATAAATAATTTATGGCATTTCATTTTGTCACACACTGCCAAACTGTGACAATAACATATTTGCTTATGTCCATGCAGACGCAAATCACAATATGGCAAGACTGAAACAAGCAACCAGCTCAGGCAAGGCATGGTGATCATTCTGCTGGTGGAAATAATTTTAAATATCTTAACGAATAGCAGATGTGGCCATTCAAATAACATTTTATTCATTCCTCATTATTTGATCACTTTAATTTTTCATTTGTTTTCAGCTAGAGTAATCAATTCTAGCAGCCAGAGAATTGCATGTCACTGTGGGCTTATCTACTAAATAGCACAACTCAGGGAACTTCATGCACTTATTCTAGATGGTTTTTGATGACATCTGCCTTTTCATTACAGCATTTCTCCAAGGATAGGTGGCAGCTTGCATCCATTGACGAGGAAGGGGATCTCAGTCAGAGCCAGCCTTCGACAGCGTGAGTCCCCAGGAGGAGCCCCCCTTCCCCCTTCTCCCTTCCCGAGCTGGTGTCAGCCCGTGTCCCCGGGACGCGTTTGGGATCGACCCGGCTCCGGCCCGTGCCGGGCGCCACAGCGCCCCCTGCCGGCCATCGGAGCGCCACTGCAGCCCCCGCTCCTGCCGATCCAACAGCGCCCCCTGCTGGCCGCGAGTGGGGCACCGCAGCCCCGCCTCCCGAGGCGCCAGCGCCCCCTGCCGGGGGTGGTTGTACCTGTGCCGAAAGGGAAAAAGTACTTCATTGTTTGGTTACGGAATTGTTGCTTGTTCTGCTGTGTTACATATATATATATATATATTTAGTAAAGAGCTGTTATTTTCCACACCTTTTCAACTGAAGACTCTTAATTTCAAAGTTATAATTACTCAGAGGGAGGAGTTTTGTTTTTCTCCTATCCCGCCCTCCTTAGCAAACACTTTTGTCTCATTACATGAGACACTAGTGCAAGTTAGTCTACATTGCATCCAGCTCAGTTTGTACCTCCATGTCATACCTCTATATCTCTCTACTGAATAAGCCATCTACCTCAGAGGTTCTAGGTGGCAGGTGGAAAGAGCATGTTAAGATCTACATAGATAAACTCTTAACTCCATTTCAGTCTTTGATGGACTCTACAATCAAATATAAGTTGTTAATTTTTGTCACAATTACAATCATACCTCATCTCTAGTCTGAGTGAAAAGCTTCAAGGCACTGAATGGTTCCCTTAATTTTCCCTTCAGTAGACTAAAAAGACCATGTTTCTTTAGCATCTCATATCAACTATTATCAGCTGGCTGGATAACTCCCCTCTTTCCTCAGACAGTGATTCCAGTCTCCAACAGCCCTTAGACATCTTCTGTGTACCTTTTCACTTGGTAAAAGCTCAGCACAAACAGCTTGTCTTATAGTAAAGCTACTCTCTTGTCCTGCTTCCTACGAAAACCTTAGGCTGCTGATCTTGTATCACGTCCCTATTTCCTTCTTTCACTCATCTGTCTGCCAGAGTCTGTCTAGTGTCTCTTACTGCCAACAGAGTGAATTAGCCTTTTTTCAAGTCTGAGCTGCCACAACTAGATTGCTTTGGGTCATCTCATTAAAAGTTAATAGGAGTGTATATGTATTACACTGTGTTAAAGCAGTATATACTTAACCAGCAACTACAAAGTGTATATAATGGTTGTTTTAATAGAAACTCCACCTTGCTTTCCTTCCATCTACTCCATCTAGTGTAACTAAGCAGTGATTTCAACGCCTGGGACATGTAAAAGAAAACCATCAAGTTAAATATGTATCAACTATGTCAAACATTTTTAGTTATTATTCTCCTTCTAGAAGTTTTTCTCATGGTACGTAAGAAACAACATATTTTTTCTGTCTGTATTCCTGATACTTTGACATTAAGAATAATTCATCTGTGTCAGTCTGTGAGGGCCTGAATTTTTATCTGTGTATGTATATTTAAAGCTGAAATACCTTAGAGAGAAATTATTTCTTTAATCTATAATCATAGTTTATTTCAGATATGCACAGAGGTTAGCAGACTAAGCATTTACAGGATATGAATAAATAGCCTTACTGTAAAGATTGTAGAAATACAGTTATGAAAAGTGAATTTGTAAATTTTGTGAACCAGTTCTAGAATTGATCTGACAAAAAAAACCAACTTAAACATACAATTGTTTTGCACACACAGGTTAATGATTTACTACTACTTTTTTCTAAGACATCCACTAAGCCAGTAGCAAAATATTTCCTAAGATGGTTTGTAGTTCATTGTTCATAAGATATTTACATAGATGCTTTCTGTATTCTCAGACTAAGAAAGGGTTTCATTAACCAAGAAAAAAATTGAAGTGTCAATAGCAGGGCTAAATCATACAGAAAAAAAATCGTATCAGAGGCAGCACAATGGTTTTCATGCACAACAAAAGACTTGTACCAGATTTTGATTAACTTATAAATTGAGAGCATGTCCAGTATATAAAAGTAGTCTTAACTGGAAATGCCATTAACTTGTTTATGATCTCAAAGATAATCAGCAAAAAATAATATAATATGTTGGTATTATGACAGCAGTTAGTACCTTCAACAAAAGTCCAAATAGTACAAGATTGAACAAGCCACTCAGGCCATTGCTAAATTTAGTATTAAGTAATCTCACTACTTCAAAATCTTGAAGCTGTTCAAATAACCTAGCAATGGTATAAGAAGCTGAACACAGTAGAGTCTAGCATACTTAATACCACATAAATCTAAGCTCTTACATTATTTACTGTGTGACACAATAATACTGCTCTCCATAGATAGGCATCAAAACTAGCCTTTTGGAACTCCTCTAGTGTTAAAAAAAAAAAAGGCATTTTAAATTTATATATTGCTCTTTAAGTGTGTGGGTGTTTAAGCTTTTGTTATAGCTTTTCTGTTTGGGAAGTACATGAAGAAGCTTATTGATTTAAGAATATCTTGTATACTCTTAAAGACAGACTCTCAAGACTGTAGAGAATGACCACTGTCTACTAGTATCAAAATAAAGCTATTCACAGAATTAATGTTTGACGTTTGTAAGGTCAGATGAAATTGTTATGCACGCTGAATCTGACCTTGTGAACCACTTTGGCCACTGCATTTTTCAAAATATTTTTGCACTGATCACATAAAAATGGTTGACATAGAGCTTTAAGAAATCCATTCAAGCCATGAATCAGAGTGGTGTTTAGTATATTTATCACAATGATTATTTAGTATTCACCAAAAGGGAAATTATTTTTTTTCTTGAATTTTATGATGTTCTGTTAATATCAATATGTTAATTTGCAATATATCTGCAATGGAATGGAATAGAATAGAATAGAACAGAATAGAATAGAATAATTCCAATTGGAAAGGACCTACAGTGATCATCTAGTCCAGCTGCCTGACTACTTCAGGGCTGACCAAAAGTTAAAACATTTTATCAAGGGCATTGTGCGAAAGCCTCTTAAGCACTGGCAGGCTTGGAGTATTGGCCACCTCTTTTGGAAACCTGTTCCAGTGTTTGATCATCTAATTAAAGAAGTACTTCCTAATGTCCAGTCTGATCCTCCCCTGGTGCAGCTTTGAACCATTCCCACATGTTCTCTCACTGAATCCCAGGGAGAAGAGAACAGCCCCCTTCCTCTCCTATTCCTTCCTCTGGAAGCAGTAAAGAGCAATGAGGTCACCCCTCAGCCTCCTTTTCTCCAAACTAGACACGCCCAAGGTCCTTGACCACTCCTCATAGGATATTCCTTCCAGCCCTTTCACCAGCTTTGTTGCCTTCCTCTGAACACATTCAAGGACCTTCACATCCTTCTCTGGACAGGCTGCTCCAGTACCCCACCACCCTTATAGTAAAGAAATTCTTCCTAACATCTAAATCTGTCCTCTTTTAGCTTAAAACCATGTCTCCTTGTCCTATTTTTGTCTGCCTATGTAAAAAGTCACTCTCCTTCCTTTTTAAAAGCTCCCTTTAGGTACTGGAAAGTTGCTCTAAGGTCTCTCCAAACCCTTCTCTTCTCCATGTTGAACAACTCCACTGTAGATCTCTAGTGATTTTTCTCATCTGAAGTCATCAAATTAAAGGCAAACCTGTTTGAAGTTATTTGTGCACTTGTGTTAGCCCTACTGAGCCACTCAAAAATCTTTTGCTCTGCAATTTTGAGGCAGACCAGGGACAATATTTTCAAGTTTAAGGATCATTTTTATTTCCATCAGGTGTTCATGGACTGAATTCTTGATTACCGATTGCTTAGCCAGCATGAAGAATGTTTTGGGTTTTTTTCTGGCCAAGTAGGTTAGTTTGAGTGATACTGTATTTAAACTAATAAAATGTTGCAAAGATAGATAAGAGACTACCTTCAAGTGCATTTTCCTTACTTCTCCTACAGTGCACATACACTTCAGTTGATCTACCAACCGAACAACATTGCTGGGAGGCAAATAAAATTGCTGTGAGGTATAGATACAGCCCCAACTCCTCCCTTGGAAATCTCCTGTGGAAAGCAAGAGTGGCATCTGAAGCAATGGATTATCAACTCAGAGAGATATTGAGAAGCCATTGATGACAGAAATTACCTGTAAAGAAAGAAATTACCACAAAATCAATATCATCTAAAGCAATCTGCAATGAACAGTTCTAGCAGATTAAAGGAAAGAAAACCTCTCTCAAGTACTAGAATTGTAAAATATTTTTCTTTTTTTTTTACTTTATTACTTTGGGGATAGAATAGCTGATTTGAAGTATTTTGTTTTCCTTTGGGAACAATGCCAGAAAGGATCTTCAGTGATTTGTTATCATCTGTGCTAGATATGGAAAGACACGCTTAGCATGTGCTAGATATGGAAAGACACAAAACATAGTTTTTTAATACGTTGTATTGAGAGTATTAAATTCTGCATGTAAAATAAAGAGATTTTTAAATAATCAAAGCTAAACTATAGCAAAGTTCTTCTATATTATGTAAAAAATATTTCCTTCCCTATTTTTCAAGAATTCAAAAATTCTGTGTTTCTACAGATGTGTTTTAAATGGCAAATTTGTTACTGAGTGGAAACAAAAATATGGAGAAAAAGATTTGAAGTGTCTAAATTCTTGTATAGAAAGGTTTTGGACATAAATTTATATGAAAATATATAGAGATTGTAAATGTGGAAATTATTCTTTTGATTTCATTTAGAATTTAACTTTATAAATGTGAGGCAGACTTCAAAAATATTTTGAATGTATAATTTAATCACATCCAGTACTAACTGTTGCCTCCATAAAGGGAAGGTGTGACACCCTATAAAGGGGTGACACCCCAGAGGAGGTGACAGTAGCTCTAATTCAGTGGAAACGCTGCACAATGAGGATTACTAATCTTTGATCATCATCTATTCAAATGGAGCAGCTTTGAATGGTAAGATATCTGTCCCTTTGCCAAAGCAAGCCAGGGTCTTCTAATTTTTATTTTAGGGGGAATGTAACTAAGCAACAGATCATGAGATGGAAGACTTTGATCACTGGAGATTGCTAAGGGAGACAAAGTGGAACTCGATGGAAGGGATTCACAAAGATGAAGGAAGATGGAGCAGAAAAAGGAACAGCAGAACATGCTTTCATGATAGAAAAGACCCTTTTGAATGCCGCAAGAGAGACATGAATAATGAACTTGCAGGTATGTTGTTCAACCTAAAACTGAGGAAAAGGAAAATCTTTTCCCAGTTAATCTGAAAAATGATGCTTTGTTTTTTTTTTTTTTTTATAAAAACATAAACCAACAAACCCCCCCAAATCCAGCCTTATTTTGAATCTCTCAAGACTCCTATATGTCCTCATGTTAAGCACAAAACTTACTATGTGTGTTACTTCTTAACATCTCTTTTACATTTTTGCATCTTAGACTGACTTTGGAATGAGTAGTTCATGTATCTCCCTGACTGTTTTGTGAATGAAACTGTTTCTGGATTTCTGGATTTCAGTTGTGTATTTGCAGTAAATTTGCTGTTTGCTAAATTAATTTCACCCAGCTTTAATCACATATTTCTGTTAACTCTTTCGTTTTTGCTCTGCCTGAATTCTTTACTTTTTTTATTTTAGCATGTTTAAATCTATTTCCTTCTCCTGACATTCCTATAATGGCTGGGGCTTTTTTGTTGTCAAAGTACCTTATATTGCATCTTTCCAAGCTGACAGTTAACAAGTTAACATTATTTATGCTTTTTATAAAAAAACTCTCTGATGTTTTATTTAAAGTAACTTCCTAATGAAATGCAAAACTAATCTGTTTTCAGTTTAGTACAACTTGTACTGTACAACAAATGCCATTGATGACAAACCTAAAATTTGAAGGCCATTACTCTCATACATCAAAAAAACAGATTACCAATTTTTTTTGGCAGACTTGAAGTCATTGTAACATAGTAGCACACAGCCCAGCTGCAACAACCAGAGGGAAGCTTTTAAAGTTCCTAGGAAGGCTGGCAGCTCCACAAGCAATGGGGGGTCGGACAGCAGAAACTGCAGATCAGGGCAAACCAACTCTTACCTTTTTCTCTCATTCACATCTCAGTTCCAGTTGGATCCGGGAGCCCTGTTCACAGCTGCACTTGCCTAGAGAGACAAAACCACGTGTGCTGGAGGGCCTCTTGTTACTGTGCTGCAATCAATATGAAAAGGCAATTAAGCAATTTCCCTTTTTCTCTCAATTTGGTTCCATTAAATCATCTCCATAGCTTTGACTTAGATAGCAGACATAAAAACAAATATTTTGCCTCTGGAACAGGAAACTTTGCACAAACTGGTGAATATTTTTCAACACAATTTCATGTGGAGAGTGAAGTCCTTCACCCTCGAGGGCTGGACACCTACTCTCATTAGCAAATTATTTTATTTTTGTTATTTGCTAATAACAAAGTTATTTGTTTGAAACTTTCCTTATTTAAAGAAAATAATCTGTATTAAAAAAATACCAGGGAGAACATCACTTTTGAGAAAACACACTTGCTCATTAGAGCAAGAAGAAAGAATTTGCCCAAGGTTAAAGTTGTTAACACTTTTTCACCTACAGTAAAAAAAAGCATTTTACATTAACAATCTAAAATAATATAATTTTGTTAAAACTAATTTTACTTATTAATATAAATAATTATGCAGGACAACAGTTTTCTGTGCCAAGAACTGGTGTAAACATTTTACATTATATAATGATTATAATTTGAGGAACACCAACTCAGAAATCATCTTAACATTTTTAAGTCTATGACAATGAATTTCTTTTATTTTAGTACTTTTTTTTTCTGATTTTTCTCCTAAGGTTACTACAGAATTGTAGCACTTGCAAATGAGATGTTCAAAAGTTTTGCAGTATTAGTTTTCTGAGAAGTAGGCATTGGGCAGAGTCACAAAAAGTGTCAGTCTCAGAATAAGATTTCAACTTTTAAAAGTCTCCTTTCTACCTCTAATTTGACTTTCACTTTGAAGAGCCATGCAGCAACAGCTCAGCGTATTTTTAAATCATTCACTCAGTCTTGAGCAGCAATCCATTTTGCATTACCATAATCTGATCTCAGAACCAGACCATGATCTCAATGCAGCTTTTTTATGTCTAACACTGATTTACAAAAATAGAATGCACAATGTAAAAATGAGATCTTTCCCTTTGACTGTTCCTTATTTCCCACAGCATATTCCTCAACCCTTTCATTTATAGACTTTTGTATCTCCTAGTTCTCTGTTACATTTCTGCTTTTTCTCATTCATTTTGTAGTTATTTCTCTCCTTATCTCTACAGCTTCTCAAGACGGCAGTATCTCATTAAAACAAAATTGAAACTGTTAACCTCCCTATTCTCAGTAGTTTCTCAAGGCCTTTGAAGGACACAACAATGCAATCACATACTCATCAACTTCTAGAAACCTAGAATAACTTTTTAGAAATGTTGAATATTTAAAAGAGAACTAGGTAATGCAATTCCTGTCTTGCTCTAAACGGTCTCAAAATACAGTGTGTTCTAGACTCAGGGACAGAGCTAGAAGTGAAACCTTGAAGTGAACACGAGCAAGGAAACATGACTGGGTTTACTGTGCCATTCAGCACAATGCCCAGTAAGACAAGGTTCATTGGAGAACTGTATTTACATATTTGTTATAGAACAGACTGTGGTTTAGATACCATATTTCCTAGGAAATGATGATGCTAAGTTACACCTTTTAGTGAACTGACCACAAAACTGGGTCTCTGGAAGAGACTGTCATTCCTTCTCTGCCACATTGTATAAGGCCCATTCTCAGATGGCCCCTCTATCAGGGTGGACATACTCCTCTGTGCTGGTTTGCTGATCAAATGATAGAGATGCTGATGACCCAGTCAAAAATTAGTCTGATTTTTAGTATAGTCTTTCAAGACTCTTTCTCTAGTATTTCACATGATGGGGTTTTTGTCAACAATTTTTTGCTGAATTCTGTGAAGCTGCTCTGAGGTTTGATCCCTATGTCTCCGGGCAGAATTCATTGCAGGGAAAAAAGCATTAAACAGTCACTATGAGAGAAAAAGAGTGGTAGGAAGAGAGCATATAGGACAAAGAAGAGATTGAGAAATTAACTTCCTAATGTGCCTACTGCCTTCCTGTCTGCCTACTGAAACAAATATTAGAAAATTAGATCTGTGAGCATTCAGAGGTTAAAAAAAAGTCAGGAATAATAGCCAGTGCAAATGGTGAAATATAAAAATGGAAAGTAAATTTGAATTACTTTGAGTAAGATTACACTTTCAGTTAACAAAGGGAACTAAATGAACTGAGTATAACTTGAGCTTGGTGGAGCATTTTACACAATGTGTCATAAAATTAGACTTAATAGAATTTAAAAAAATTACACCAAAGAAGTATACTGTAATATGAATAGTGGTTCAAAGATGATTGATGTAAGGTAATTTTAAACAGAAGAACAAGGTTTAGGTGAGCTGTCCTGTACCTCTGAAATTTGTAATAGGTCCATTCTGATTTAGCAATTCTACACTCACGCTGAAAGAAGAGGAAAGATGGCATAGTAATTGTTCTTACGGATGATAATTAACCAAGCGAACTTGTAAGTACGCTGAAGCAGAAAATACAGAAAGGAATATAACACATTTAAGACTATTAGTGAAATACACAGGAAATATAATTCCCTTAGGGACAGATTCTCCATAGGAATAATATTAATAATAAAACTAAAATAAAATTTTCCTTTCTAGGGGGAAAAAAAAGTGTTAGGAAGCTAATGCTGTAACAAATATGGTGTTCCTGATGCTTGGCTAACACTTACCCACTGAGAACCCAACTCAGACTTCAACTGCCTAAGGGTCCTTGATCTTCTCACAGCCTTGTTCTGGCATACTCTCTCCTAAAACTGAGCTAGTTAGTCATAGACATCTTTCCCCAAGCAAAGTTTTTTATACCTTTCCAGCTACGTTTATGTGCAACACTCTTGCAGGCACTGAAACACAAGCCCCTAGTAGACTGACAAGACATATCCAGTCGACTTCTGGCATGGCTTGCAATGTTGTTTTGCCCTGTGTTTTCCCTTGAAACATGAGTACTATTTCAGGCAGAAGTTAAAATCATGTTTTGACAGTGTAAAATTAGGGATCTGGCTGTCTTCATCTATTGACTGACTTAGTCCTTAACTAAACTATTCTCCAATGAAAAACGCTATCTTCTGCCTGGAAGGACTGTATTCAAATAAGTCAAGTTTTTAATACATTGAATCATACATTTCATATAAAATTTACAGCCTCCTACCCACATGTTACTCAGACACACAAAAAGGATTAATGTCTGCGGTTAATTATTGATTCTTGTCTCAGATGTGAACCTTTATCCAATCTCTGACTGTCACCATGAAACTAATCTTCACTACAAGCCATTTAAATTCACACCCACTGAATTATACCCTCCTGGCAGATACTGCTATCAGGTAGGCCAGAGTTAACTCAAATAAATCTGGTGTGTAAGTTACTCTACTCTCACATTATTCAGGTCTCAAACAGAGGTAGTGTGTCTTCTATCACATTTTTCTGAATCATTATCCTGATATTTGTAAACAAATGTCTAACTTGGAAAGATCCCTACCTGGCTGGGAGAGGGTCTGAAAATATGTGCTTGCTGTTGTGGTTTAAAATCCTCTATGCCTTTTTCAACTTCTACTCTGGCTAATATAGTCTGCATTTTGCCTAGAAGCAGACTTTTAAAAAATCAAACCAAATCACTACATTGATTACCTAGATCTGGCCCATAGTCTATTAAAATCTGACAAATATTTCAGCCAGCAGCTGTAATCAGCAAAGTGTGCTGAAATTTATATCTGAAAATATCTGGAAATATGTATAACAAATCATAAGTTACACAGAAAAATAAAATCTGTACTCTTTGGAAAGGGCATACTCCAGCTTCCCTTTTGCAACTGTAACTAGTGTGTGGTGCACTTCAGCATTTTTAAAGAAAGAATCTTTATATCCACACTTCACTCCTGAAGTTTCTTTCTTTGTGGGAACATACCAATACTTAGATTATGCTATCAATTGTGATACATTTGTTTTTGTTTGTGCTATTTGAAAAAAAAATTCAAATATCTTCCTTTAAAGCATTTGTGGGCAATCTAATTTCTTTGCATACTGTTTTCCTGTCTCAGGAATAGGGTCGCCACAAGTACCAACCTCAGTTTCTCAGTCCTTATTTTTAGTTACTTACTTTAGCCCTTATACTAATTGGACATCATTGTACATATGTGCTTTAACCAGATTTCATTACTTAGATTTATCACAAATATAATTTTTTGAATCTTCTTACTGACAAATATTTTTTCCCTTTCTTGCCTGTTAAGTCCCTGCAGCGTATGTGAGAATGCATTTGAATATCTTAACTTGCTGTCTTCTGTTCCAGCTACACCATATTCTTTTTGTGGACAATACCTACATTAGTTTATCTTTAACCAAACAATTATGGTTCAGTCTGCTCCTCATGTTTTTCTGGTCATGCTCATCTACTTCTTCCCTCTGGACTAAAAGCTAAACTGTAAACTGTGGTGCTCCTTTTATCACTAAAATTACCTATAGATTTTCATAATACAAAGTGAGAACAGCTCAGATAGCAATTTAAGGAGAACTCTCAAAGTATAAATGTTTTTAAATGTATACATTTTTCAAGAAGTAGTTATAGGTTATAAATCTGAGAGGTGAATTTTTTCCTTTCCCTGCTTCACTGTAAGAAAAAGAAAAACGGAGTTGGAATGGGTGGGGGGAAGGGGAGGTAATTAGCTTTACAAAGGATGTAGCCAACCGAACTACATTCCTAGCTGATGGCCCATCAGAGGCTGGGGGAGCCGGCCCCCAGACAGAGGACAGGTCAGATCGTGGAGTTCTCTCACCAGGACGGAGACAGGGACTGTCTCCAGGCATTTCTAGAGGAAAAGCCTGGGAGCCAGTTTTTTTTTTCTGGTTCTTTCATCCTGGTGAGGCCTGACCACTGGCCCTGCACCGCCACTGCCTCGTGACTCCCGCCAGGACCTACTGGTTGTTTTTTTTCTTTTCATCGGAGAGGTCTGTGCTTGCTGGGAGAAGAGGGGAGAGCCTTGGAACACCATCATCTGGGAACAGTGAGTCCTGTTGGGGGGTGAACTGCTTTTCCTTACCCCTTCCTTCCATTGGGGGAAGGGTCCCCCATCTTCTTTTCGGCTCCTCCCGTGACCCGAGACCAACCCCCCGGGCCCCTCTCCCCGTGTGGGGACCGCCAGAGCCCAACAGCGCCCCCTGCCGGCCACGACAGAGAACTGCAGGCCCTGCACCTTCAGCGATCCAACAGCGCCCCCTGCAGGCCACGGTTAGGACTGTGCTGAAGGACAGAGAAGTATTCATTCAGACCTTTTTCTTTTTTTTCTGGGACTACTGTCTAGTTTTTTTGTGTTCTGTTACTGTTTTTGCCAACATACATATATCTTTTAATAAAGGGTTGTTATTTCTTCTGGTTTTTTTTTTTCCACACTTCCTCGATTAAAACCCCCTTAATTTTGAATTTAAAATTGCTGAGAGAGAGGAGTTTGGTCTATCTTATAACTCATCCTCTTTAGCAAACATTCCAGTCTCCTCAGACTGATACAAGTACCTATCAGACATTGCTCATCAATCAAGCATAAAAATTATTAGGCATCAACCACATCTCATAACATTTCCCTCCTTGAGGTTAATAAAACGTATTTTCATATATTCATGTACATTGCCTAGACTAAAATGTGAGTGAATGGTTTCTCTTGTCTTGTTTATTTCTCTTTTTCTAGAGTGACCAAATCCAAGAACTTTACAATATAAATCCTGTAGTCATAGCACTTCTAGTTTCTCCCTTAGGCTAAGTGAAGATTGCTTAAATGCACAGATGATGGGATGAACTGGGTCTTCCAGTTCTGCCTCATTGTTAGGATAAGTTTCCCTTGAAAAGCACCATCTGGCTTTTCCTTAGCATGACTTCTTTTTCTGAATTCACCTTCACATCCTATAGGCCTTTGCTTTTTCTTTTTTCCGGGTAAGTTCATTTTTCACAATCCCTATTTGCCTTTTTATTACATTTTCAAGTTTTCCTGTGTTAGGGCTTTCTGCAGGGCCCATGTACCAGTTTCCATATTAAAGTAATGAATGTCCAATTTGTCCTCAGATGGACAATCCATTCGTCTTCTGTCACAAGGATTGCATGAAGGGTTTCATCAAAGCTATCAACAACTTTTTTACTGTGCTATGCATACTTTTTGATGCTTGCAACTCTGACCAGCATGTCAGATGAGGTCCTCTCACCTTTTCCCAGGAACTGTAGAGTACTGTGATCTGTTTTAAAAAAGATGGTGGCTTTGTCTTATGCTTGTTAGACTTTGCTGAGCAACAACAATTGTAAAAGCCTGGTTCAAATTTTCTCTCCTAGTGTTAATTTTCAGTCTAAGGTTTTGTTCCTAATGTGGTTCCAGACTCATGAAAACCCTACAGCAACAAATTACTAAAATGTTGGTTTTATTTGTACTCTTTTGTTAAAAATATGTAATCCAGAAGTTTCATTTTTAACTAGAGTGCATCATTGTTCACATTTCAATAACAAAAATTTAAATCAAGCAGAGAAATGTATGCAAGAAAAAAATAATTTGAAAAAAAAATTGTTTTAAATGCTATTATGAGAAATAAACCCACCATCAAATTAACTTTTAGTTCACTAACATGAAATGCTGCTTGAAATCCTTCTACTTATCTTCCTCATTTCCAGGAATTTTATCTTTGATGGAGCCAGGACTGATAACAAGGCTTCTTCATTCAGGTTAATTTACATATACCCATGGTAGCCCGTAGTACTCAGGAATTATTCTGGACAATTTGAAATAATTCTTCAGTAGAGACAGTATAAATTAGAACAACATAAGAAAACTTGGGTTTCTGCAGTCCCTCCTCAAATTGCAGTGGGAACCACAAAGGTTGTTTTGATTTGTTGATGTATTGTAACTGCAAAATGTTATGGAATAAACAGGCAAATGAAAGTAGAGGGAGTCAGTCTGTCAAGTGATTTATGTTTCTGCTTTTACTATAAGTCATAGGAAAGTAGTTACCAACATCATCTGTAGAGCTGCTTTTAAAATTAAAAACCTCATATCACAGTCAGCATTATCCTTTCTACCCAGCCATGTCCTTTTCAGCATGGCCTTATCTCATAGAGAAGATCATTAAGAAAACAGCTTTCTTTATCCTCCACTCAATGTAGTACTAAGAAGATCTAACAATTTCAGATTACTTAGCAAAATAGGCAATAAAGAGCAGTCTTTAAAGATGACATGTATTTTACTAATCATAGGAAAAGAAAACAAAGTATTCTTACAAGATAAAAATTTTAGAAAGCAAAACGCCTATGAATTCTTGGTTTTCATTCCTGAGTGGTATTTCCCTAGCTTTTCCATACTACTAACAAAAATCAGAGAGATTACTTGAGGAAGTAAGCAACTGACTGACATAGCTTCCAGGATGAGCTATGCTGTGAACTAGTGCTGTCAGCTGTTCCACAGTAGTGGTCAGAATGGTATCTCCTGAGGATACCATTCCACAGTATAGCTGTGCTAGGCCGTGATCCAGCACCACAGTGAGTATGAAGCAACTTACCTGTTTGATATCAAACTACCTCAGTGTTTCTCTGCTGCAAAAAACCTGTAAATACTGTGTTGTTGCTGATGTGTTATGATCCCACAACACATGACTTGATCCCACAACGTATGATTTCCCAGTAACTTGTTTTATAGCCTTGACCATAGCTTTGCCATTGACTTGTCTTGTAGGAACTCTGTTCATTTAAGTAAACTTGAGCACTAGCTGACAGAAAAATACTGAACAAGAAGTTAAACTAGAACAATATCTTTTTAGCTCTAACTTAATTTCATCTGTGACTGAAAATGTTCCTGTTTGGTTCCAGTTAGAGGTCAGCAAAAACTTCAGGGACAGCTCCAGTTCTGGATCAAACATTGATACCATTTTGTTCGAAGTTCACTGTATTCCATTGGGACGAAATTCATTGATCTGGGACATGGTACTTAGAAATAAAGAAAAAACAACAGATAAGAGAAAGATGTATAATAGGAAAACCTGTCATTCTTGAGGAAGAAAATGTGAAGCTATCCTCACAGATGCAGTCCCCATGATAGGCCTCAAGAGAGGACCAGAAAGTCTCATTCTTTTAAAGTCTTTTTTGCCTTTGCTATCTATGATTCAGCTTTGGAATTAATTATGGCAGGTTTTATTACTACAATATTTTAAGACTAAAAATAAAATGGGAGACTGTCCTATCATTTGCATTACTGAACTCTTTGGTGTCTTATTAATGAAATATTACTAGAACAAAAGTTCTAGTAACTCCAGGAACTTCAGAACATAATGGAATATCTACTTTCTTTCTCCTATGTCATGACACTGTGCAAAAAGTAAAAGCTTTTACTTGGTTTAACTTAGGGGTTTTTTGATTAAAATGGCTGCAAATAAATAACAAGAGTTTAAACTCAACCTGTTAGGATTTCCATGATCAATGTCAGCAGTGATATTATTCTGGAAATAATCCTAGTAAAATGAAGCTAGATATTTTTCACACTCAGCAGTATGGCTTCTCTACAGTCAGTCATTCCTACTGATCAGGGATCCCATGCAGCAACACCACTGCTGGGCACATATGGGGAAGAAAGGATGCAATTTAACATCCGCATTTGGCACTCTCAGTAGGATTCATCTGATTTGCAAAGGAGGCAGACAAGTGATGCAGCCATTAATAAATATGATTCACTACAGTAGATGATCTTTGAAGCCTATACTTAAAAAGATCATCTGCGTATATCTCTGAATTCTATTACTTTTTAAAATTTATGGCAATTAAGTAAGCTATTAAGATGTAATGATAACACAATAATAAAAATAAAATTACACTCCATACCCTAGATATATTCCCATGATATATTATTTGCAGAAAGCTTTCAATAGAAAAAATATTGATGTGGCCCAGATTAAGACTTATTTGAATAGCATCCAGCTCCCTGGAGTTCCATTTAAGGATTCCACTGCTCTGTTGGATCAGATTTCACAAGATGAGGTTAAAGAGGCAATTGCTTCTTTAAATTACCAATGGTCCCTAGAGAGAAATGGCTTGGGGTTATTTTTATGAAAATATTTAGATCTCTCAGCAAAAAGAGAAATTTATCAAATACTGAAATTATAGTTTTGAAGAGAAATTTAATGACCATTGGATAAATAGAAATAAAATGGACATGAGGAACATCAAAACAGTTTTCTTGCTAATTTTTAATCACAGTATTTAGTGTGATATTCAAGAGTAATAAAGAGCAGATATATTTAAAGGACTAACAGGTCTGTGCAAAGAAGAATACTGACAAATTAGGATTGTTCAGAAGACTAAAGGGAGATAAAGTTTCCCAGATTATGCAGTCTGGGGAAACAAAACAACCCTGTGCTTTTTTTATTTTATTTTTTTATTTTTTTTACAGACCAATATACAAAATTTCTTAGTGCTCTAGTTTTTTCTACCCTAACAAATAAGTTGTGGCTGATCAAGAAATCTCCTACCATAATTTGAATCAGATTCCAGCCCAATTATAGCAACTAAGGTGTACACTACTCACAGATTAATCTGTGGAAAAACAACCCAGCATTCCTGGTGTTCAGTAAAGTCCCAAGACAAACTTTTTTATATGCAAGGTGTCTGCTCTCAGTCTCCATCAGAGGCAAGATGTATGGTTGCATAAGCTTCTGATTTGATTTGATCTGGTCTGGCCAATCTTACCTTAGTTTGAGACTGGAGGCAACTGCAATTCCACTGAGGCTGTTGGCCTGGCACTTATAAGACACTTACCATAGAAATAAGAGATGAGACATATTTTTGGCTGTAGAAAATGTCTTCGTTGCTTTTAAGAAAATTTGCTCAAAGCAGAACAGCTTTCAAGACACAAATATGAAATAATTTTTGCTAGCTGAAAAAAATTTAGATGTATGATCATTCTGGAAAAGACAGTTTTATGTTCTCTTCACAGTATTCATTCACTTTGCATAGGTTAAAAATTTTAGGAAAACTTTTTAAATTCTATATGAGGAAAAGATGATGAAATATCCTTCTGAAAATCCACATTGATTTTCATTACTACATGAGTCGATTAAATTAATTCCACATGTGCACAAACCATTATGCTGGTATCCTGCTTCTTGCTTCATGCCAGCCCAGGCAAATACTAGTAAGTGTGCAGCCATGTCTTTTCTGAACAGAGATGCACAGCCACCTGCCATCAATGAATAGACATTTATATCTGCTTGCTTAGGATTTATTTAGCTTTCGGCTCTGGGTACAGATGAACAATGAGGAGTTACTCCTTTGATGATTTAGTTCACCTACTCTATCACATCTTAATTGGGTTGAACTTCTATATATCTTTTAATATCTCTGACCAAATCACCCACCTCTCCTCTCTACTTTTTCTCATTTTTATTTTCTTTATAATTTTGCCTTTATCTTCTCTCCTTGTTTCTCATGACTCATGTCATTTTCATTACATTGTCAGTTCTGAAAAGAGTGAGAAATCTGTCAAGAATGGATGTAAATGAGATGAAATACAGGAACATTTGAGATTTATTTTAGTGATCTGAGTGATAAAGAGATAATGAGGGAAAAGAGAATGCTTGTTAAACAAATAGTGAGAGACAATGCTAGACAAATTGGAGAATAATATAGAAAAACAATCTATTCCTCCCAGACATAGTCTGCTCAGATTAGCATGTTCAATCAAACCTTTACTGACTATAAGACTGTGTCAGAAGTGACATTTTTAAAAATGGAAAGACAAGATAGGATTTGTCCATGAAAATCTTCCGCAATTATTGACATTATTATTTACTCTGAACAATTTATATGCTTGATTCTTTATTAAAGAAAGTTAAAAGCACAAATCTTGGCTTGAAGATTTTGTGATGCTGAGTCTTTCTGCAATAAATCAAGCGGGTAATTCTTCCAGACAGAGATGCACTGATGTTAAAGTGTCTCCGCATGAGGCCAGGAATTCGCTACTATAGTAACTTGCAAGTTAGGCCTTTCTTAAAAATCCAAAATAATAAATGAAATAAACCATCAGATTTGTTTCAAAAGAATAAAAAACCACAGGTCCTCACACATATATTTTGACAATTTTTAATTTTAAAATGCATTGTTCTCAAAAAACATATATATTTGTTAGTTACAGCTGCATATTGCTTTCAATTGCCATATTCTCTTCACTTCTTGCAAATTAAATTGTGATGCTTGCACTGTTGAGCAGATGCTCATAACCCAGAAGTTTGACAGAGGCCAGTGACCTTCACATGAGAATTTTGATAATTCATAACTGTGTAACGCAACAGTCACCAAAGCACAGCCCAGGCCAGAGCCCAGCAGACTTCTTCACAGCAGGAAATGATGCAGGAAAGACACAAAAGTCTGGGAGAAATCCTACCTGGGAGAAGAGAATAGAGCATATGACATGATATAGAACAATCAACAGCCACATGTGGAATGATTTGGCAGCAAAGAATCAGATGGCAGGTTCATTACCAAAACAGATAACATAGGAACAAATTAATCATTAAAAAGCATATGAAGTGTGGGCTTGAAAAGTGAAACTTTGGCTATGGAGAACATTTTGGAGTTGCAAACATGTATATGTTCAGCAGCATGAGGATTGGGCATAAGTGAAAATAATTCCTTTGAAAGTCTTCACTAATATTACAAGGTTACTACTCTTAAATAAGTGTTTCTTCATTAAAGCAAAAAACGGTCATCTTTTATCAACGTCTCTAACTATAGTTCTAAGTGATGCTCTCTGGTTCCTGATAATACTACGGAATTAGGATGAAGACATAGAGAAGAAGGAAAACCAGTGTCAGGAGTCAGAGAACTAAGAGATAATACCAGAATAATAATTTTTTTTTTGTGGAAGAAAAGCAAGGAGCCAAGATCTTCACCTTCTGAAGCCAACAGAAATATCAGTAGATTTAAAGCAGTCCATGTAATTATTTTATTGCTACACACATAGAATAGGGAATTTCTTATATATATATGAAATACGAACATTTGCATTTGGTTCCAGTTTGGCTTTACAGTAAAAAGAAATTCAGATTCGCAGATCTGTGTCACATTGACTCAGCAATGTGCCAAGATTAGAAATCTTGTTAATATTTTATTGTAACGCAATCCTATCAGATTCCTATATTTGTTCTCTACTGAATGCCTTTTCATTTTTTTTGCTGTACGATATACTGACAAAGAAGGTCCTGAACAAATCACAGAACCATCAGACTCACAGCTACTAATAACTCCCTCTGACCATGGTAAAGGCAGTTTTCTGACTCCCTATTATATATTTGCCATAGCTTTTCTGTTTAGGAAAATTATCAGGAATTCAGAGCACTTGATACCTTCAATGCATAACCTAGACAGAAAAATAGTTGCAAACTGCCTATTTAGAGGTCCTATGTTAGAGATCACAACTACTCTGCTATAGGGAATCTGGATGTGGAAGCCTGCAATAATAGTAATTCTACATTTCTCAAATCTCTATTTACGTGCTTTGTTGCCACAAGAGCTATGTCAGTCATCTCTCATATGAAGTCAGAATACAGTCTTAGTGACTCTCATTCAGTGTGTATTACGTGATACACCTCACACAGCTTGTCATGTAAGAATTAGTATCTCACTTGCCTATACCAAGAAATAAGCACACCGGCAGAATGGGTGCAACTATTTTCAGCAACTGTTTTGACAACAAACTGTCATCTGGTAGCACTTACTTTTCTCCAGGAGTTGCTTTGGAAGCTGGAGACTCACTTTGACTCAACACTCAATTACTGTTAATTAAAATTAACCAAAATAAGATCCAGTACTATTAACAGAAACTGCAAGCAAAATTAAATCTCCATATTTCCCCCTATAAAGCTACTGAGAAGCAGTTCTTCTCTTTGAACACCCTTACTCGAAAGAAATTTAAAAAAATAAGAAAAAAACTTCCTCCATTAGAATGTTTTGTATTCCTTCTCTGTGGATCACCAGCGAAGAGTTTGTCTATGGAAATAAAATAACTGGCATAAAAATGTCCCAGAGGTGTAGGTAAGATCAACAGTCTTTCACTATTTTGATGGCTTTTAAGGTTAAGTAGGCTGAAAGACTGAAAGCGCTACACAAGCATGGTCTGATACAATGCATACCAGCCTATTTTACAAATAATATTGCATAGGCAGTTACCTCCACTTAGTTTCAGTTCTAAAACAAAAACAAAAATGTTAAAAAGATTTTTTTTTCAAAGTTACTTGTTTTAGCTCCAAATTTTTTTACAGATTTATACTTTTCCTAGCACTTAACTTTTCAACTTTATAACAGTTTTTTAATAATGCACTTCAAAGCAGTAATGCAGACCCTTAGGTGGAGGTTTCTTAGAAAACCAGGGATAAATTTTTCACTCCTACCTATTATGTCATACCATACCATGTAGTTCTTAGCATTATCAAGCCCTTAATCCTGTGTTCAAAAAAAAATGAAAATAATCTTTTCCATAGGATAGGCCAAATATGGAATTCTCAATGATTTTCTTTGAACTTTGGAAATACTCCATGCTAAACAACATCCTTATAGTAAAGAGCTAATTGTTATCCTTCCATTCATCAAATCATTTACATTTTACCCTCTAGGGCTTTTATTTCAGTTAGCTGGTAAAACTAACTGTTTGAGACTTGTAAACATCCCCACGAAGCTTAACCCATCATTTTCTCAGGAGATAGGAAAAGATTTATTCCTCTACACATATATATTCCAATTCCATATATGTATTTTCAATTTATATTCAAATTCTTTTTCCCTTTACAAGACATTCTTAATCAGGAATTTGCACAGCAGAATAATTAAATCAATGAGAGAATTTTGGCAAAACTAAAGGTAGGCATACTTTTAATAACTTCCAGAAGTACTCCAGGAGATTTACAGGAAGTTCCTAGTCACAAAGTACAAACTCATCTTAAAACACAGTGTTACCCTGACAACACATGCTATGTAGGAAGTGGATTTAAAGCAGAAAATCCGCAGATAAAATAAAATATGTATTTGAATAAAATAGTTGCTTTTAGGTGCAGTAAGAAATGATTTTTTTTTGTTCTAAGCAATGTTTCTCTTATCAGATAATCTGAGACATGTAAGACATCTGTATAGATACAGAAGTTTCTGCATCCAAAGAAAATCACCTGCACAATTAGACTTTCTTATGGATATGCTTTCTTTTCTTCTTGTTTCTGCCAGCTGAGTGCATAGTGTTTTCCAACTGTCATTAATAAGACAATTCAGGAAAGCAGTTGTTGAGTTTATGTTTTGTGACAATCTTCATTTCTCACCTCCTTGATATGCTTATTTTCCTGTTCTGACAACCATATTTCTGTATTTTGTCATAAGATTTTTTGTACTTGAGATGTTTACTTTAAAATTAAAACATGCAATACTTGCCAATCTTATCTGAAACCTCTTCAAGTCCTATGTTTACCCAAGATGTAAATCAAGGGGGTTTTGATTTTAAATCAATTTTGGGCTTTTAACTGGTGCTATTTTTTACAGAAATTTTTCATCATTCAGGTATCATCAAATCTGCCACTGCAGTAGACATGTTTTCTCGGTGCATTTCCCAGTCCTTTCCCCTTTTAATGTAGTCATACCTGGCCACTGGCCATATGACTTTCCAGACAACCCATAACTTAACTCTTATGAAGGAAGCAGAAATAAATGCAACCACTAGATTTGCTGTATGCTATTAAGAACAATTACAGTAATTGAATCAAGACAGGAACTAAAAACTTTCAGTGTCCTTTTAAATCTAACTGATAGTCTACTTTCTACAAAAACAATCCCTTAAAAGAAAACAAAAAACCTCTTATAACTAAACTGAGATTTCCAAAGCAATGTTTTTATGGAAGAAGAAGAATTTAGTGTGGAGAACAGAGGATAGAGAAAGGAGCACAGAGAATTGAACTCTGTACCCAGATGTCTCCCACACAGTGCAGTTAAGCACATTTTTCCCACTGCAGAACTTCTGAACTAGTATATGGCCTTGGGGTTTTTCTTTCTGACACTTAAACTTTCATGCATGTGAGGTTTTTGTAAGGTTATGGACAACATAACCAGAAAAACCTTTCTGAACGTTAATGTACTATAAATGACCTTCCAAGAATCTTCAAGCTTCTAAGTGGGATAACATAAAATTGCAGGGGTGCATCTGCTCTCAGAGTGCTCTCTGTTAGAGCTGGAATCCATTGCTTCAGCATCCATCCCATGACAGGAGTCATGGCAAGTCTGAACTTGCAGAACATAGTTTGTCACATGACACCAAAATGTTACTATATTTGCACTAATTTCATCTTGTTTTACTCGGAATGTAATAAAGTTTCAGCTTTGAAACTGCCCCCACAAATGAGCAGTAAATGCTTTCTCTCACTTAAAACAAATAGCTCATATTTTTCTGGGAATCTTTAATAAGTCTAGAGGACAGATTTAGTAAGTCTTAATTATTATTCTTTTTATAATCCTATCTGATATCTTTAGGCTTCCTTCTCAGAAATTAAAGATGCATTATAGCTTTGCTGGAGAATCTATTCTGTTCTTTTACTTAAAAAATTAATTCATTTTATTGCTACATTACTGACTACCAACTAAATATTAGCTGGAAATACAGTGCTGTGAATAAATACCCAAGTATTCTCTAGAGTTAATATATGCCATTCTTTAATAAACTATAAGCAATGACTTGTAAATTGTTTCTCTCTATATAAAAGTTATTAGCTCTTCCTTTTAAAAATAAGTCATGTACTATCAAAGGGAACGTAAGTTATACTATGAAGTTTTCCAAATAATCAGTAGTAATTCTTACATATGCACTTTCCTACTTTAACATGCCATGATGGAAAGATCTGTATCTTTGGTCTAAATCAGATGTAATTAAGTTTGTGTGGGTGTGGCAATGCTCCCTCACATTGAGGTGCTGGAGTGAGTCCAGAGAAGGGCAACAAAGCTGGTGAAGGATCTAGCGAGCAAGTCATGCGAGGAGCAACTGCGGGAGCTGAGGTCATTCAGTCTGGAGAAAAGGAGGTTCAGGGGAGATCTCAGGGGAGATACTGACCTGAGTTGTCTCTCTACAACTTCTTGAAAGGAGGTTGTGGCCAGGTGAGGGTCAACCTCTTCTCCCTGGTAACTAGTGACTGGACAACAGGAAATGGCCTCATGCTGTCCCAGGGGAGGGTTGGGTAGGACATTAGGAAGAATTTCTTCACTGAAAAGGTGGTCAGCCATTGGATCAGGCTGCCCAGGGAAGTGGTGGAGTCACCATCCATAGTGGTTTTCAAGGCATGACTGGACATGGCACTAAGAGTTATGATCCAGTTCACTTGATGATTATTTCGATCAAAGGTTGGACTCAATGATCTTGGAGGTTTTTTCCAACCTTAATGATTCTATGATTCACCCACTGCAATATAAAGCTAATTTTTGAAAATTCTTTACCCTGGCAGCAGTACAAGAGAAAAAAAAAAAGAAAAGTATGTTCTCCCTAACTATTGCATAAAGGGAAAACAATTACTACTCTTCTAAGGACATCAGCAGAAACAGGAGCAATAAAAATTCATCTTCTACAGATTCAAATATCTTACTGAGAATGAGGTTTAGTAGAAAACCCAATGGGCTGTTATTATTTTTGTTGCATCTGTTTATTTTTAATATTCCTTTTTGCTAAGCACTGTATATGCACATGGGAAAAAGCATGATCCTCACTGTCGAAGAAGTTGACCTTTAATACAAACTACTAGAGAAATTTCAGCAGGCTGGAAGTGAGATGAGAAGACACAGAAATAGAAACAAAGGTATTGCACAACATGATAGTGGGTGATACAGCAGTCTTATTAGTACAAACTGAAGCAAGGAGAAGAAGTCGCTTAGCATAAGTGTCTTTAACACATGTACTGTATTAGGCACTGATGTCTCCACTACCCAGAGGGGCCCACCTCATTTCCTGCAGGAATTTCTTCCACTATTAATGACAGCAGTGAAGACAGTCGGCTCAAAGAAAGCTTTTTATGCTATCTTTGCCCAAGTGATGAAGCATAAAAATGAGAATAAGAGTTGAAAACAAACAAAAAACCTTCCTTACAAATAAAAAAATTGGTATTTTAATGTTTGCTGCATCTAGGGGCTTCATTTAGGGGCCTGTTTTAGTAGTAAAACACCAGGATATTGATTGCTGCTCTTCTAGTGTTCTGAATCGTAATCAAACCCAGACACATGGTTAAGTACAAAATTGCATCAACAACTTTACAGAAAATTCCCTTAGTGGTAACTTTTATACTACAGTATTACAGTGCCAAGCAGTTCTAATTTAATGCACTTACCAAATCCCCAGCATTGCTGTCAGTATAGGAATGAACAATTAAAGTTACTGAAACAATATTACTTCTCTCCCCACATCAGTGCCACTTTGTTCACCCAGAACATCTGGCATTTATGATTCATAATTAGAAATGGACACAGAAACCCATAATACTCTTTAAAGGGAAACGTAGTTACAGCATTAGCTATGGAAGGAGTCCATACTTTGTTCTTTCAAAGAGCCAATAAAGTATTAATTAATTCTCAGGATCCTGAGAGACAATCAAATAATCTAGTAACTTTGCACAGAAAGCTTGATGGAAGGCAATGTAGCCTATGAAGGATTTTCAGATTTTTTGCCTTGGACTATATCCTCAGGAAATAAAACATTATAGTAGGATTCCTAAAGACTGCCTCTGACTTAGAAAACATACATGATACAGATGTGGAGGTCTTATGTTAGGAAATGCCTTATTTTTCTCTGTCATCTTCCCCTTCAGTTCTTCCCAATTTGAGCAATAATTCTTAACGGAATAAATACAGAAGAAGGAATTAGAAGACCAATGTTTGACTATGATCTTTGCATTAATATAAAAAATTAGTTTCCCAAAACAGTTTTCCTATTGAGAAACTCTTATATATATATATGTATATATATATATATATATAACTGTTTGACACCTTTCACCTTTGGGGCTTTGAGCCTCAAACTATGATTATTAGATAATTTGAAAACTTCAGATAAAATAATACAAAGAATTCAGATTACCTAGGTCATGCAACTAGAAGATAAAATTCAGGCTAGTCTTCAGAAGATGGCATAGCTGTACCTTTTGCTCAGTCTTTTCTGAGGACTTTCAGTGGCAGGATACTGACCATGTCTTCCTATTGTTAGGTAGAATTCCTGTAACTTTCCCTCATTCAATACATACCTAAAGTTACTGACCTGAGAGTATCATATGCTAGTGCACCAAGCTGACTGTAGAGTATACACAAAGAACTTCAGTTAACACTGGTATCAATCAGCCAGAGCTGCCGGGCTGATTGACAACAGGAAGTTAAAACTAGATATATTCTGCAGTGACGCTGCATAGAGGTACACTGACAGTGCAGATTACTAAATTTGCTGGGTCTTAGTGCACTATAAAACTAGATGTTCTGAAATATTAGCAGCAGATTGGGTGAGAATCAGCCTTTCTGCTTTTAGCTGTATAAAACACATTCATCTACAGATACTCCAAGGTAGTGGTGTGAGGTGCACCTCTAAAAGTTGCCTACCACCTTGTTCTATCTGGGGAGTAACCCTTGAAAATGGTGTCTGAAACCCACCTGTATTATATTCCAGTGGTTATGACTGGTAAACCCTAAACCAGAAGAATGGACTGGAGTGAAATACTTTCTTGTACCTTCTGCTAGTTATTGCATCCTCTTCTTTAGAATCTGTGTTAAACCTCTCAACAAATATGTCACAGAAGAAACCCAGAAGGTTTATGATTCACTTACCTGGATTTCATGATACATGTTCTTCATCTGGGAAATCAAGCTATGTGTTCACAGACATTGTAGAACACAACCCAGAAAAGACAGGAGATCTTTACACACAGTCACAGAGAAAACCACCAGCTGGACAAGTGTTACAATCAGTTTAAATGTTGCAGAAAGAACTTCAGATTTGAATATTCCCCGAGCAAAATTAAAGCTCAAACAAAGTTATCTGTTGATACCAAAATCCGATATTTTTATTTTATTAATTGTTAGAGATGCAAAGAGAAAGAGGGAAAAATAAGAAAAGTTTGGAAAAAGCTAAGATTACTTTTAGAAGCATAGGAAAGATACTAACAAAATCTTTCCACTGAGATGATGGGGGGGAAGGAGCAGTTTCTGCCCTTGTTTTTTTCTTTCTCTGCCACTTTTCGATTTTATCTCTTTAACTGTTGGGGATCTTAGCAGCTTAGTTCTCTGGAATGCAGCCAGGATGCGTGGTTTTGCCACTCACATTTGAGTCGTGTTCCAGGCCGTGCAGGGTTCCGATCCTCCATCCTGGGTAAGCAGCACCTTTCGGCCCTCAGAAATATGGCATAGTGACTCTCAGTTCTTCTCCAGGCCAGCAGAGTTTCAGTCTCAGGTGTCAGGCAGGCAGCATGCAGTAGTGGAGAAAATGCAAAGGGGAGGTGGGGAGAGAGATGCTCAGTTACAGTAACCGGTTCTCTCCTTTCCTCTCCCTAGGTTTTCCAAAATTTTTCCTCAACTTTTATAGTGTTCAAAGGAGGTTGTACGTGGTTGAATGGCCCATACAGGGATCAAACCCACAAGGCATCATTAGCACCACGTTCTAACCAACTGAGCTAATCTCAGGGTTCTTTTCATTCAATTCAAAAATAAAATGATTACAGGTGATACCAACTCCCCTAGTAGAGCTTCTCTTTCATGACTAATTTAGACTAGATGCCAGAAGGCTTACATTAGTGAAAATAAATCCCATCCGAAGTCATCTCTTCAGTTTCAGAACATACAAGTTTGGGTTTTCAGTAGCTCAACACAGGGATGCAAGAAGTGAAATGTCAGACTAAAGCTTCAAGTTTGGAGAGTAAAAATTTAAAATTTATAGAAATTAAGCTGTACATTTTACCAGAGGTTGGCCCTAGTCATGACTGTAATCATGAACCCACTATGAAATTCCTACTGTCTTCATCCACCCAGATTGAAAACAGCCAGACATGTCAAGTAGAGTTTTTCATTAGTTCAAATGAGAGCTTTAGGACATTTAAAGGTAAGCACTTGTGTGAGTGCTTTTCTGGATCGTGGTCAAAGCATTCTCCAGGTTGCCTGATGGCTTCTTTATCCTTGTCCCAGACTTGCTGAATGGACTTCAATATTTGGGTAAAAAACGGTCCCATTTAATTTCTCTTCACCAAAACCAAATGCTGCATCTTCTGAGAGTATTTCACTTGAAGTAGCTATGCAAACTTCTTACTGTCCACTGTCTCTTTTTAGCCTTCATTTTCAATAGTATGAAAAGACTTTTTCTTAAGAAACAAAGAGACATAGTAATAAAACATGTTAAGGACCAGATATAACAGCCTTTGACATCAGTGGAAGTTTCTCTATTGACTTCAATAGGGTTTGAATTGGATTCTAAAATATTAAATTTAGTGAATACCAATTAAAGAGTTCTCTCATCAATAGCAAAAATATTTGAATGTCTATAATATATTAATTCTACTGAAAACAATGGCACAATAACTGTTTACTTGTCTGTGATATAAACAATTCCAATAATCAGCATGTACATATACAGATATACAAAATACACAAATGTGTGTAGTAACTAAAAATTAAATTATATTTCAGCAGACGTAATGAGATGTAAGTACTAATAACCTCACTAAAAAGTCTGATGAATACAAGAGCTCTCACATTTTAATTATTCTCGGAAAGGAAGTAGTATTAATCTGTTGAGCAGCTGATGACAGAAAACTATAAATAATGGAAACACTGCACAAATTAATTCTAGATTAGGACAGAAGAGTTTGTATTTAATAACAGGAAGACCATTTTTTGCAGAATCGTAGAATGATTTGGGTTAGAAGGGACCATTCTATTGGAGACTGTTCTAATTATTAGACTTCTTTTCTCTCTCATGATCCTCAAATTTTTAAAAAGAAGCAATCTTTCTCTAAATGAAGCTAGATGCTGGCCAGCAACATCCTACAAACACCACATCATCTGAATACTAATGAAAGGTCTCCTTTCAAAAAGTTTTGAGGCTGTGAAAGACTAATGGGAGTCTTTTCAAAATGTAGACTAATACAAAATACAATTGCTTGGGCAATTTTAGGCAATCGAGTTTATGGTATTTATATTGATTTGTTATGTATAATTAGTGATTATTATAATGGTTAAGCTAATTCTGGAAACACTTTTTTTTATGAGTCCAAGCTACTTTTCATACGTAAAAGCATAGCTGCTGGTAAAGAAACTTAAAGAGAGTAGGCTACCATTATTTATCATATTTGGCAAAGAAAATTCATCATTGCTGTATCATTCAGAATATGCCAGCATATTCTACATCTGGCAGTTTTACTAAGTGTCATTATTATTTGTATCACCACCATCATCTTTCCATGCCTTTTAGTAACACACTAAATATGGCACATATGAAACAAATTTTGCATATAAACTCCAGGAAAGGGCATAATACAAGTTTATCTTTGCCTTCAATTAGCCTCATTATTTCTGTTTAGTTGTCACTTCCTTGAAGAGGAAAACTGAAACAATTACTTATATTAATCATGGCAAGAAATGCTAAGACATCCCATAGGAAAACCATTTCTTCCTTATTGGCTTTTTGTACAAGCTGTATTGGCAAAGTCATTTCACAAGTTTAATGGATGACTCCAGCTTGTAAAATGCTTTGGTCAAGGTAGGTCATACAGTGTAGTATTACAGAAATGGAACTAGACAGGTTCAGTAACTAGAGTAGTTAAATAATAATGACAAAAAGGCTGCATGTTTACCCTTGCTTTTTATGCCTTCAATAAATATTTTTTGTGTCATAGGAAATTTAATGCTATAATGCAGTCAAAAGATCAGGCTTTAATTACTACAGTACCTTCGGTCAAAAGTTACATTACATTGTAATTTGTAAAACCTGTCATCAAAACCTTAATGTACCTCATGAAGACTGAAGTTGTGCCATCACAGAGGGTGGAATAATTTCTGTCCAAAAACAAGACATATGAAGTGTCTGTAGCAGTAGCAGTAAAGGAATTACGAAAAACCCTTTCATTTTAAAATAAAAAACATTCATAGTGGAAGCTGTCAGTTAACAAGTAGCTATTAGAACTGAATCCGGTGGTCTGCTTTTTTCTCAAGGTTTGAGTTTTCTGGTGTTGTAATGTGCTTCTGAGTGTAAATTTACTATCACTAAAAAAACCACTGAAATTCACACAACGTCACGTAAAGGTAAGAGGTTAACAATAAAAGGTACTTTGAGGTCTAACAGACAGCACCTTTTTTTGAGCTTGGATTAGCTATTTACACTTTCTGTTTTGAATTAGGATTTGGTTGTTCACCATTGACAGGGGCATTGAGTGCCCAATAATCCTGAATACTTTGCTTGTCTCACCTGAGGGGTTTAGCTTTAATCTGTCATTGATTTAAAGTCCACTGAATATTTCTACGTAGGCAGGGGGCAGAGATATATATAGTTGTTCTTACCCATGCACTAATCTGCTAAAAACAAGCCACTGTACTAGCCTTCTCACAGTATCACAGTGAAGTTAATGAAGTCTTTAAAGACATACCAGTCTATTATTTGGGTCTGTATTAGTGCACTATGTATCTTTCCAACTGATCCCAAATTTTCTTCAGCAAATTCACAGTGCATACAGTGCTTTGTGTTTGTCCTTTCTTTACCCATGTAAACAAATGCTCTCTAACACTGCTCTTCATAGCCCTGCTCTGCTCTACAATCCTGTCTTCTGCCCTGGCTTCCCAGAAGGACAGAGATGCTCCAGAGGGGTAGTGCAGCAACACAGGTGTGCCTGGTGATAACTGGGAGCATCACACAGTGATGAACTGGGAGTAGGGTGCCAGAACTAGCTGCTGCCAATGATCAAAGTGCATGAGGAATACTACTTTGAGGTAAGAGCCTTTCCCCTTACCATTCCTGAGCAGTGTAAATACACATAGCAAAGCAAGACTTTTTCATGCAACCTGGAGGAAAATATGAACATACAAAACATTTTTTTCAGTGCTTACAGTAATACATTTTAAGCACTAGACTGAAAAACACACCAAACACTTCAGAAAATGTTCATTATGCTGTAGAGTAAGTAATCACATTGTCAATTAATGAAATAAAACTCTGCAGTTTATGTGAAAGAAAACTGTGCTTGTGACAAAAAGGGATGAAAAGAATTAAGATGCCCTTTCAATTCAGAAGTTACTTCATAACAAAGTGAAAGGACTCTGCCAACAAGGCTTTCAAAGTTAAATAAATCTACTTGTGTTTGCTGTTCTAATTTAGTAGATCAGTATTTCAAAGAAACCCTGGAGATAAGCAAGTTGGCAGGAAAATGAAAGAAGCAGTTGTGGGGAGGAGAGTGAGAGAAGGGCTTGGACCTGAATTACTCTTGGTATTTACAGGTTGTGAGTAATGTTGATAAGAATTACAACTGCAACATTGATGACTCTCTGTTATAATACATACTGTCAGGAGCAGCCTCTTCAGTGACCTCTGGTAATATGATTCTGCTGGTGGATGGTTGTGACTTTGCTGAGGAAGCAAGTTAAAGCTGCAGAAATGGCAAGCCATCCCTCATTCCCCAAGCAGGAATCTGGCACTGAAGAGAAAATTGAAAAACTACAATATGCATTGTACAACAATAAATAAGAAAATAAAAAACTCTTGCTTTATGAGAGGAACACTTCTATACTGTGGAAGATAAGGGTCATGATAGCACATAACCACAGAGTCTTTGTCTAACAGATCGATGACTATTCTTTTGGCTGTGTGAAAATGTCTTTTGTCCACAGGAAAACTGCTGAATGAACAAAACGATTGGAAAAAACATTGTCTTTTACATGCTGGAAGCAAACACAGTAATTTATTGCTCATACCTTTTGTTATACCTTCTTCAGCAATAGTACTCTATATTTCATCTTCAGCTCACCTCTAAAAGTACAAATGCAGCTATTATCTGCAAGCATTTGTTAGAGAAATACAACACCTAATAACAACAGCAAAAAGATGCTATATTTATAGTTCTTCTGGAGTATGGTTTTATAATTTCAATAACACTTTGAAAAGAAAAAAAGACAGCTGCTTACCTTAGCCACTAATCCTGAAGAAAATGGTTTTTTTCAGAGTAATACACAATAAAAAGTAACTAATCATTAACACTCCGCCAGTCTAGTTGCTAGATTTGTAACTACCACTTTCCTGGGGGTTCTGCCTAATAGAAGCTGTATTCATCATTTCATTTCTTCCTGAAGTATAGCAAAATAGTCGAAGAAGCTGTGTTTATGTGTAAAAGAGAGTCAACTCCCTGTTGTGAGCAGGCTGGTTCCTGCCTATTACATTAAAAAAAATAGATTAGCATTGTTTAAAAACTTATTTTAATATTTACATTTTTTTACTACCTCTTTTCCTTCTTGTCTCCTCTCCACAAAAACCTTGAGAAAAGTATTTTTAGTTCTAAGTGAATGTGGGAAGTAATGTATGGCATAACAAGAGCCATGGTTTAACCATTATTTGTATCCCATCTACTTTTTTCACGTAGAATTTGTCTCTCTTTGTTGCACTGAAACTGTTCACACAGATTTTGCACTTAGAACTAAAGAAGACATCCAAATTATTTTTTTCCATTACTACTCTTGGCAAACTTCAATGGCCTTGTCTTGAATTTTACCTAATATTTAAAACCAAATTTTAAAAAAATGTTATATGTTAAGTTAAAAAATCTCTGTGCATTAAACAGAACATCTGAAGTCCTTAAAAGCTTCCATTAGGTTTTGAAATCAGAAACCTTTCTCATGTATACTGTGAAACAATAAATTAGCAAAACCCACCATCTAGTGACATTTGTCACATCTGTAATTTCCTAAAGTAACAGATAATGTTATCACAACCTCTTCCAAATTTTGTCTCTTCTTACTTCGTTGACAAACCCAACAACATTGTTTTGGTGTGAGGATCTATATATGAATTTAAAAAAATTGACTTGGATGTGCAGAAGAAACTCAACAAAGGTCATGGAACCTTCCAAAATAGTCTTTGGACATTTAACACAATCAAATTTTTCGGGTGTCTGTTCCAAACTCTCCTGTTATGACTTTAAATTGTTATAGTTTTTTGCCTAGCTCCTGGTGATAAATAATCTGACTACTACAGCTGGAAACTAGATCATAAAATTAGTTGCCAAGCATGGATCTTCACATGTACAGCGAGAAATGCCAGTGAAAAAAACACATTGCTCAGGCATAGTACTTAGAATTGTTTCAATTACTTTTATTTTACTGAAGAGCAAGAGCTTTCAGCTTTCTCCTTGAAGTGTCTTTATTACCATTAGCATTATCAGTCAAACCTATTACTTCAATGTCTAAGAGCCCCTTCCCCCCAAAAAGTTGACTCATTCAACTAGAAAAGGTACTGTTAGAGCCCAAAATTATATGTGTTGTCTCTAATCTAAATAAGCAAGGTATTTGTCAGGAGTACAAACAGAACAGAATGATAACAGTCACATCACAACACTTCAGAGTTTGAAGTGGTAATCCTCAGAAAAATAATCCCCATGAATTCTGGGAGAAGCTAAACAGTAATGTGAAGGGAAACAGTGTGAAGTTGACAAAGCAGGGATGAAAACTGGCATAAGTGAAACCTGGCAGGATGAGACCTGTGACTGGAGTGCCCTGGTGGGTTGTTACAGGCTCTTCAGGAGGGATAGGCAGGGCTGAAGAGGTGGAGGGGTGGCACTGTATGTAATAGAAGGGTTAGAATGTGTAGAGTTGGCAATGGTAGAGAGAGCCTCTGGGTAAGAATCAAGGGGCAAACAAATAATGCAGGTGTCATCATGGAAGTCTGCTATAGACCACTCAGCCAGGACGATGACACCGATGACTTATTGTTTGAGGAACTAAGGGACACAACTGCCCTTTTCCTTGTGGGGGACTTCAACTTGCCAGAAATTAACTGGGAGCATCACACAGCTGGTACAACCCAGGCCAGAAGATTCCTAAAAACCTGGATGACAACTTTATGGAACAGATCCTAAGGGAGCTGACTCAGAAACATGCTCTCCTTGATCTGCTGCTTGTCAACAGAGTGGATCCTGTGAGCAAAGTGGAGATTGTTGGCCGTCTTGGCCTCAATGACCATGAAGAGATTGAGTTTAAAATCTCTGTTGACAGGAGGAAAAGTGCCAGCAAAACCTCAGCTCTGGACATGAGGAGAGCAGACTTTGGGCTGCTCGGGGAACTAGTAAGCAAGGTCCCCTGAGAAAAGGTTTTTGCAGGTGCTGGGGTTCGTCAGTGCTAGTCCTTTTTCAAACATCACCTCCTAAGGGCACAGGAGGAGGCAATTCCCAAGTGTTGGAAATCAAGCAGGGGAGGCAAAAGGCTGGCTTGGCTGAGCAGGGATCTTCTCTTGGAAATAAGGCAAAAAAGGAAGGTGTATGCCCAGTGGAAGTAAGGTCAAGTGATATGGGAAGAATTCGGAGATGCTGCTTGCTGCTGTAGGGAGAAACTTTATGCCGCCAAAATTCAGCTGGAGTTGAAACTGGCCAGAAATGTGGGTGACAATAAAAAGAGTTTTTTCAAATATATTAATAGCAATAGACAGTATAGAAATATCATCAGCCCATTAGAGTATGAGGATGGTCACCTCACAGACAGGGACAGAGACAAGGCAGAGGTATTTAACACTTTCTTTGCCTCTGTCTTCAGCACAGATGACAGACCAAGGGTGTCTCAGTGCCCTGAGCTGGAGGACCATGACTGAGAGAATGATCAGCTCCCTGAAATTGTGCAGGATCTGCTGCTGCTCCAACTGGATCTGTACAGATCTATGGGGCCTGATGGGATTCATCCAAGTATTCTTGAAGAGCTGGCTGATGTCATCACAAAACCTCTCTCAATGATTTTTGAGTGATCTTAGGAATCCGGAGAGGTCCCAGGTGACCAGAAGCTGGTGAACGTTGTCCTAGTTTTCAAGACGGGCAAGAAGGAGGACCCTGTAAACTAAAGGCCTGTCAGTTTCACTTCAGGGCCTGGTAAAGTTATGGAGAATGGTATTGAAAAACACCTGAAAGATAACGCAGTCACTGGTCACAGCCAGCGCGGCTTCATGGGAAGAAAGTCCTGCTTATCTAACCTGATTTCTTTTTATGAAAAAGTAGCCCACCTAGTTTATCTAGGGAAGCCAGCTGATGTAAGCTTTTTGAATTTCAGTTAAGCTTTTGATACAGTCTCTCCCAGGACCCTTTTGGACAAACTGTCCAGCACACAGCTGGACAAACACAGCAGGTGATGGGCGAGCAATTGGCTCACAGGTCGAGCACAGAGGGTAATAGTGAATGGGGAAACATCAGACTGGTGACCTGTCACTAATGGAGTTCACAGGGCTCCATCTTAGGCCCTGTGCCCTTCAACATCTTCATAAATGACATGGACACAGGGCTGGAAGGCATACTGAGCAAGTTTGCACATGACAAAAAACTAGGAGGAGCTGTTGACTCCCTCAAAGGCAGGGAGGCCCTGCAGAGAGACCTCAACAAGTTAGAGGACTGGGCAATCACCAACCATATGAAATTCAACAAAGGAAAGCGCAGAATTCTGCACCTGGGATGAGACAACCCTGGATGTTCATACAGACTGGGGAATGAGATACTGGAAAGCAGTGCCATGGAGAGGACCTGGTGGTCCTTGTGGATGGCAAGTTGAATATGAGTCAGCAGTGCCCTGGCAGCCAGGAGGGCCAACCGTGTCATGGGGGGCATTAGACAAAGCATCACCAGCTGATCGAGGGAGGGGGTTGTCCTGCTCTTCTCTGCACTGGTGAGGCCTCATCTTGAATATTGTGTGCAGTTTTGGGCACCACAATAACAAAAATATTAAGCTATTAGAGAGCATCCAAAGGAGGACAATGAAGATAGTGAAGGGCCCTGAGGGGAAACCGTATGAGGAGCAGCTGAGGTCACTTGGTCTGTTCAGCCTGGAGGAGACTGAGGGGAGACCTCACCACAGTTACAATTCCTCATGAGGGGAAGAGGAGGGGTAGGCAGAGTTTTCTTCTCTGTGGCAACCAGCGACTGGACCTGAAGGAATGGCCTGAAGTTGTGTCAGGGGAGGTTTAGGTTAGGTATTCGAGAAAGGTTCTTCACCTAGAGGGTGGTTGGGTACTGAAACAGACTCCCCAGAGAAGTGGTCACAGCACCAAACCTGACAGAGTGGAAGAAGAGTTTGGACAATGTTTTCAGGCACATGGTGTGACTCCTGGGGATGGTCCTGTGCTGGTTAAGAGTTGGAGTCAATGATCCTTGTGGGTCCCTTCCAACTCAGTATATTCTGTGATTCTGTGAAAGGGTAACTCGGGAAAAGTAAAAGTTGAGGTGAGGATCAAGAAAAGTGGATATAGAAATCAATTTAGGATTGCAGAAGTTTTTAAATTGCAAATATTTTATATATACATTTCTTATAAGTCTATTATCATAGGTTTCCAAATCAAATTGCTTCCATTCTTTCATGTGTTAGAGCTAACAGACTGAAAACAGTCAGAAAACAGAGAGTCTTCTTCAGATATTTCATTTCTTTCTTAATAATTCATTAGAATTAATAGGAAGGAGAGCCTATTAGATTAATTTTTTATATAGCTTTTGAAAATAAGGACACTAACTACTAAGATTATTTCCCTAGTCTGATTCTGGCTAATATTACTATAATATATCTGATGACTATGCACTTATTACACCTAGGTAGATATATATGCAAAGTGGAATGAAGCAATATATTTGTAGATAATGCACAGATATTACACATACTTATGTACACACTTTCAGTGTTTGTGGATTTGAAAGTTCAGTTCTTTGCATTGACATTGAGAACTCCCTTCTATTCCCTGCAATGAGACCTGCAACTCCCATACTTGCAATGCAAAACCAGAGTAGTCCTTCTTTCTGTTGGCTCACTACAGACAGCTGGTCACATATCCTTTAATGTCCGGTTACACTCATCCACCACTATTGAACCCATACTGGAGAGGATTCATTCCCAGAGAGTCTTCTGGGAATGCTGTTGGTAAAAGTTAGTCTCCTGGCAAGGTTTCTGGCTTTAAAGTCTCAATTAAAGGCTATAACTCCTACCTCCAAGTTTGAACTGTGGTCTTTCAGCCATCACTTTATCTCCATTGGTTGGTACCAGGTAATGGGCGCTCCGGGATGAGATTCTTCATGACACAGTCACACAGCCTGCTTTGGCTGAAAGAAAAAGACAATAAGAGCCCTAGAAAATGACACTGACCGTGTGTACACATGCATACATACAGTACCATCTCAACAGATAATGAAAATCAATGTACTTGTTCCCACGTGAGGAATGCACAATCACCTCAGCTTTTTGAAAAAACTTTACTGAATTAAAAAATGTCACATTATTTTTCAGATGTGTTAGGCACACAGAAAATTTTCTTCAGAGTTAAAATTCTATGAAGTAGCTGAGGAATAAATACCTTGCATTTTGACTGGGACTTAAACCACCATCTATATTTGAGTAAGTTGCCTTAGACTGTTTTTGCAGTCAGTGAAGCGAAGTTGGCATTTCTAGGGCACATTTTATCTTATCTTAAAATAGCTGTCTAAAGCAGGTCAGACAAATTGTGGCCTTACCCTTTCAGTGCCTTTTATTCCCCACTGACTATAAAAAGCGTGACTAGCTCAGAGGTTCACGTCTACACTGTAGACATTTACAGGTAGGTGATAAATTCCATGCTATATGATTTATGATGACCTGACTGATGGTCAAGGAAGGATGAGTTCCAGGTGAATTCTTGCCTGCTCCAAAGCTGGATCATTTACAGAGTTGCTCAGCAAAGTAGATACCGCTG
This sequence comes from Pipra filicauda, assembly GCF_003945595.2. Taxonomy (NCBI): domain Eukaryota; kingdom Metazoa; phylum Chordata; class Aves; order Passeriformes; family Pipridae; genus Pipra; species Pipra filicauda. The sequence continues at coordinate 4,011,503 of NW_024103585.1, forward strand.
TATCTGTAAGGGATTCAACTCATGCTGTAGCCTTAAATTCTTGACACTTAAACAGACATTCACACCTTACTTATTCATAGAACTGGTGGAAATGTGGTCATCTCTGAAACCATCCTACCCTTTTGAAACACTCCTTGGCAGATTTGACTCAATGAACTCATAGATTCAAAAGCTACTAGAGGAGGATCAATAATGGCACATGCAGTTAGCACTTCTACCTAAGTGTCTGAGGGAAACCATGATAAAATTTCAAAAAAAATTAGGCAAAAGGATTATCACCTTGCATTTGCCCATAAGTAAGTAATTGAAATGACATATAAAAGCAGCATAAATAAAACCACTCATCTCTATCTTTTGCTTCTTCATCTTCTTCTCACTCCTTTTATACAATTAGGTCTTTTATTTGTGATAAATACCTCCTACTGTTCCCACTGAAACCAAGCTCGTATTAGATATCAATTAGTTTTATTTTTCAGCAATATGCTGTATATGCACTGTACATCTTTGTCGTATAAACTGTAAGATTTCTGTGGTTCAGGGACTGTCCTTTATTTATTGTTACTTTCATATCATCTACGCAACTATCACATATGATCAAAAGAGTAATGTTATTTGCACAGAGAGAATAATAAAATCACTGTAGTTTGAGCAAATGTCTCCTTAAACAGGAGAATATCTTTGTAATTAATGATCATAATGATACATTAATACGATACATTTTCCAATTTTGTGTTGCAAAACTAAACTTTTATTTGTAACATTTCAGGCTCTGTACATAGCACAAGCATGAATGTTGCTTGAAAATAACTGTTAGGTCAGGTTTCTACCATTTCAATCACTCTAGATGCTGAGAGAAATAGTAATTCTCTTCCTATCAATATTACCATAAGAGAGAAATCCCTAAATGTTCTCCAGAAGAGTTAGACTCAAAAACCATTGAATGCATCGAAAAATCTTGCATTGAATTCAATTTGGTTTGGTTTTGGTGCTTGTAGAAATCACTCTCACTTTAAGGATGAGTCAAAAATAAATTGTGTTTCTTCATGCAATTTTAAAGGGCATTTTCCACTTAAATTTTTATGCTTTAATTCTCTTGTTCTATGACAACCTTAATATGATACCCTCTTTCTTTGAGGTAACCTAGTCCATTTTAACATAAACTCTTGAAAGAAAACTATCTTTTTTCAGAAAGCTATAATTTCCCATTTCAAGGATCAGATTAAATTACTTTACTATGATACTCTGACTACAGAGTAGGAGAGTGAGAATAAGGTAACTTTGGTGTAAGACTCCTGTAAGGAAATAATTCTCATTTTCATCCAATTTATTTAACCTCACACGGCATGGAATTGCCACATCATCAACATCGGTCCTCCACAACACCCTTTTCTCTAAACTGGAGAGAGACGGATTTGATGCATGGATTGTTAGATGGATAAGAAATTGGGTGAACAGTCACATCCAGAGGGTAGTGGTCAATGGCTCGGAGTCCTGATGGAGGTCAGTAACAAGTGGTGTCCCTCAGGGGTCTGTATTGGGACCAGTGTTATTTAATATTTTGATTAACGACACAGACAAAAGGGATCGAGTGCACCCTCAGCAAATTTGCAGCTGACACCAAGCTGAGTGGTGTGGTTGACACACCTGATGCCATCCAGAGGGACCTGGACAAGCTCAAGAAGTGGGCCCATGGCAATCTCATGATGGTTTAACAAGAGCGAGTGCAAGATGCTGCACGTGGCTCAGGGCAGCCCTCTGTATCAATACAGGCTGGGGGATGAATAGGGGGAGAGCAGCCCTGCCCAGGAGCACTTGGGGTGGATGAGAGGCTGGACATGACCCGGCGATGTGCGCTCACAGTCCAGAAACCCAATTGTGTGCACGGTTGCATCAAAGGCAGGGCGGGTCGAAGGAGGGCATTCTGCCTCTCTACTCTGCCCTTGTGAGACCCCACCTGGAGTGCTGCATCCAGCTCTGGGGTCCTCAGCACAGCAAGGACCTCCACCTGTTGGAGTGAGTCCAGAGGAGGGTCATCAAGATCATTAGAGGAATGGAGCACCTCTCCTATAAGGAAAGGCTGAGAGAATTGGAATTGCTCACCCTGGAGAATAGAAGGTTTTGAGGTGACCTAATTGCAGCCTTGCAGCACCTGAAGGGAGCCTACAAGAAAGATGGAGACAATCCATTTACAGGGTCATGTAGTGACAGACAATATGTAATGGCTTCAGATTGAAAGAGGGGAAGTTTAGATTAGATATTATGAAGAAATCGCTAGTGTGAGGGTCATGAGGCACCAGAACAGGTTGCCCAGAGAAGCTGTGGAAGTGCTCAAGGCCAGGTTGGATGGGGCTTTGACCAATCTGATCAGGTTGCTTACCTGGCAGGTGTCCCTGCCCATGGCAAGGGGGTTGGACCTAAATGATCTTTCAGATCCATTCCAACCCAAGTAATTCTATTATTCTATTATTACTGGTAGGAATTTCTAAATGTTATGTTCTGTTGAATAGGGATTAGAGATGCCTCTATAGTCTCCAAATCTCTTCTCTGACTTTCATAGGTCTTGCTATCTTATGATCCTTTCATAAAATAAACAATTCAAGCAGGCAAGATACCTAGGAGTATACCTGGGAGCACAAAATATTATGTGGTGAGAACAGGTCAGAGTGACAGCTACATCAGTGTTTGACAATGAAAGACTTGCTCTCTCAACAGCCTTAGATGAATTCTCTTTTTAAGGTTTTGAGTATTTGCTATACATTTGCTACAAGTGCTGAACATATAAATTAAATGTCACAAGGTTTGACTGTGAGCTCAGTTCAGTTGGTCAAGCATGACGCTAATAACACCATGGCTGTGGGTTCAATCCCTTTATAGGCCACTCACTTAAGAGTTGGACTTGATGATCTTTGTGGGTTCCTTCCAATATTCGATGAAATATTCTGTATCCTATTAAGACACTTAAACTTTTGCTTTTTATTCAGGTCCATGGTGTTGTATATGACATAGTTTGTTTTATACTCAATTTGAAAGGTTTCAATGGGCTTTCTTGTTTAAGAATTATGTTCTGTAAGTATGAAACTGAATTTCTAAGTAGGAAATTTATCAAACAGAAAGAAAAAATGAAAAGAGAGGATCTGGCACTTGATGATTAAATATACTCCTCTCAGGACTGGAAGACGGGTTCAGAAGATAATTGCTGATTGTTAATTTAAAAATGGCCTGAAGAGGTAACATAAAATGTACTCTAATTAACTTTGCCAGTTAACGAAGCTATAAATTTTTTACTTGAAAATACTTGTATTTGTTCTGTTCCAAAATTGCACATAATTAAACATTAATTTAATTTTAATTGGGTCCCTAGTGAACACCCCTATGGCATTTTGTCTTTTAAAACTTTGGCGCTTTTTTCAAGCAAAAAAACTTGTACTGGCAAATCAGCCAGAGGCATGGTGTTGCCTTTGATTGACAGCTACACCAGTAACTCTTTTAATAAGATCGGGATGACTTGGTCGATCTAGATAGTTTTTCTGTATGAGTGACAGCCTCAGGCACAAGTAGTCCAAATGAGGGCTTGAAGCTCCATGCTTTTAAGTAACCCCTGAGGTACAGCTAATCCAACACTTCCCTACATCAGGCTATCACATATCAAATGTTCTGAAGTATCTGTCCAGTAACAAAAGAGAGGCAAGTAACTCAGTCATCTATTAAAGTGTAAGTGATTGGAGTTATTTTCTGTGTGTGCTTCAAAAAAGAGTTTTGTCGCAGTAATTAACTTAGACTATCATAAGTGTTTCCTGTGTATGTGTATCAGCAGTGCCCAAAGTACTGCTTCCAAAGAAGCTCCTATGCAGGAAGCTTACAAACTGGAAAGCATGGAGCTGGGGATCTTATTTATAATCATGAAGAGGACAGTCTGAGACTGATGGAGATGTGTTGCAAAGAGCTACAGAGGTAAAATAGAAAAACACTGCTATGCAACCAGGGAAAGGGAAAATTTGCCTGTTTTAGTGAGCAGCCAGGTTTCTTCCTTGAAGCCTTCTACAGTAAAAACAAATCAGCTGTTTCAGCAATAGATTGTTCTGCTGGTCTAAGTTATTTCCGTGCCAGGAGGATATTGTCTGCATAATGCATGGTGTCCGTCTACACTCTTTGATTTTGCGAGAGACTATTATGTGGTAGGGTTTTGGGAGCAAGAAGGTCAGAGTGGTAGTTTCTGTGAGAAGCTACATGAAACTTCCCCTATGTTTGATAGAGCCAGAGCCAGGCTGTGCCAAGATAGACCCACCGCTGGCCAAGGCCAAGCCCATCAGCAATGGTGGTAGTGCCTATGGGAGGACGTGTTTAAAAAGGGAAAAAAGTTATTGCACAGGAAAAAAACTGCAGCCAGAGAAGAGAGGAGTGAGAATATGTGAGAGGAACAACTCTGCAGACACCCAGGTCAGTGAAGAAGGAGGGGGAGGAGGTCCTCTAGGCACTGAAGCAGAGTTTCCCCCGCAGCCCATGGTAAAGACCATGGTGAGGCAGGTTGTTCCCTGGCAGCCCATGGAGATCCATGGTGGAGCAGAGATACGCCTTCAGCCCATGGAGGACAGCATGCCATGTCACAGAATGAGTGAGGTTTTGCGCCTGATATAATACGAACACATCCTTCTTTTCTGTCACAAGGGAAATATTTATACAAGTGTGTTATTTTCATGTAACATTAATGGGGTAATTCTTTAATCAAATAAATTACCCTTTTCTATGCAAACAAACAGGTATACTGAAATCAAATCAAATATGTTATCATTCTGCAAGACAAGCACTTAAATTTCATGTCAGAAACTAAGCTTGACATACAGCAATGGTATTAGCAACAAAGAGAAGTGCAAACAACAGCTAACAAACAAAACCAAAACAATGCAATTTGTGACTCAGAATCTTAATTTTTGTCTTAGTTTTATGGTGTGATGGGTATTTAGGAGCATGTTGCAATGTTCTATTTAGGTATTACCCCTACAAAAACACAGAATTCTTTCTGGTTGATAGAAAGACTCATAGTGATGACAAAGGACTTCAGGTCAGATAGGGAGGCCACAACTCAGCAAGACTTTTAAGCATTTTTAAATGTTATGCATAGGTTTATATTGCTTTAATAAATAGGGGTAGAGTTAATAATGTATGAAAGTAGCTTCATGATTTGAACCCTTAATGTGAACATGCTGAAGACTTCTGAACAGGAAGATTTAAATTTTGGTTATGGAAAGTGTAAATTCATTAATTAATAAATCTTTTTACCTTTATTTCATTCTCTCAGTGTATCTTTTTTTCATTACCCAGTCAGTAGAATTCCACATTGCAATACTTCACATCAGCCTGTAGATACCAAAGTTGCATAATATATGGTATGAGCATTTATCTTCCAGCAGTGGGTGGTCTGATTCCTTAATCCAGCTGATTTTTTGCATTAAAAAGCTTAGCTCAGCTTTCACTCTTAGAAAATTTATTTTACTCTGCTTACATACATTTATTTTAAACTATGTGTGGGCATACATGCATGGCACAGTGTCCAGTAACTGTATTATGTAGCCAGGAACATCTCAGTGTTTCCATCACTATTCCTTTCTTATTGATTCATCACAAGCCAATAAAAATTCACCTAACCCTGAAAACAAGACTTCTGTGCTTTAACATACTATATTTCACTCAGAACAAAAAAAAAAAATAATTTCAGTATCAGTAATAAAACTGTAAGGATATAAAAAGAGTAAGAGAATAAGAAAAAACTTACCAGAGAGGCTGTATTGTTTTTGTGTTTCTAACATCAATTTTTCAGCCTATTAATTACTACAAAAAGGACATAAATGCCTAGATATTTCCAAGGGAAAATGCACTTTAAAAGGCCATCTGACACCTATAATACATATTTCTAATTGTTGCATAGGGTTGTATTTGGGTTTTGCTTTAAATCCTTATTTCTCTAGGTTGGATATATTTTTTGTTCTGTTATAAAAGTTACATTTTTTTGGCTTTAAATAAAGTTTATATGAACTCTGTCCAATGTCTGTTTTCTCCAACATTTTAATGTACAGTACTACAGCTGTGTGTCAAAAAAAACGGTAACTAAAAAAAGCTCGAGTTAAGAGCCTGAAGAGCTTAAACACATAAATACAGCTCAAGAAGAATGTGGTGTTTTGAAATTATTCCTTTCCTACAGCATCATGAATCTGACGACAATCAAACTTTGCAAGAAGTGTTCAAATAGATGAATAATCATTTTACATGTCAAAGAGACAGCATCAAGTCCTATCTGGGAACTCTAAGTGGACCATGAGTCTATCATGCCCACATATCACAAAAGGAAATGGTTATTATGAAAAATTGTCTATTTTGAGATGAATGTCTGTGAGAGTACAGTTGCCTCTCTCAAACACTGCTAAAGCCACAGAGGACTTTGCCATGAGATAAGCACAGAATGGAGTGACAGGATGGTGCTAACTCCAGGCCTGGTGAGGCAAGATCTGGCTAGCACATCGTAGGTATGAATCTAGACAAAAATTCCTACTGTGGCAAACCGTGTAAAGAAGCAGCTGCTCATATGCATGTCATCGGTCAAACAAAGATCATCTTGAGTTATGGGTGGGAGAGACTGAAATGGTTAATGGCTTAAATATTGTTAAAATCACTGAAAGACTTTTGCCCGCTGTAGCAAACTGTGCAAAGAAACAACTGAAGCCCACCCCTCCCCAAAAACACCTATTAATTTGGACTGTTACAGGAACTTGAGATAAAATAAAGATATAAATTTAATATATATAATATATATAAATTATATAATATATATAATATATATAAATTTAATATATATTTTGTCCTTTATTCTAATAAAGGATAAAATTATCCCAGGAGAAGAACATATTCACAAGTGTGAGAGACTGGAATGTTAATAACTCAAACAATCAAGGTGCAAGCTGACCATGTACAAAGTAACTGCCCAGGTGCTGAGGGTGTCCTTACACAAATGACTCAGCTGTGGTAACTCCCCTCTGGGGAATTACCAGAACAATTCACACATAGCCTGAAGATATTCTGCTGATGGGTGATAACTGACTCAACTGCTGACATAACAGGCTGCTGTAATGTCTTACAAGGTGTCAAAGACTCCTGAAATGTCCAGTATGATCCAATATTACATCATCCAGTGTAAAACTCCATGCCTCAGGGGACGTACCAGAGGCATTTCCACCTAGCCTAAGCATATTAAAAACCCCTATGGACTCTGTGAGGTCTTCCCTTACCCTTCCTGGCCTTCCCTTAGTGTATCCAGCCTGCAACCATCACTTCGACGAGACTGGGACTCTCACCACCGAGAAAACCTCAAGAAGAGGACCAGCAGGATGCTGTTGGAATCCACAGTGGTGATATTTTTCTACTTAATCTCTCTTTCTGTCACTCTTTCTCCCTCCTCCTCTCTCTTTTTCCTGTTGCTTTCTCTGTCTTTCTACCTCACATTTACTATTAAATAAAAATCCATACTATTGACTTCAGCATATGGTCTCATTAATTTGGGCAGAGGCATTTCTCTAATAATTTTAATAACCTGACCATAACAATGGTACAGATGGCATCTCTGACCACCACATCCCCCACACTCCCTCCCCAATGTGCCTTCGAGGATACCTGGAACTTGGACTGTAAGTTTAGCCACCCTGATGGGAACTTCACATAAGATAAAGGTGCTATTATTGTCTGGGTGTTATCTCAGACCTAGGGGGAGGTAAACAAAGGTGAAGGAGAGGAATGTGTCACTGACAATGGACATAAAGAATGCAGCCACAAAGAAAGCCAACTCAGCAACTGTGCTGAAATCAGCTCAGACTGGGTAAAAGGTAATTCCAGCTGAAGGAGATCATGATCCACCAACTCAGGAAACCCATTGACTCAAAAGAAGGGAAAGACTGAGCAGGAGACTAATTAGCATTGGAAGCAAGGGAATCATTTAACAAACAGAATAAGAGAACTGTGTAGCCAATGAGCATTAACTCATTTGTTTGATAAAATGTATAAACAGTTAAAAATTTTTAACAACCGCGGGATGCCCATCACTGAGAAGCCCAAGGTGAAGAAGGACCAATGGGATACCACTGGACCCGTGGGTGGATCTGATTGATGCCTCTATCTTTCTCTTGCTCTCTCTCCCCCTCCCTCTCTCTCTCTCTGTCTTTCTTCCCCCCACCTATTTATATTTCTTTCTATCTCTCTACCTCACATTTACTTTTAAATAAAATCCATACTATTGTCTTTGGTAAATGGTCTTGTTTGCTCCTGAATTCAGGCAGAGACATCTCTCAATAATTGGATCTTAACAATGTCCTTAGGCTTTTCACCTTGAGTCCTTAAGGACTCACTGCAGCAAAGACATGAATTTGCATTTTCCACCTTTCTATTGACTCTGTTCTCACTTTGTTTGTTTGATCATTAGTAAATGGCAAGAGTTCCTGGTTCTGTGTGGGCTACACTATGACTGCAGTGAGAAATAGCATAAGGAAAAGCAAAGCAGATTAGGTGAAGTGCACAAATTAATCACATGGAATTGGTGGCTTGCGTTTTCTGACATAGCTAACTTCTCTGCTCCAATTCTGTTGAAACCCTTTAGGAGAGGTAGCCAAGCCTAGAACTCTTCCATGCAAACACAGGAATTCCTCTGTGGACGGCAGGCCTCTTTAAAGGGCTTTGAGGTGCCATGTTCTAGGAGTACACACATATTTATGTATAAAGATCTATTTTTCTAAAGAGGGAGTCTGTGTGCTAAACTAGGTAGAGTATCAGAAAAATGTAGAATTCATCAAGATCTAAGAAGTTTACTTTATAATTGATGATTTCTAGTTACTGTTTTGTATGTACAATTCACAATGAACTGAGTTACATCAGCTTCGAGAAATATGTCTCCTTGAAGAATATAGCAGTCTTCATTCTAGGACAGAATATAATGTTTATGGTACTTTCCAGAGTCATGAACCTCAGTTTGACTACTTGAAAAGTCTAGAAATTGAGGAAAAAATAATAAAATTAGGTGGTTTCCACAACAGAATGCTGCTCATTTCATGTTGTCTACAAATGGTAAGAATTATCTTTGTGGAAAGAATTTTTTCTGAATATTACCTCACCAGTGATCTATTTCTTGTGGGGGTTTTGGGGTTTTTTTGTTTGTTTTCGTTTGTTTGTTTGTTTGTTTGTTTTGTGTTTTTTGGGGGGATTGTTTTTGGTTTTTGGGGGGGGTTGGGGGTTTTTTTAGTGTGGGGTTTTTTGTGTGTTTTGGGGTTTTTTTGTTTTATTTTGATTTTGGGGGGGGTTGTCATTGTTTTTTTGTTTGTTTTTTTCTGTAATTTTTTGGGGATTGCTATAATGTCTTCTCTAATTATATGCAAAATATGTACTGATTGTGATACTCTGCTAATTACTGATTTATGAACATAAAAATAATGAAGCAACAATAGCATAAGCAAAGCCATGGAGCTGCATTCTGTGGATATAGTGACCAAGCTGTCAATTTACATACCCTGTTACTCTGCTTTATAACTATAAATTGGTAGACATATGCTGAACTCTAGCAGAATTGAGTTTGACTTGATGATCTTAATCTTGAAGTATAACTTTTCTTTTTAAATTTGAATCACCCTGGTTACAGTGCTCTTTTTATTTTTCCAGTACCTAAACATCATGTGTGCTTTGAAAAACAACTGCTTAAAAGACAACAGACACTCTACAATGAGTATATTTACACTTTTTTCAATATATACCTTAGATTATATAAAAGCATTGCAAAAATTACAAGTTGAAAATTACTAGTTTTCGTGCTTCTTGGCTTTTTGTGTGTATTTTAGTAGTACTGATCATGTGTTAGGCCTGTAAAAGTACTGTGTGTGTTTCGATGAATCAGGAGCAAGCTCTTATGCGGATGATGCAGAATGCCTCCTCAGAGCTCCTTGGGATTTGGAAAGATTAGGGTTATAGTACAGTCATGTGGCATCCCAAATAGTAATTTTGATTCTGTTATGAAGTTTTATATTCATTCAGTTGATGTATTACACTGAGAAATCCCATTTTTATTGCATCTTGTACTGTAGTATACTGTTGTAAAGACTTTATTACAGTCCTCTATTTGTTTTGGCTCGATGGGTCAAAAAATTGTTTGTATTGTACAGGTCTGATCATTTAACAGGTATTCATTTAAATGGGTAATAAGTTACAAGAGTTGTGTAATGAGATGGAAAATTACTAACCACATATTAGGTGATTACTATGTTTTTTGTCCAAATCAATTTTGGCAGAAAATAATAAATCTAGAAAATAGGCTTGGAACCTACATTTCAAATTGGTAATCAGTAAGTCATTCTTGTGAAAATATTTTCCCATTTGCTCTTGTTTAATGGGGAAAGAAGCCATTGCCTTATTTAATAGTAATTTCGTAGTGAGATACAGGAGTCATATGAAAAGGGATATGCATCTGAACTAAACCTTCCCTCAGAGACAGTGTCACATCTTCAGCCTTTTTCTCTGTTGAATATTGAGATTTTCCTTGGTCACCTCCCAAAATAAGTAGACTCCATAATGGCCAAAAAAAGGAAGGACAGAAGCAAAGCCTCTATATGTGATTAGGAGACTAGGAAGACAGGTCAAGTGTGGATTTACCAGGGAAAGCTTGGGTCATACTTTCCCACATTATGGCTCTCCCTCAGCCCTCCAGACAGAGCACATGTCAGAAGGAAGTTTGGTCCCTCTCCCAGAACACACATGCTGGCAGCAATGTGACAGGAGAGAAACAGAAGATTCATGAAGATGTTGGAGCCTTCGCTTTAGTGAAGCCCTACTGGAGGCCACTATCACATTTTTCTCAAGATGAGAAAACTTGTTCCCTCCATCCTTTAGGACTGCTGACACCCTATTTTATATATATATATATATATGTTTTTTACAACTTCATTTCCTTCTACCTTGGGTTTAGCACAAACTAAAATTCTGAAATGTCTATATAGAATTTCCATACAGTCTGTGCATTGTGTCCACAGAACAACAATTCTGATGTGAGCAGGCCATAGTAGAGGATGAGTAAATTGCTGTGGTAAGCCTGCACTTTAAACTGTGTGAATTGATTTCGAGGGCTCTCAGATGAAATCTAGAAGCTAAAACTTATCTCCAAACAGGGTAGCTAACAGTAGCAAGGAGACAGATGGCATCTGCCTACAAACATCTCCAGGTCTTACAGACTGTAAGGAGATCTAGACTATTGAAAAGCAAAGTGAAAAGGCAAATTAAGCCATTTCTGAATAATTTCATTTAAGCCTGGCCTAAAAGAATAGCATCTGCTCACATGATCATTTGCAACTCAAAAGAATTCTTGGAAGCTGTTTCTTTTCCCAGTCCAGAGCTACTGATTGCTATGTTGCAGCTGTGAAGTACTACCAGTCTGTGAAGCAATTTCAATGCTAATAAATTAAATGTGCTTCTGACCTTTCTCCAGTACTGCAGCTAGTGAACCTAGAAAGGCTGGCACCCATACTATTAAACAAACTTTCTATGCAGAACACACTAACAAAATTCAAAACAACTATTGGGAATAGTCATTGGACTGTGATAACTCCCAAAGCATATCCAAGAATTATTTAGGAGATGGCTAGTTAAAAAAAAAAGGATTATACTAATAATTCAGCTATGTAGACAATTTAATACTGGTACAATGAATGTTGCCTGATACTTGTCAATTTTCTAGTATAAACATAGTATGCCTATACAGGCTGACTTAATATCTGTTAAAATGTCAGAATAATGAACAGATTTTCACATTATCAAGCACTAGCCACAATAACCAGGACAAAGCAAAATTAAGTTTGTTCAATCACACACAGTGATGACATGCCATAGTCTTATAAACATGCTTTTTTTGAGACAAGAGGATCCTGCACTATATCTGCAGGAAACAAGAGCTACTGTGAAGAAAACAGGAAGTGATAATTACATCATTAATTACTTGCAATGTTATTATTACTACATGTGAGCAAGGTCAGGATCTATCCATCACTGCCCAAAGCTTTGGCGTTACCAGCACATTGCTCCACAACACTTACTCTGAGAAACTGGTTTTTTACACAAATAACAGGCAGTCTATTTTATGCAATTGACAGGTGTGTTATTTATGGACCAAAATAATTTATCTAGTGTTAGGCCACTGACTTGAAATGAGTTCAGTGCGGGTGAACTGCATTTGCCCAAAGCCCTTAAAAGCCTTTAAAGCTTCAGAGGAGCACAAGACTTAGATGAAATGCATCTCACTCCAAGCTTGGGGATGTAGTATGGCCTCAGAATTACATTTAGATAGAATTGGTTTTCTGTGCTTCTGTTTTAAGTATTTTGTTTACCATAATACTTCTCAGAGTCAAAGCAAAACAGGTCTTGTTCTCATTCTGGCTTTCAGAGTGACTTTGCAAAAATTCTCTTTTCTCAAAAAAATCATACCTTCAAAGCATCTCAATTCCTTATGTAAATTGAACTGGACAGTAAGGTCAGTTAGCAGCAAAATAACATTATTTAAAAATAAATCTCCATCATGCACTGGAACTATCCACTAGGGAAACATTAGTGAGATAAAAATTTATGTTTCCCAGCTTGTAGCTTCAGACTGTCTATTTTAATTTTGTTCATATTCCACTGATTATCTGCAGTGGATTTAATATTCTGCAATACCAGATTTTGTATTATCTCTCTGGTCCTCTTCGTCTTGCTTTCCATTTACTACTCCATGCTATTATTTGGTTACATGAAGGAGCTTGGCTATTACTCTGTTGTTCCATTTGCGTTGCCAGAATAGTTTTGATCAATACAGCTTGTAAAAAATTAGATCATAAAATGCAATGTATTTAACAAAACTTTTTTTGTCCGTTGTTCTAATAACGTTCATCATTTCAAATATAGGAACTACGAACTGTTTACACCCCACTTCTGGCTTTTTAGTATATTTTGCAGACTATTAAACATAAAATACATATGAACAGTTAGTTCATCCTTGAAGAAATACATTGAGTTTGAAGGTTTTTAATGCTACTGTATAAATTTATATTTCAAGATATTTTCAGTTTCAACATGAAGTGTACAAGATAATGGGGCAGAGATAACAGGATGGTTTAGTACTTACCTCTGGTTATAGTATTTTTCCATCAATAAAAGGGCACCAATGTACACGGGAGTTGTGGCAGTCTCACTTTCTGTGGACTCTACAGGGTAACAAGCTTTTATATTGTATATAACTGAGTTCACATTTCTATTACTGAAATTATTATCCCATAGAACAACACCAGGGTGTCTTTCTAATGACATTTTTATGCAAAATGCTTGATTCAGCAACAAAACCTATTCTCACCTTTAAAACTATTTATGCCTAGTTAAATGAAAAATTGTTCCTCGCACACAGTCAGTAACCTAATCATTTTAATCTTAATAACCCACAGAGAAAACTCATAAGCAGTGATTATATACTGTGTGGGCTGCTTTCCCTTCACTTCAGAGATTTCTGTAATAAAACTCTACCTGGAATTGGAACAGTTCTCAGCTCCTAATGGCTACAGGCTAAAGAATCTCATTTTCATAAGTATTTGAAAGGAAAATTCTTATTTGCTGTCAAATAAAGTCAATCTGAGCATTTATCAAAATCAGAACTATTAAAGTAAAATACAACGGTGGAAAAAGTAACTTAAGAAGCTATCACTAATTTAGCTCAGGGAAGTTGTCTTCTTTCTGAAAGCACACCCTTGCCAATTTGTAAAGATTACTTGTGACTTTTCAGATTTCTGACTAGATGCAGGTTGTTTTTCCCATTAATATTGAAAAGGTATAAAATATACAGATGTTAAAAATAAAATGTTTACAGTTCCAAATAATAGCTTTTGGTACATCTGAGATATCATGCAGACCGTGGTTTTGGTTTTAAATAATTTTCCTAAATCTAATTCAGAAAAAAAGTTATCGGTAGAGAAAATAAGTAAATAATACTTGAACACATACAGTAAACCTTCACCTCTAGAAATAAGCTTCTGAGTAAGCTTTACCCAGATGAGTTCTCTGTGTTCAGTTCATAATAGAATTAAATGTTTACTGATTAAAGAGTTGTTTGGTCAAACAGAAAATACCTTATACTGTGAACATGGGATTAATGAAGCCTGTTATCCTATGGATTTCTGTCCTACACACTATGCTACACAAGAGTTCTGCGATCTGCAGCCTCAGTAACTTCACATCACTCTTCCTCGGGGTTTTTTGTTCCCTCTTACATACACACTCTACTCCACCAGCAGTTTTCTTCCCTATGTCTGGCCTTGCAGCTTGGTGAGAGGTGATATCAGCACACAAGTCTGCTGACTGGCCAGTGAGGTTCTCCATGGCTGGCCAAAGAGCAGCAGGAATTTGTTGGGATGACCTGAATGGGCACTCAGATTGCAGTCTTTCCATCGGGGATTTTCAGTTTTCCTGTCTATGTCTTCTAGCCAATTTCTGATTTTCACCATCCTTGCAGAAAGCCATTATATCCCAAATGTCTGTATATTTGGTTGACACTGGCTCCTAGTTAAAAACCTTTTGGGAATGAGAATTACACAGAGACAGAAGAATGAGCAAACGAACGCAGCGTACAGTCACAGAGATCTTGTTTCACCAAAAGATCAGGCTAAAAACTGTGTTAATGTCTCCTACATTATAAGCGTAACACTATATACCAAGAAATAATAATAAAAAAAATCTATTTACCTTTGCACTAAATAACTAGTCACTTCTTTTTCTCTTCTGAAGATCTGGGCAATGGTCTTGGTCCTTGCTCTGTGTCTTCACTCTTCTTCTATGGTGGAAAGAAGTTCAGGGATCTCATCCCTACGCAAAGGTATCTTTGAATAAGTTTGGACTGTTGTAGCAGGCTTTCTTAAACACTAGTCCCACAGAAACCAGAATAGGACATGCAATTCCAATTTCCCATGCACCCTGATGACGTCCAGTTCACTTGACATTTGCTTATATCCAGAGGCAGCTGGCACAGGGGAGGACAGTTTGTCAGCTGGTCTGGTTTGCGCTGTAGGAGTTTCTCTGCACAGATGTGCTCAGGATCTAGGAAAGCCTCTTCCACATGCTGAGCTGTGCTTTCCCCTTGGCCCAACGATACTTTGGATATGAGATTTATCACCCTGCCTTTCAGCATGAGTAGTCCTTCACACCTGTGCTAAGCCATTTACCTATCTTATTGGAATACTACCAGATGGTACGTCTGCCTTCAATGGGTTTGAAATTACTATACTACACAAACCACAGAGTATGGAAGAATCACATTCCTTCATGAATATATGTGACTAGGAAAATCATCATTAATTTCATTGCCATCGTGCAGTTTGTAGAAATTCTTCAGTGATGACTGGTCATTAAGCCAACTTTAATAATCAGGAAGCAGAACTCATTGCTTGGTTCCTTCTGGTTTGTATATGTTCATTGCTTCATGTTTTCCATTCCTAGGTCTCTAGCTATATGTACATTTACTTGATTATGTGTTTATCAACTTCAGAAAACATGTATTTTAAAAATATATTTCCTAGAGTATGTTCCAAAAATTTAATGTTCAGGGTGACTGCAACATTTAGGTCATTAGCAAAGCAATATTGAAAATTTTCTCTCTAGGGTCAGAGTGAAAATCTAATCTTATTATTAAAATACTTGACTCAAACTAGAAACTTTTCTCCTAGCTTTGCCATAAGGTATTTTGGTAAATCATACTATCTTTCCATGCAACACTTACAGAGGAATGGAGGAAAATAGTGTTCCTTATTCACATTCTCACCTAGACCTTCATGAAAATGTTATAGCTAGTCATAGAGGTGATAATAACAAGGAGAATAGTAATAATATTGGCATGGTCATAGCTCCAATATAGATCAGTGGGCAGTAAATTTGAGATTGTTAAACCACCACAAAAAACTTGTGCTTTCTGCTGAGTTTGCTGTATGGTTTCAAGCATCATAATTTGCACCTTCAATGTCATCCTTCCTGTAGTTCCAGAAGAAAATCCAAGCACTCCCTGAAGTTACCCTGTTATAGAGCATTCTATGAAGCTGTGTTTTGTACTTATGTCTAGAGTTAGTAGAGAGATGAGATGCAGTTGATGCCACACAATTACATAGCACAGTTTGGGGTTTTTTGTAGGATCAATTAAAAATTGCTGTACATTGCATATGGTTTCTTTTGTGCACATCTTTGCGTGAAGCACTTCAATTATTAGTCTAACATTTAACTTTGCAAATCAGCAGTAAGGTACCTGAACCGCTGCTGACCATGGTGTATATATGAGGTTTTGCAATCCAGGACTCACAGTCTAGCATCTTTCATATGGATTAAATTCACTTAGCAGAACTTAACACAAATGTGTATGTAATAAATAAATAAATGAAGTCCATGAAATTAGAGTAATTGTCAAGGCTGCAGATTATAGAAAGATAGGTTCTCCTTTCCAATGAAGAGCCAGTTGATATTGCCTATATCAAACCAACACTTTAAAAATTTTAAAATAGATATTCAATCAGCCACACAATTTCTGCTGAAGAAGGCCACTTAAATGCAAGCAAAGTATGACTGATGAAGCTTGTCAAATGACTGAAAGATACATGCTAATTAAGGAACATGGGTAACATCATTATTTGCTCATTTTTATGTATTCAGGTACATACATAATTAAGAGAAAAAAATGCAGATCCTTTTCTGTCAGAACCATACATAATACAATATATAATGTCATACATAATGCAATAGAATTCAGCAGTTCAATCCACATTCATAATAATACAATCAGTCATACATATTGACTTGAAAAGCATAGTCTTGCTTAGCATTTCAGCTCTTAGTCATTTCTGTCATCCTTGACACCTTTATAAATTAATTTTATCATCTTTCACAAAGTTTAATTAAACCAGTCTGTACATAGTCCAGTTCCAGAATCTACCATCGTTCTGCTTAAATACTTTACTTTTCCTTTGAATTGAGTTAATGTTAGTTCTCATCAGAAATATGACAGCCTTAAAAGGTTGTCTCAGGATGCCAAGGGTTATACCGGTATATATATAAATATATACTTGAAAATGCTCAAACAGTAAATGCAAGTTACAGTTATAAGCTGAAATTTTCTTTTATGCAGATAAGCCATTCAATATATAAGCTGCTATATTCACAGTCATAGAATCATGAAATAGTTAGGGTTGGAAGGGACCTTAGAGATCATCTATCTCCAACTCCCCTGCCATTGGTATCATGTAACAGCTTTTTTTTTTCAAAATGATTCATGCTGATACACCTTCAGAAAACTGTTCAGCCCTGACCTGAGAGTGGATCCCCACCCAAAGTAAACTCTGACAGCCTCATGGCACTAAAATTTGGTCTTCACTGAATTTACACTCTGTCATTAACATTCTGTTAATGACTTACTGTTTTCAGAAGGACAACAAAGTAAGACCTACACAGTTGGACATTAGGTGGTCGCTATCATCATACTGCATATAACTCACTGTCTTCCAACAGTCCTAGACTACCTGTAAAAATCCAACTTGAAAGATCTGTAGGTGAAATGACTATAACAGCATACTATCCCATGACCTCTCAGTGAGAAAAAAGCACCATGACTTAACCAACGAGAGTCCAAGAAAAAACCCCTGTCATTCTTGATAACAAAAAGAAACTGATAGATCCAAGAAATATTAATGAACACTCATGATCACTAGCCATCACAACCTCTCTACTGAGTTCTATTTGTCTGCAGAGAAGAAACTTAAAAGCAGATGCATGTAAGGTGAAAAAAGAGAATGTAAGTAGACTGACTAGAAAAAAAGTCAAAAAATAAAGCTTAGGATAAAAACAAAACAGAATGTATGTAGGAGGAGGTTAGGGAAGACAACAAAAATCAACACAAATGTGATAGTTAGAACCTTGGTCAAGAATTACTGCAGGGTACTGAACTGAAGCTGAAAAAAGGAGTGGGAGGACTAAGTATTGTGAGGTGACTGCAGGGACCTGTCTAGAATCAAATCCATTTTGAAATTTGTCTGGTGAGTGCATGCTATCTCCTCCACTTGAAATACTTCAAGATCAATCACACTCACACAAAAAAAAAGGTAACATTTTTTAATAATTTATTTCTGGGGGTTGCTTTTAGGATAGTATGTATGTTAATCAATTACCTAAAGCACTACAAGAAACTCCATGAAATTTCTAGCCAAAATTTGAAAGAGAAAGTATGTGAGTGTTAACACAAAATTATGCAGCAGGTTAGCCCCAGCTAGCTACCAAAGTCCCATCCAGCCAATTGCTGCCCCCTCAGTAGAACAGAGGGAGAAATTAGAAACAACAAGAGTAAGAAAGTTTGTGGGTCAAGATAAAGACAGGGAGATCCCTTATCAACTACTAACACAGGAAAAACAGACTCAGCTGGGGGAAAATTTATTGCTAGTTAAGATATTTATATTTAATTACTGATTCGGGTATTGGAAAACAAAAAGCAAACAAAAGAACTCCAACATTAAAATATCTGGGGAAAACACACTTAGGCAAAATACCTTTCCTCCCCCATTTCCCTGCTCAGTTTCACCCCAAACTCCTCTCCTCCCTCTTGTTGTTGCTGTAGGTTATTCTCAGTCCCTTTGGTGAGGCAACCTGTGGCACAAGGAATGATGGTGTTTGGGGATTAGTACACAATAGTTTCCCTCTGCCATTCCTTCTTCTTTATCCTTTTCCTCTGCTCCAGCATGGGTCTTCCAGGAGCTGTAGTTTTTTAGCAGCATCTGCCCTGCTCTTACTCCTCCTCCTCTGACCTTGTTTTTCCCTCTGCTGTTTTACTCTTTCTTTCTCCCTTCTCCCTGTCCAGCATTTTCTCCCTATGGCCTGCAGTGGGTTTGTTGGAGCTGGCTGGAATAGTCTGTGTCCAGCATAGGGCAGTCCCAGCCTCTGCTCACAGGAGCTGCCCCACAGCCCCCACTGCCAGCATCTTGTTGCAGATACTCAGTGCAAATTCAGAAATATTAGTCATAACTTAGTGTGTTGAGGAAAGAGTATGTGGGAATCTATGAATATATACAATATGTATCCATGTGTTTTGTGTTTGTTTTCATAGAAATGTAACAGTCTAAATAAAATCAAGTCAAATGATACTTTTAAAAAAAACTACCAAAAAAAGACAAAAGGAGATTGAAAAATCCTGTCGTCAATTAATTTTTTTTCCTAGTGCTTGTACTCTTTATAGTCAGTAGATGTTAAAAAAAACTGTCAGATAAACACAATTGCCCTCTGAAATTTCATTGAAATCCTACAAAAGTTAATGGGACACTGCAGATGTGACTGCCACATGACTGCAACTCTGAAGGATTTAGAACTTGCTTTCTTATTTTAGCCTCTTAACAGTATTAGACTCTAGCACAAGCTAAAAATATTATGTAGGTACTGATGATGTCACTTCTTTTGTATTCCTTGTAGAGTTGAAGTGTGCAGCTGGAACTGTATAAAAGCTGAGGAATTACTGTGTCATTCGAAGTCAAATTTATTATGCTTGAACTGCTGCAACTGTAGATTCTCACAGGACTACTGGCCCCCAGGCTTATGGAAGCTAAACATACTGCTGTTAGGCAGGAGAGATTAGTAAACATATTGCTTGTGCTTCTGGAAAACTGCCACTGAGTACTCTCCCAAAAGAAAAATTCCGATCTGTATTTTAAGCAGCAGCTGCTCAGCATGCTAAAATACCCTGCACAGATTTATTCTGCTATGCTTCCACAGAGTTCTTTTCATCTGCTACCCACAAGAGTGGGACAGAAGTGAAAATATGACATTAAACTGACTGGTTGCTGGCACTTTCCAGAGCAGAAAACAGCCCTTGAAGAATTAGGGGATATTTAAGAAATAAAAACTAATTGCTTGCTTTGTCACTTCTCCCATATCCATACACACACATATGCTTTCTCACTCTCTCCCAGTGAAAACATACACGTGCACACAAACAGCAGTCACAGAATGTGTAAGGTTGGATGGGACCACAGTGGGTCATCTGGTCCAACCTCCATGCTTCAGTAGAGTCATCCTAGAGCGCATTCAACTGAGTTGTGTTCAGACAGTCCTTGAATATCTCCAGTGAGGGAGACTCCACATCTCTTTGGGCAATCTGTTCCAGTGCATGGTCACCCGTACAGTAAAGTTCTTTCTCATATTGAGGTGGAACTTCAGGTGCATCAGTTTCTGCCCATTGCCTTTTATCCTATTGCTTGGCACTACCTAGAAGAGCCAGGCTCCATCCTCTTGACACCATCCCTTCAGGTGTTTATACATATTGATGAGGTCCACTTTCAGTTATCTTGTCTCAAGGCTGAACAGGCCCAATTCCCTCAGCCTTTCCTCATAAGATAGATGATCCAGTACCCTAATAATCCTTGTTGCCTTCCACTAGATCTGCTCCAGGAGCTCCATGTCTCCCTTGTACTGAGGAGCCCAGAACTGGACACAGCACTCCAGGTGAGGCCTCAATAGTCCTGAGCAGAGGGGCAGGATCACCTCCCTTGACTTGCTGGCAATATTCTTCCTAAGGCACCCCAAAATATCATAGGCCCCCTTGGCCACAAGGGCACAATCCTGGCTCATGGACAGCTTGTTGGAACTTACTGAGAAGGCAATCTGCCCCTTCATCCAAGATATTGACAAATAAGTTAAACAATACTGGCCCCAGTATTGAACCTTGGGGGACATCACTAGTGGCAGGCCACCAACTACACCCTGTGTCACTGATTATGACTTTCTGGGTTCTATCATTCATCTGGTTCTAAATCCACCTCACTGCCTACACATCCAGTCCACACTTTCTGAGTTTGCCTATGAAGATGTTCTGAGAGATGGTGTCAAAAGCCTCACTGAAGTCAAGGTAGACAATATCCACTGCTCTCCCTCATCCATCCAAGCAGTTCTTTCATTGTAGAAGGCAGTCAGGTTAGTCAAGCATGATTTACCTTTAGTGAATCCATGATGACTACTCCTGAACACCCTCTTGTCACCCATGTGGATAGAGATGGCCTCTAGAATGAGGCTCTCCATCACCTGTCCAGGGATTGAGATGAGGCTAAATGTGCATATGTGACAAGAATATGTATACGTTGGGGCTGATAGATGCTTTCCAAATTGGAATGATGTTGGAATCCCTCCTATTTGTCTCCAGAGGACAGCAAGAGGGCCTAAAATACTTCTGAAAAGATTTTTGGAACAAGTGCTCACATGAGTAAGCTGCTTGCTAGACAACTGCACATTATTTGAGATACAGCATGACACAGACCACTTTTTCTTTTTGCAAAAGTATAATGTCCTTTAAAATCATTCCATATATCCTTTACTTTTAGGAAGCAGTCTAAGTTACTTGCACCTGATGCTTTTACATATACAGATAAAAATCACAGAGCTCTAACAAAAGCATAGATTAAATTCTTCAAAGCCAGTCATATACTTCTCTTGAATTTTTAGCACTGTATCTTCAGGAAGAGTCCTGGATGAGTGATCCTTTAAATGGGCATTGATACATTAGTGTATGCAGAGATACAGATTTTTGAGAAACATTTGCACGTATTTTCACTTCCTATTGAAATGAAATACACTTATTGTCAAACATTTTCTTTGAAAATATTTCAAAGGGTAGTTTACAGCTATATTTTGGTAACTGAGTAATCTCTGTGAAAAAATGAGTAATAGGGTCTTCTGTGCTCCTTCTTCCAAGTTTGGTAACTGGGGAGTTAATAGTCCTGGAAAAAACAAATTTTATAACAGTCTTGCAGCAAAATTGACTTTTTATGTCAGAAGTGTTAGGGAAATGGCATGGTCTCAAACACTGGTACCAGTAAGTTACAGAAATAAACTCTGTCATCCAGTGTCCTAATCCTCCAGTTCACTGTCATTTGGGGAGCAGAAATTATCATCACACAGTATTCAAAAAATATGGATTTTATAAGAAAAAATGGGTTGAGTTTTCTTATTTACATGCTGAGAAGATGTGATGGCATGCAACCATCATGGATGTGTTGCTGATGGATGTGTTACAATACAAAGCTAGTAGACTCTTACAAGTTCAAACTACAAGTTTCTTTAAAAAGCAGTAAAATGGAAAGGAAAGTAATATATAACATTAAGGTTCAGTTCCCGTGATAACAAGCCTAGAGAAAAAAAGTGCCAAATTAGGTATAGAATTATTTGGCCTCATCAGTTATGATCCATAAGTAATTAGGTTTGTAAGTTTCTTTCATCTCTTCATAGCAAATATGATTCAATTGTCCATATCTTCAACATTAACAGAACTAAATTGGTGTTAGGGGAAGAAAACTGGGGTTTTCCTTCTTTTAAGGCTCATATGCATAATCCTAGACATAGGAATAATTGCAGCATTATAATTCCAAAAATTGCTCAGCACAGTTAAAAATATCTCAGAGGTACCAAAATCTGAAAAAGATGATCTGTTGGGTGTGTAATTTACACCAACATTTGAGGGCATATCTTGAAGCCTAATGATATATTTTTCCTAAAGATTTACTCTTTCTGTTATACGGACAGCCTGAACTTGTTAGATTTGCAGTGAAATCTCCAAGAAGTTGGAACAAATTTTATTGGAAACAAAACAACCAATAAAAAAAACAAAACCAACACAACATTTCCCCCCAGGATCTGGTAACATGTATGTTATCTTGGACTTTTAACAACTTTCTCAGGTTTCTTCCACAGTATGTACCAGCATGAAGAAGAGGACACTTATATGCATTTTTCTTGTTAATGTTTTCCTTCAACTTTTCTTGTGTCAGAGGGCATTCTCCTCTCTGAAAAAAAACCAATTCAACATAACACCTTTAACTGATTAGTAACAGTGGCCTGGTCAACAAAGACAGCTTTGAAAGATAAAAAAAAAAGAAAATGTAGGATAACTTCTAAGTAGAGTGGAAGAAATCCTGTGATCCAAAAGTATCATTTAAATATATGTAAAACTAATTCAACTCCTAGAAATTTACATCCCTGCTGTTCAGTCATTTTGCCTTTTAGGAAGCAAAATCCTTTTTTCTTTGTTCCAGTTTCTTGGCTGCTGCAATTTTGTCATTCAGAGAATAAATAATCTTCCAGGAAGTGAAGAAAAAGTCACAAAATACAAAATGATCAGAGAAGGAAAAAACATAGGAAAAATATGCATTTCAATACTTAGCTTTAATAGTATGAATGAAAGGACTGAATTGGCCCATTAAATTTAATTCAGTGTTACAAACCTTTCATGCTGAACATCCGTAGCATCTACCATGGTCCTTCCAGCATCCATATCTATGTTGTACATTCTGCCTTACTTCTAAGAACTAGAACAAAGTCAAAATTTCAAATTCATATTGTAACTGAGTATGAATCTTGCTTGACATTGAATATTTTGCATTTGCCATTAACATTCTGTTGCCAAAAAATAAAAAGCTATTTTACTATCTGTATCAAAATAATACTTTTCCTATTTTGCATGCTCCCTGGGTCTTTAAACAAATCCTATAGATGTTTGGAATTTACATTTTTTATTGTATATTCCATGCACCATTAGTTTGAAAAGCTGTTTTAATTATAATACTTATTATGATGAAATGGGGTTGGTTTAGCCTGTTAGGAAAAAGGACTGTTGTGTAATTACTGATACATAACTGCACTTTTCCTTGAACCATGCAATTCATACACTCTAATTAGGTCTCCATACCTCATTTACATAATTTTTTAATACACTGATGGAACAGAATTTGCTGTTCTCAGGTCTGGTGAACAGTTCATTAATAGTAGTCAAGGAATTAGAAATTCATCATGAAGATACCTCTTGCTAGCACTAGCCTTTCTGCTGTATCCCAACTAGTCTGTTCTGTTGAACATGAAATTTCAGTTCTCTCCGGCCTCTTGCTTCTGAATATTCAAGCTCCTTATCAACAACAAACTTACCTCATCAGCTTCTCACATCATTTACAATGTAAGAAATTTTCTAGCACTCAGCTGAATGAAATATGGAAAAGTGTGGTGAGTGAAGGATGTTTAGAGGTCTGAAGGCTATTTTTAGTTCATCTGCACATTGACATATTATTTCCCAAACCTTTCTCTTATCTATGTGCTTATATTGAATTCCTTACCATGGTATCTCAGAGTTTCTCTTTTTGTGGGCATTATTAAAAATGAGAGAAGGCCAGATCTAGGAAATTCTAACCTGCAGTCACAGAAAGTGGTATCTGTACCCTGTGCCCTTCCCCAGAAAGAGAAGGTCCTGAAGGCAGAGCTAAGCAGGAGAGATGTGGTGGGCATTTTAAGCACATGACTGAGAGGCAGCAGCATGACAGCCTAAATGAACCTCTGGGGTTTCTTCATTCAGTCTTTCCCATCCAGTTAAGGACTGCCCTGTTTTTTCGGCACCTGACAAACTGTTTGATTCCCTGATATTACCTGAAATTGAGGTTTTTGTCAGAAGTCTGCAAGTGAAGGTTCCTGTATCCTTTCAATTACAGTTATAATTTTCCTGGAATATAGAAGTAAATCATCTAAACTTCTAAATCCATCACTCTGATATCTCATGTTGTCTAGATGTTGAGGCAGTTAAACCAGTTATCTAACACTTGAGAAAGGAAATTTTATTTGCAAATACCTGAATAACATCTTTTGCTTATGCAATATCATGTCTAGAGATATCTGGAGACATTCAAATTCTTTTTTGCTAAACTCTCTCCACCAGAGCCAAACTTCACATATCTGTCCCCAAGTGTTATTTAACCTTCTCATTACACTGTAAATATTGTAATACTTCTAGATTTCTTAGGAATAGACCTTTTACAATGCATTTCTCTTTTAAGTCTCTATTTATTTAGAACATAAATGCCATATGGGTGCTGTGTATGAGAAATAGCCTGGTTGGAAGGATTAGTGATCATCCTGCTGTACATGGGACTGGTGAGGCCACATCTAAATCCCGTGTTCAGTTTTGGGCCCCTCACTAAAAGAACGACATTGAGGTGCTGGAGCGTGTCCAGAGAAGGGTAACAAAGCTGGTGAAAGGGCTGGAGCACAAATCTAATGAGGAGAGGCTGAGGGAGCTCTGGGTGTTTAGCCTGGGGGCTAAAGGGCTCAGAAGGGACCTTATCGCTCTCTACAACTCCCTGAAAGGAGGTTGTAGCCATGTGAGGGTCACTCTCTTCTCCCAGGTAACAAGTGACAGGATGAAAGAAAATGTCCTCAAGCTGGGGAGATTTAGATTCGATATGAAGAGAAATTTCTTCACTGAAAGAGTAGTCAGGCATTGGAACAAGATGCTAACAGAAGTGGCGGAGTCCATAGAAGTGTTCAGATAACATGCAGATGTGGCATTTTGGACATGGTTTAGTGGTAGACCTGGCATTGTTGGAATAACGTCTGGGCTTGATGATGTTAGAGGTCTTTTCCAATTTAACAACTCTATGATTCTGTGAATAATGGCCTCAAGTAAAATTGTGTAACTGCATTAAAATCCTAAATACCTATGGAATCATACCCTCTAACAGGTGAAAATTATATGTTTCTGTCTTATGACACTGTGGAAAATCTTCATACAATGCTATAGAAGATGACTGATTATGTATATGAATATGATAACATTACTGAAATGTTAGATGCTTAGATTTTTTATGGTCTCTTATACTGCTTTTTTTCAGTACTTTGCTATTTTACAGTGACGGTGAGGAGCATTATTACCACTTTTTAAGACTCTGCTTTATCTTCAATATATTTAAACAGTACGTATGTTAATGGAGAGCACCATTGCAATGGAAGTCAATGAGGACATCCTTGTTAATCTCAGTGATTTGGGGTCACACCTGGACAGAATTACATTTTCATATACGTGCTTTCCAAACTGGAGAGAGACTTTCTCTCAGTGATCTCACTTCACAGATCCTAAGAACAATAATTTTCAAAGAATGGCTGTTACACTTATGGAAAGAAATTAAAAGTTATTACCTCTGGTAAGTACCTTCTATTTCACATAGCTTCAGAAATGTAGTGTCCATTAAAACATTTTATTATGAATCTGCTAATTAACTACTTTGCAACTATTGTTTACAATTTATTCATCATGAGTTTTAAGCAAATTTGCCTTTGTTTCGATTAATGCTCTTTGATGGTGAGGCAGGTGTATTGTCTGCATACATCTGACCAAATTAAAATCTAAATTACTCCTTTTTGTTTTCCCATTTTAGTTGTTTCGTGGAGCAGACTATTTATATGTGGATTTCAAATGGGGAAAAAATAATTTCTTTTAAAGGCAACAAAACCATAGAAAGGGAATGCATTCTGAGTCACTCAACCTTATGGAGGTCTTGTGAAATTCTTAAAAATCTGTTCTTGTCTGTAAGTAGAACCTTTTCACATCTATAGAGAGCTTTCCAGTAGTGGGCAATCACTGGGAAAATAGTTTCTTTTAAGCCTTTTGATAGTAGGTGTTTTCATACTAGAGAAAACTCCTCATATAAATGACAGAGGAAAAAAGAGAGTCAGGGAAAAGAAGATTAAGACTAAAGCTCATAAACCTGAGAAGAAATCTCTAAACATCTGTGCAAAATCAGCTTGTGTAGTTACATCAACTAGGGTATAATTTTGAAAACTGAAAGTCTTACATTATCAAAAGAAAATGTATTTAGAAACAGGTCGTGAAATCTTGAAAAGAACACTTGCGCAATTGAAACCAGTTCTCTGCAGTCAAGTCTTACAATCCACCTCATAACTTCATTGAGTTCCCTCCTCAAACCAGTTAAGCATAAAACTGTGTTAACAAAAATGGGCTCAGAAACTACTTCCCAGCTTACTAGTAATCTTATTCTGTTTTTCAACATTTTTCATCAGTTCTTACAAATTTTCTGCAGACAATATTTTTCTTTTTCAGAAGCAGATGGCCTGCCTCCTTACTGTTTACCCAGGTGATCATTTATCAGAGAAGGCCATGGGAACTTTAGCTTTCCATTAGCTCCTTTCTCCAGGATGCTGCTTCTCATCTAATTCCATATGCCGGGTTTACAAGCCAGGAAGATGTGGTGCTGACATGCAGGGAACTCTCTCATGAGAAGGAGGGAGGAGATGGAGGTGCTTATCACTTCTCTTCATGCCTCCTCCCATCACCTTCCCATGGCACATGAGTTATGTGTGAAAGGAGACCTCAACAGTATTCACAAGTGGTCACTTAC
The DNA here is from genome assembly GCF_003945595.2 of Pipra filicauda. Taxonomy (NCBI): domain Eukaryota; kingdom Metazoa; phylum Chordata; class Aves; order Passeriformes; family Pipridae; genus Pipra; species Pipra filicauda. Next base: position 4,038,766 of record NW_024103585.1, read on the forward strand.
CTGATCTATATTTTTTTAACCTGTAAAGAAGAATAATGGCCTCTGAGAGCCTTCACTAGGCTAAGTAGGCCAAGATCTTTCAATCTGCTCACACAAGAGCCTCCCCATTTCTTATCACCCTATTTGTCCTCCAAAGGGAGACTCATCAACACCTGATATCATACCTAATATTTTCCAGATATAGGAAGGTTCTATCTTATTCCATTAAACTATGATCACAGTGAGGGCACCTGTTTCAACTATCCTACCTGAAACTAGATACTGAGCTTGGCCAATAATGTATTCCACACAATGAAAAGAACTCTTTGACTTCAGTAATCTTCAGATCAGGTTCATTGTACAAGTTGTTTCAGTTGTTTAACATTTACACATGACCACAGTAACCCTAGATAAGCATTCAACATTTAAATAGCATGCAAATAATAAAAAGCATCTTTCTCATTTTCATAATAATTTATATATCAGCCATAGCCTAATTGCTAAGACAGAACAACATTTCTAATTATACCCATTGTGAATTTTTGGGTTTGGATGGAGTATGAAGTGGGTTTTTTGTATGTTTATGAATTGCTGGATTCAGGTGAGTTTCAGATTTCTGCAGGTTGGTCTCACATTAGTCCTTTGACCTGTATCTTTAATTTGACATGAAACTACTGTAAGCTACATAGTGAAGCTAATGAGGGTGTTACAACTCTGCAGAGCAATAATCAACAGCTACTTTATTGCTGGAGAGTGTATAAAATCTATGCATGATTTGAACTGAGAGAAACTTTTTGTTTCAGAAAACCATCTGATGTGCATACATACATTTTCTCAGAAAATAAGATTGCAAGCAGACAGTAAATTGAAAAGTGTTAGGATCATAAGTTATTTTGATCCAAATTTTGCAAATACAAAAAAAAATTCTGCACAATAAATGCAAAGAGAAATTCAGAGCTGAAACATAATCCGCAGTAACAAACAGCAATAGAAGAACAGCAACAAGTCATCTGTGTGGTGGCTTTTCACCACAGTAAGGCAGAACTAGAGCCTTTCTCCCATGCTGCAATCCTGTGCACTGGAAACAGCTGTCCTGATACACCCATAGGCAGACACAGGAAAAATGTGCTGCAGTGTGATGGAGAACCCAAAGTCCTGCTAGAAAACACACTCAGATACATCTTCAGGGTCTCTCTGTGTATTAAGTGGTGGTACCCCGGTGTTGACAGCAAGGGGCCTGCAGAGGTGGCCTCTGTGAGAAGAAGCATGGGGCTGGACAGCTGGTGCCAGATGGCTCCAGTGGGGAACCCATGAGGGAACAGAGGAAGAGTGTGAGAAGGAAGGAGTGGCAGAGAGAAGTCACTGACCACTTGCAGCCCCCATTCCCTCCCAGACCACTCGTGAGGGGAAGAGGAGCTAGGAGATTGAGGGACTAAAGCTGAGTCTGGATGAGGGAAGAAGAGGTGTTGTTTGACTTTGTTTATCAACACCCAAATCCACTTTATTTGTCAATAAATTAATTTTCACCAATATAAGTTCGTTTTGCCCATGACAGTAATTATTAAGCAATTTCCCTGTATCATGAACTTTGTCATCCTATTTTCACAGACTGGATAAGGTTGAAAGGGACCACTGGAAGTCATCTAGTCCAACCTCCCTGCTCAAGATTGTGTCCAGGATTTTTTTCCATCTTGCATTAGCACTATTAAATGGTATTTTAGAGTATATTACTGTGGTAAGTTAGTCTTGGCTATCAGCTAAATACCCACACAGCAGCTCACTCACCTTCTTCCTAGCAGAATGGGAGAGAGAAAATAGGAAGAACCAGAGCAAAAATGTTCATGGTTTGAGGCAAAGAGAGGGAGATCCCTTACCAATTACTGAAAAAAGAGACTCAGCTTGGGACAATAATTTATTGCCAATTAAAGTGAAAATGTACTGAATAATGCAGACAGTGAGAAACCAGAAGTCAAATATAAAATCAACACCTTTCCTCCCCCCTTTCCCAGACTCAACTTCACTCCCAACTTCCCTCCCTGCCCCAGGTAACAGAAGGTTGGGGTTTATGGTCAGTACGTAAAGGTGCTCCTCCCTCCTCACACTTTTACCCTGCTCTATGGTCCCTTCTGCAGGCAGCAGGGAATCCCTGATCCAATGCCTAGAGTATCTGCTCTGCCCCTCTGACCTCTGCTGAAGCAGATATATATTAATATATACGTATATATATATATATAAAAATAATTATTTCACTCAGGTAACAAACAAAATTAGTTAATAAACCCCCAAAAAAACAGGAAAAAAAGTACATTTATTTTGATATAAAGTTATTTTTTTCTCCAGAAAATTACACACTGAAAAAAAATTCACATTAATTATGTGTTTATTAGTATGATTCTTATCTACCACAAACTCAGATAAATGTTATAACAAAGAACTCAGATGAATTTTATAACAAAGCATTGTTCTAAATTAAAAATTGTTTAACTGGCTGTTCCCAGTGAGTCAAGTGGGAAGTTAGATGCTTGCTCTTGAATTATAATTTTTATGGCTAGTAAAAAAAATCTATATAGACACAGAGGGACAAATCAAGATGCTAAGACTGGTACAAATATAAACACATTAGGCTTTTCTTTCTTAGTTATGATAAGCTCAAAGAGGTAAAAAAAATGTTCCATTTCGTTCTTTGGCTGGTATTTTACCAAAATAGTTTTGTTCAGTAACATTGTATCTGGCAGCTAGAAATATACTTTGATTCATTATAGTTATTTGACTCATCAGTCAAAACTGTCAAGATCTGTCTTTCTTCTTTCACAGGGCAGGAAAATGAATTGCTAGAAGCCTAAGTTCTTGTTATAAAAGTGCTGGTATATAAATTACCTTAGTGTCGTATGTTAGCTGTTGAGGTAAAGCGTCTGGTAATATCTAGATACATGAAACTATCCACATGGATCATTATAGGGCTGAATAAGTTCTTGGATCCTTACTGTCCACATAAGTTATTAACCAGCCATTTTATTCATTTGAACATCTAGGTGTTATTCTACAGATGTTGTTTTTCCCTATCCTACTCCCTTTCTCCTACAAACACTTTTTCTGCCCATGCAAGCACAGTGCAACAAGCAAGCGTTGAATTCAGGTGTAATGGGTTTGTGTGGCCAAGTTTTGCTAGTAGTGGAGCTACAGAGTTGGCTTCTATGAGAAGTTGCCAGAAGCTTCCCCCATGTCTGGTAGAGCCAATGCCAGCCAGTTCCAGGATGGACCTGCCAACAGCCAAAGCCAGGCCAATCAGGAACGATAGTAATGCCTCTATGATAACATATTTAAGAAGGAAAAAATATTTACTGTGCAGATGAAATTGCAGCCAGAGAAGAGTGGAGTGAGAACATGTGAATGACAATGCAGACACCAAGGTCAGTGGAGAAGGAGGGGCAGGAGGTGCTCCAGGTACCAGAGCTGAGGTTCCCCTGAAGCCTATGATGCAGACCATGGTGGAGCAGCTGTGCCCCTGCAGCCCAAGGAGGACCATCACGGTGCAGAGATCCACCTGCAGCCCATGGAGGAGATCCACACTTGAGCAGGTGGATGCCTGAAGGAGGCTGTGGGAGGTCCAAGCTGGAGCAGAGTCCTGGCAGGGAACTGTGGACCTGTGGAGAGAGGAGCCCACACTGGAGCAGGTTTTTCTGGTAGAACTTGTGGCCCTGTAGGGTACCAATGCTGGAGCAGCCTGTGTCTGAAGGACTGTACTCCATGGAAAAGTGACCCATGTTGCAGCTATTTGTGGAAACCTGTTTCCTGTGGGATAGGCTCATGTTGGAGAAGTTTGTGAAGGACTGTCTCCTGTGGGAGGGACCTCATGCTGAAGCAGGGGAAGGACTCCTCTCCCTGAGCAGCAGCAGAAACAACTTCTGATGAACTGTCTGTAACCCCCATTCCCCATCTCCCTGTGCCGCTGAGGGGGGCGGGGAGGAAGAAGAGCCCAGAAAGAAGGGAGGGGTGGAGGGATGTTTTTTTTAAGATTTATATTACTTCTCATCATCCTGCTCTGATTCTGTTAGTAATAATTTTAATTAATATCCCCACTTCATGTGTCTTTTGCCTGTGATGGTAATTGGTGAGTGATTGTTCTCGGTCCTTATTTCAACTCATGAATCCTTTGTTTTTCTGTCTTCTCTCTAGTTGCAGAGGGGAATGATAGACCAGTTTTGGTGGGTACCTCATGTCTATCCAGGGTCAACACACTACAGCAGGAAGCAACTATTTAGGAACACACAGGTAGTGCTTTATTGTCTTTAGAGGCTATACCCAGTAAAGTCCAGTGATTGAATTCACACACTAATACACACAAATACTCTCATGCAGTGCTTCTAAAAAAGAGTGGTGACAGTCCTGGCCCCAGAGTTTACCACTCATGTGGCATAGAATGTCTTTCATTTCTCCTAAAGTACCACATCAAGCAATGGTGTTCTCAAGTGCATAATGAAAGGGACAGGCCAGGATATAGCTGAATGGCAGGGGTTGTATCAGCTCAAATCTCCAAGTTATTTAATATTCAGCATATCAGCCCTGTTAATGGTTCTGGGTAGGCTCAGAATCCAATGGAACTTTTTGTAAAGTCCTATGTGCTCATTTCAATTCGCCTTTCAGACCCAAGTTTCAAATTAAAATTAATGGTGCCAAAAGAGTATAAACGCCCTACTCTCTTCATGCTTCCCCTCGGTAATCTACACCCACTGTATACTGAGTCTGCTATTCTTTTAAGCTTAGTGGCCCCTGTAAATATATCTCCCTTTATGAGGCCTGAGGTACAAGGTTGTTCAACTACTTAATATGTTATCTCCAAAGTTAGTAATAAATGATGTACAATACAGCTCGATGTATACAGTGTTTCAGAATGACTCCACTATCTAACAGTATACACAGATCTAGCGTCCCAAACAGATGTACCCTCTTCTTCAGCATGTTTGTGTTCTATGCAATTGCAGTTAAATGTAATATCATGCAATTAAAAGTAGGTTCGCAGTTTTGCTCTTTGATCCCAAAATTACATTGACCTAATTTTTTGTTTGGTTGGTTTTCTATTTTTTTCATGCTTTGTTTTTTTTGGAGTGGAGGTGAGAAGCTATATTTATTCACGTATATTAACCATAGCACTTAAAAAAGAATAATGAATATTTTTTTTCAAGTATACCAGATATGCTGAAGTTTGTCACTTTCCCCCAAGTAACATATTCTCTTTCTCTTGTTGGTCTGCTACCTATATAGCTATTAAGGACTGAAAAAGAGCAGCCTTTCATCAGCCTTCTGAACAAGTGATAGAGAGCTGGGTAGAATTATGCATAAAGAGCAGTAAAGTTCTTTATATCCAGACTGGTGTACATTATCAGGTTTTAAGTCTCTTCCACCCACAGCAGAACAATACAGAGGAGTTTTGGGAATCTTGATTTTGTCCTAAAAATGAAATCACTTAACATCATTAGTATCTATGCATGTCATATTAAAGACTTGAGTGATACTTAATTAAAAAAATACCTTAACAAAGAAATAAAATTAAATATGGCATCATCTGATGGAGACTCTAGAGTACACAACATGAAAAGAAAAATCACTATGTTTGACAGATTTTTAAAAATTGCTCCTGCTACAATGTTGAAACTGTAAATCAGCATAAGTTTATTCAATTACAGTAGTTTGGGCTTGAGCCATGACTGTCAAAGAGTGGCATGTCTAACACAAAAAATGTGCCAGAGTAGTTGAGGAGAACTGAGAAATTCACTGTGTGAATTCACTGTCTGTCAATGGTAATTATTAAGCCACAATGGTGTGCAGTACTTAGGTTGTTTAAACAAGACAAATAACAGCTATTACTGGCAGAAGAGTTAACATGCAAAACCAAAACACAATGGAGCTACGCACCACCTGTAACTGGAATCACTTCTCATGTGAACAGCTCTTGCAAGTGTTGATGAGAATAATGTCTGAAGGACAGAGAATATGTAGCAAGACCATTCATTCAAAATGAATATGAATTTAAATGTGATAGTAACCTTAGACTTATGTAATTTCATGGAGCATTCAAATGACATAAAGTATCATAGCAAATCTGTTTTCACTGATACGTTCAAATATGCACCTCAAAGTGTATGTTCAGTCACACATATTTCATAAGATACTGTCCCTTTTAGTCATATAAATGATCCGATGTGGCTATACTGAAAGGAGCCAAACTTACAAGATAACCTCAGACACAAAAGATGTTTTTTTGGTGATATAGCTGTATTTCAACACTGAGTGTCTGAAAAAGATTGAATTTAACTACCTTCACCTTTCTGGTGATAATTAAGAGTGCAGGGGTAATACAGTTGGATTTTTTAAAGGATATCTGAGAAGCAATAAAAAATTAAAAATATGGAACAGTAGTAAAACAAGTTTCCAAGAAAGCTTGTAGTCTGCAGGAAGTCTGTGTGCTGTTTAGTGTAACACAGAGTGCTAGGGAAGAAATTAATCAGCCAAACAACTTGCCTTTACAGATTTATAGGCTACTTTTGAGTAATATGTGGTTTGTTCACTTTTTCTTTGCCAACCATTATCTAACAGTGCTAAGACTTCCTAATTAAAGAGATGATCCTTTAACTGTGAAATCTATATTCTATTATTTTCTCTATTTATTACTCAAGTTGACTGTTTTAAAGATGAGTCTTGACTTTCACTCTGGGTTGATTATTAATTTTACTAAGGGAAGTCTTTCAAAGTTTCTCTCCAAGAAGGAAACCTGTTAGATAAAATTAAATTACCTCTCTGGAGGAGAATAAATAGGCTTTTCAACATTGAAGTAGATTGACATGAAACAGTAACACAAATATTAATATAAATGTAAAGCGTAGCAAAATTTTCTCTATATTCTGATTTTACTCTTTTACATGTATGAATTTAGGACATAGACATTTGTGATCAAACTTATATTTTCAAATACTTATGAATAAACTTTTGGTTTCATGTTCTTCTTGGACAACACAGTACAAAAACCTCAAACATTGGCACTTAAACTGTCCCTTCAGGACCCTAACTCACATTCAGGAAAATACAGAATAATCACCATACTAGAAGGCACAAAAGTTGCCAGAATTTCTGGGATAGTGCTTCCTTTGATATTATTAGGGAAATGACACTTTGATTAAATGCAAGCTAATTCTGAAGAAAAAAATAGCTATTGTCCAGCCTTGCTCTAAAAAAAGGCCTTCTTCTGAGAGCACTGTGCGTTGCCAGTGTGACAAGACATTCCTCTGCTGAATGCAACAGCGGATTCGCAGGTTCTTAACTTTCTCTTTCACTGTGCAGATTGGCAGCAGCTTCCAGTTAAGAGTTTAATTAAAAATGAGACTTAAATGCCATCATAGAGATGCAAGGGGTAGGTAGTCTGCCACCACCACCACTTCTCTCACTTAGCAGGGACACATAGTATAGCAGGTGAGCAGGAATAACATATGTAATCCTTATTCACTGAAAAGGTAAAGGTAAAGCTCAGGCAACACAATGACAATGTTTGTCATGGCTGGAACATTTCCTGTGGGAACGGGAAATGTTAACTGACTTGACAATTTGCATTTGCTCAATTCACTCATGAGTTTATCACAGCATGTTTCAGCAGCACTTCCCAGTCAGTCAGCCAGGCACATCTATTTTCCCTACTGTTTGCACCAGCTATTTGCTAAAATAATACTAAGTAGTAAGATAGGGCAAAAATAGCCCTTGCAAGTAACCCTCACTAAATATTTTGAATTAAAATCCTTGCTATTTTTATTTAAATGTGCTTTAAAATTACTAGAAATCTATTGGAACTCCACAACCTTGGAGGCTATGTAAGTTTTTTGGAGGAAATCTTTGTGCTAACTGCAAGGTAGGAAGAGAAAATGCTCTCACTTGCTGAAATCTGTGCATTAACCCTTCTCATCTGTGTACACAGCCACATCTTATAACAAGGACAGATGTATATATTAACAAGTCCTGCAGTTAAGATGTATGTCAACTTTTTATGTGGGCAAGACAGAGAATGAAAAAAATACAATTCCTTTTGAATTCTGTGTTTGTATGACTGAATTGATGAACCAAAGAAATATTCGCATTGTTTTCTCTGTTTAGAAAGGTATTGTCCCTTGGAACTTTTTTTTCCCATGGGGGATGAGCTAGTTTTAGTTCATGAAGCCATAATAAATCTCTCTCTTGCAGCTTCTTCTTTTTTTTTTTCATGAGAAAATGTTCAGAAACAGTTCTCTGTGTCAAAAAAGGGTGGGTTTTATTTTTTTCTGAAATTCACTTTCTTTTGCCCTGCCTATTCCATTCTTTAAACTCACAGGTTATTTCACCTCTCAAAAAGGCCTGTTCTGTTCTGTTCTGTTCTGTGTATTATTCCCTTTCTGAAGATCACCGTAGCCAGTTGCCAATTCTTTTAGGTTCCTAGTCTTCTGACTGGTTGTCCTCTTATTTTATCCCATTCTCAATCTTATAAGAGCTTAATGTGCTGTTCTGAGGTGCTGACCCCATCTCAAAAATACTGTAGACTTCAATAAAAGCCTTTATTACCAAATCAGACATATTAGGTGTATTTTTATTTTCCTAGTCTTTTTTTGTTTCTTTTTTTTCACAAAATATTTATGTTATGTTTCTGGATTAATTGGTAAAGAAAGTTCTATTTCTTGGGGTTTTTTATAGCAGTGTAGCTCCACCAGGAGCTTATGCTCTTTTGCTTATGAGCATCCTCTGCTCTCCCTCTTATAATGAGCTGCTCACCCTATCAGGATGTTGTGGACGGCAATAATACTAATTAATTCCATAATATATATAGATACCATAACAACAACAATGTAACATAATACTTATAATAATAAATTCATTGTACCCCAATCTATGATTATGGACCCAAATTTCAAAGCTGCGAGAGACAAGCTCTTTAAAGGAAATGAGAAAATGTTCAGCAAATGTGACCAAGGCATTTATTAATCAGAAGTTCCATTCAGAAGCACCATGAGTAAATCTTTCTGTAAGAAATCAATAAACAGTAATAGTTGTGCCTTTTCAGGTTTATATACTTTTACACTAGTTGCTGTGAGATTCTTTAAATAGCATTAGTTGTATTTCTCCTGTTAGTAGTACCTCACTCCCCAGATGGCTAAGATAGAGCAAATCAAAACAAACTGCTGCCTTCTGGTGCTTTTGCTCTGTCAGCTGCCTACTTTGCAACACTTGCATATATATGCCAAATGCCTATCTAGCACATATGAGATATGCCAGTACAATACACTGAGATCTGCAATAAAATGTTATTAATGGGACCAAAACCTCTACTTACATTCTGGTATCATTAGGCATCGGGGCCTATACACTCTTCAGTTCAGGTTTAGATTTATAATTATGAAGATCTCTGAAAACTTCCAAGAGGCTAGTATAATATACATAAAATAATGGACAGAGCTGGATCCTATAGAATTTTAACAACTCCTTTCAATTCTGACCAAGCAAGAATACTTAGAAACTTATTTCAGCTTCAGTTACACTCTCACTATCACAGCAAGTTGACTTTAACTCCACAGGAATCAACAAATACTATTTAAAATTATTTCTCACTAGCAAGGTGAAAACAGCTAGACTAAGATTGACTATTCCATAGTTTTATTATAGATGTGCATCACTTGAGCACTGAGACGCAGGTAAATGATATAAAGAGAGTGACTGATTCCAGTGCAGTGAATGGATTTATTAGAGCACAACATAAATGGCCGTGTGACTCTGATTTTCACAATTTTTCTTGGCTTGTCAAGCTGTTGTCTTCATGAAGAACAAATGTTTATTTTTTGCTCATATAACTCAACATTGCCTTCATGATGTATGCTTGAACCCAGATATTATCATGTCATCCTTTGTATCCTAGAGGTCTGATGGATGTAACAACCCTGAAAATCTTAGGACTAAACTGTTTATGTTGACATCATGGCTAGGCTTTGCAAACGAAGATTTGGGAAGGGCTCTACCCACATTTGCTACAAGTGCACTGGTGGCTAAACAGGCCAATACAAGATAGACAAGTATAGCAAAAGGCACAGCAGAAGGACTCCTTTGGTGGTATCGGCAAGACATGATTCTTTATTGTCTTTTCTCCTTGAGAGTGATCCTGCATGCGTTCTCAAAGGAAGCAGCAGCATTATGGATTGTGTGTCTCCAGACCTCCCAGTTGGAGGCCAGAGTAGACCAGTGATGATGATCAATATGGCCAAGGCTGAGATGTTGTTTCAGGGAGTCCTTGTATCTCCTCTTTGGGACTCCTCTCTTGTGGCAGCCAGTGGCAAGTTCACCATAGAGCGCAATCTTAGGGAGGCGGTGGTCCTTCATCCTGGAGACATGCCCTGCCCAGCGCAGCTGTGTTCTCAGCAACATGGCCTCAATGCTCGTAACTGCTGCTTGTTCTAGAACAGATGTATTGGTCACATAATCTGATCAGTGGATGTTTTGGATTGTACGGAGGCAGCGTTGATGGAAGTGTTCTAAGAGTCACAGGTGGTGGCGATAGATGACCTATGATTCGGGCCCATATAAAAGGGTAGACAGCACAATGGCTGTGTAAACACTGATCTTTGTAATTTTCTTTGAGTGTTTATTACGCCAAACTCTTTTATGGAGTTTTCCGAAGGATCTATACGCCTTTGCCAACCTGTTGTCTCTCTCCCGTCAATCTTACCGTCCAAGGAGATGATGCTACCTAGGTAATTAAACTGCTGGACTGATTTGAGCTCTGATTCACCAATGGTGATATGGGGATGATGGAAGACTTCCTGAGGTGCAGGTTGATAGAAAACTTCTGTCTTCTTTAAGCTGACTTCCAGCTCAAAAAGCTCAGCAGCCTCTGCAAAGCAGGATGTTAAATGCTGCAGAGCTTCTTCTGTATGGGCAACGAGGGTGGCGTCATCAGCATAAAGCAGCTCCCAGAAGAGATGATTTAAGGTCTTAGTGTGGGCCTTCAGTCACCTTAGGCTGAATAGGCTCCCATCAGTACGATATCGAATGTAGATACCATCTTCATCAGGTCAATTTACTTCAATGTTGAAAAGCCTATTTATTCTGCATCAGAAGGTGCCCATTTGCTGCAGTTAACCAACCGGGTGAAGGGTGGAGATGAGTTTTGGTTAGGCCACCTTTTCTAGGCCCCTCTCCGTGTGGAGCAAGCACTGCCCCCCTCGAAAAAGGCTGCTCGGTCATTCAGGATGCTGCCGAATGAGACTGTCATCTCCGGGGTCAGTCTCTAGCGACCAATGTCCTGAAACGCCTGCATGCAGGGTTGGGTCTGAGGCTTCCAGTGCACCTTTCACCTGCTGTTTTGACCCTTGCCTGTTGCTACAGGGCTCTACAAATGTGGGTAACACCCTCGAGCCTGCGCAATGGATTTTTTAGGTGAGACGCAGCATGCGCAGAACTGGACACACCCTTTAATCCTAAAATTCATCTGCCAGGGCCTAGTGAGCTTGGATGCTGACAGCAAGGTCCTTGGGACGTAGGTTTAATTAGAGTATGTTGACATCAGTCAATATCAAAATGCACTGCCATACCTCTGACCAAGTCACCCAAAGAAAACTATGAAGATGAAGGTTACTTACATTACGGTTGAATAAAAATATATAAAGACTTCCTTTCTTTCTTTCATGAAATCTGTTGAATAATTGATCAAGGGAAATTTTAACTTGGATTTAATCAAAGGAATGTGAAAGACACTTTGTCACAAAACAGAGTTGTTGCCAGCATTATTCTTTTTCACTGTTGCTATTATTATACAATGTGTGCTTATATAGTATGATGACAGTTTATTAAGTGTTCCCCTTTTATTTTTTTTTTAGACTTTCCCATCATAGGGAAAATAAAAACAGGATCAAAGCAGCTGAAATTATTTGAAGTATTTGTACCTTCAAATGTAGTAGTAATTTAAAGCCTTTTTCTAATGTGTTTAAAAGTAATGCACCAGCATCAGATAACCCAAAATATAATATTGAGGTTATGAAGGTTTGAATTAGGATACTAAGCTGTAAGCTTGCTTGATTTCCTCTAACGCTTTGTTGTATAAAATAAAAATATTTTCAGTCATACAGTGTCAAGCCCTGGGCTTATATGCCTAGTTTAGGTATTTAAAATCTTTATGTCCAAGTCATCTTGGAAACTCAATAATGCAGATAAATCAACGTTTTCAGAAGGTGATTCACGTGCCCTATCTTAGACTACTACCTAAAGAAAGCCAGAATACTCTCACAAACTTCTTGTTTCTCTTGATTGATTAACCTATGGCTCTGGCTGTCTCAGACAGAAAGTGTAACTCTTGTAAGCCTAAAACTAGCTGAAAAATAATAACCGTCCTTTTTCTTCTCCGTACAATAAATTATCCTCTCTGTGTACCTCTCTGAAATATCTGCTAACCTATCTACTGAAATTGATTTTAAACATGGTTAGATCAAACAATAATCAAGAACAAAGATGTGCCTGCAGCGTTCAATTGTTATCCATACCAGTACTTTTTGAAATTTCCAAATCTGCCTTTAGATGAACTGATTTGGAAAGGTTAAGATGGGAACTTGATAGGACCAAACAAATCCTTTATGTATTACATGGTGTGCTATGGGATTTCAGCTATTCTGTAAAATCATAGCAGCACTAGTTGGAAATTACCTCTGTACATGGCCTACTCTGAACAGTAATCAAGCAAAAGTTCATCTGCTTCTCCTTCGTGGAACAGGACTATTGACAGAACTAGACTGGTTCAGTCATGGCTTTGTGTAGTGCAGTCTTGAAAACCCCAAGGATGAAGACTCCCTGCCTCTCTCAAGGAACTTTTCCAAAGTTGAAATATCCTTATAGTGAAGATTTTTTTTCCTAATCTTCATCATGAATCTCCCAAGACAGTACTTGTGGGTGCTGCACTATCTACTGCCACCTCTAACAAGGAGAGTTTGAGTCCACCATCCTTGTAACTCTCCTTCAGTTTGCAGCAGTCTGCAATTAGAAAGGTCAAGACAATGTCAATGTACCTCCAGTTCATGTGCTTTGTATATACTAATTAAATGGAGGCTATTTGTGCTTCTGCTTTCTAAATTTGGGGCTTCAAGGAAAAGAAGAAAAGAGTAAAGTGGCAGTTGGGAAATTCTTTCATTTCTTGCCAAATTCCACAATATTAAATCTTTGCTGGAACACTTTTACTTGAAAATTTCTGGTTTTTTTCTGGCTGAATATTTCAAATCACTTTCAAGTTAAATATGTCCATCTTAGAAGTGAAGAAAAGTGCTGAAGTGTGAGTATGTGAGTCAGTGTTATCTGGCTAAACTTGGCTGTGTTACACTCATTTTCCACCAAAAAATTTAATCAAATTCCCAGTTTCCTGACTACTACTGCTATTATTGCTGTTAATTCCATTTTTCATATAAATAAAGAAGACAAAGGAAGTTTTTTTTATCATCTCATAATGATGGTGCTGCTTGCACAGTAAGAACCATTTATTCTAGTTCAAAGCACAGTATTTTGAATGCATCAAACACCACCCAGTCTAAAAGAAGAGAATTCTAACAGCTTCTTAAACCTATATGGAATACTTTTACAGCTGTAAGTAGTATGTTTCTACAAGATTACTGTCACATAGAAATACAAAAATATGACCAGTGAACAAGAAAATAAAGATATGGCTGCCCTGAAATGTAAGTAGGTCTTGTGAGAAACATACTTTCTATTCAAAGATTATTTTGAAAATACAGGATAAATTACATATGTAGAATAGACTTACATTACACCCACAACTTTGTTTGCACTTCATGAACATTAGGACAGTACTCTTTGTCAGGATCCTTCGTTCACAGAAAGAGAGGTCTTAACTTTCAAGTTGATAAATAAAAGTTACTGTATGATTTTGAAAATCTTTAGACTACAGAATTTTGAATATTTTATCCAGTCAAGTGACAGAAATAATTCTAGATGGTTTATCAGACTAATAGTCAACAAATAAAAAGTTATTAGGTAATTTAAGAAAATACTAAATTAACTATAATTTGTTCTTAAAAATTGCATCTCTTTTGCGTAAGTAATTTTTCTAAAGAAACTGCAATCTCATCATTACATTTCACAAGGATAGAATACATGAACTACTGTGTACTGTTAAAGAAAATACAGCTGTGGTATCATAGCTAAAAATGATGTTTATTTTTCACCAAGCACATTCCTGCATCAAGGGGATTGTGAAAGGCATTGCGATTGTGTAACATTATACACCTCACTGACATGGGCTCATGTGATTTCCTACCTAACCAAAACAAAGAGAAATAGTGTGTATGGTCTAGAAAACAAAAAATAAGTGAGCTATTTCAGCAGTTTTGGAATAGAGGCAAAATTTACAGTCCAATCCTTTTGACTATGATATTTAGAGTTGGTAATAAAATGGACCATGGATTATTAACTGGCTCTGAGGGCAAGTAGCACACCATGGCTCATATCCTCATGGATCTAGTCTCACCCCCCATTCAAAACAACATGGCCTCATCTTTACTGACTTTGGAAATGCTCCCTAGTTAATTCAAAAGATTAAAATAAGAGAAAGTCAAAGGTGTGTGAAATCTTTGTGTCAGCACTTCATCTACCACTTGAACCCAAAAGAGAAACCACACAGAAAGAGGCAGGTCTACTGCCAGAGTCAACTGCAGGTACTTCCATTGGAGAACATGAAAACAAACCCCTACTTTTCTCCACTGAACTCCCTGAATTTTCCACTACACTATATGAAAGGAAGGGAACATTTAGCTATTTTGCCAATCAAAGCTTTGGAAAGCCAGAATTAGTAATTAATGCTATCATTGTTTTATTACCTTTCTTTATTAAAAATATGTCTCGGAGGTGGCAAAACAGGCATAAAATAAGATTTCCACAACCTTACATAAACCAGACTTTGGCGAAGAAATGTGGATTCTCTAGTCATGTAAGTTAATGAGTCATTTGAGTTGAAAAAATTGGAAGTTTTAAAATATTAAAGGAGTGAGATTTTGGTAAAGACTTGCAAGCAGGAGTTACCATTTTGGAGAGGATTATATGATGATGATGCCTCTTGTAACAAAGTATTGGCATAAGGATCAATGAGATCTCTCCCAGATCCAAGTTTTTTATTTTCCTGCTTTTAAAAATGCACTTATATTTAACTGTAGGGAAAAAAAAAGCCTAGTCTCCTCCTGCAGCATGAGTAGAGCCTTAAATAGTAGGAGCAGTATTTTGTCTTTGATTCTTCTTTTAGTATTACCCAGTCATTTATGTTTTAAATTATATGTGAACAGTCTATCCCAAAAATAATGCCACTATTTTATTTCTAATGATTATATTATACATAATGAGCTAGATTCTGTAGCTCTTATCATAAAACAATAATACTTTCCATTAAGGAAATAAATTTTCTCTTACTGATGACTGCCTTTTTTCCCCAGATGATTTGTGATTTATTCTAAGGAGAGGAAGATGTAGTTAGCTAATGTAAGCTATCGCAGCTGGATAAAAAGAGATCCACACAATAGTAGACAAAACTTCATTGTCACAGGGTGATTCATGCTAGGTTTTTTTCCTTCTAGCAATTTTCTAATTAAAAGCTGGAGTTTTAAAAGCATTTTTTGTTCTGAAACTGCATAGCAGTGATGGATTTGCAAGAGATTACCAAGGCAAACACTATATATGGCTCTGTGAACACTTCAATCTTGCCTGAACTTGTATAGTCTCTAACCCTCACTCTTCATTTCTCAACAGTCCCTTGCTCCCTCTCCCTTAAGCCAGTGGAAGTACTTCTGGAGCCATGCAACAAGCTGGACTGAGCTAAGTTAACCTTTCTCTCATCACCACTGGGGGTTTTTTTCTGGGTTTGTTTTGACTTAGATCCATTCCTGGCCTTGTTCACTGTCCAGACACATGGATACCAATCTCAGCACTAATGGCTGTAGAAAAGAGAAGGAATTAGCATCCACATTCAGCAGAGGGCTCGCCAAGTTCTTTCAATATCTGGATAAAAAAATCTCAATGAATCACAATTTAAACATGTCATGGGTTAGGAATGGTACTCCCCAATTCAGTGTCCCCACCAAGACTCTCCAAACCATGTGCCACTCACTCACTTCCCCACTTTCCCTGTCCCTCTCCCCCTGTAGCGGACTGGAGAGAACTGGAGACACAAAAGGTAAAGATCATGGGTTGAGATATGAACATTTTGCTGGAAACAGCAATGAGAGAAAAAAACAAACAATAATAGCAACAATACTAATGACAAGAAAGGAACGACTGACATGCAAACCCCCTGACAACAGACAATGCTGGACAGCTCGCTCCACCATGTTCACTTGACTAGAAGGGAGCTTTTCTCCCCAGAAGAGACTCCCTTTCCCCTGCCCCCAGCAATGACATGAGGTGATATAGAATTACCTTCGGGTCCTAGCCATGCCTCCTCCTGGCTACTGCAAAAATTCTGGCCTCTCTTGGACGGAACCAGGACAAAATGCTACAGAGAGTATATCTGCCAAAAACACGTCGCTGGAAATAAATAATGTCATGTCTCATGTGACACAATATTCTGCATCACAGAACCATTAAGTTAATAATTTTGTTCACAATTAAAAAATAATAAAAAGGTATTATGCCTTCAAAATTCAAGAAATCCTCATATGACATTCAGGTATTTGTCCAGATCATATTTCTCACAAATTAAATCGATGTATTTCCCTGGGTAACAAGTAATCTCCAAACTCACGGATTTCTTTGTGTCCCTGAAAGACTGTATGCTACTTGGTGGAAATCAGAGACAGGAATAGTGTCTTCAGAGTGTGGCAGAGTCTATCTACTCTGACACAATTTGAAGATTTAGAGCTTTGCAGAAAGCTTTGTACTGGTGTCCATATAATACATTTTGTTGTATTTCCCATTATGTTCTAAATTTTATTGAATTGTATATTCACAATCTGAAGCTTAATAATTTCTTTTTGATGTGTTTCATGATTCTGTGGCCCATTCACCTGTCAGATCATTCTTCAGAGCTAATACTAATTGTGGATTTAGTTGACATGTATAATGAAAATATCAATGGCAGGGTATTTTTAACACATAATGGCAGCTACAGATTTAGTCCCCATCAGTATTAATTCCTCACAGTTATTGTCCCATTTAATTTAGGAGATAATTTGAAATAGAGAAGTTATCATCTGTTGACTAAATGTTCCTTTTTATCTCATTTGTATCAATTGTCAGTGCACAGAAGCATTACCATGATCAATTCAAATGCATGAATTTCATGTGCCACTCATAAAAATATGTGAAAACTGTCTCAGCAGAATAAAGCAGTGATGAAATGCCTGTTCTTTTCTTTTAATTTTACTGACATCCACTGCTACAGCAGTTTACAGGAACTTGTAGTTTGGACTGTGCAGTGCCAGACTGTAGAATAATTCAGAAGTTCTGACTGACTAAAAAGCCCCTTTTGTAGTAGCTTTGCATGGCAAAATTTTAAATTTTAGATTTGAGTCACATATTTCACTGAACCATTCTAAGGGACGAAGCTTAGAATTTTAACTTTGATTAGTAGGGAAAAGAGTAGTACAAAAGGAAACTGAGGCAAATATTATGATAAAATCCCTGATTTACAAACCTGATACCATTACCTAATGTCAAAATGATTATTTTAAAGAAATTAATAATTTTCATTGGATACTGGTTTTTTGGTTTTTTTGTTTCGGTTTGGGATTTTTCTTATGCATACACAGAAAGAGGTGGAATGCCTCAGTATCATAATCAAATCTCAGCTTCCATAGCCATTAAAAAAAGGTTATCAGAGATTGGGTTTGCTGCTGTTTGATTCTTCCAGAATGTGGAAACCTCACCTAATGCTCTAAAGTTATAAATTATGCTTGAAATATGAAGATTTTTTAAATTGTGTTATAAACAAATAAAAGTAATTGTAAAAGAAAAAAGAAAAAATAGTGAAAAAATAACTGTTGTTGATAAAGTTCTATTTATTTGGAAATAAAAGTCTATTTGCCTAATTTCATATATAGGAAAGAACAAGAATTTCATTCACAGATCCGTGCACTGAGTTCATCTTGGACTCAAACTGAAGTATGAAAGATTTATAGCCTGGTTTTGGTTTAATACTGATATTTGGTTTTAAGGAGAACTAGGTATTGCAATAAAAATATGAAGATCAATATTATCTCTGAGAAAATAATGTTTTAAATTGTACTTAAAGCTGCTCATTTGAAATATTTCTGTAGATATAAAATCTATCAATATCAACTGGTCCTGTCATAGCAAATAAACTATTAGGCTTTAGAGGGGTTTTTTTCACATTTTTTATAAGTTAAAATACTCTTTTTCCAAAATAGGACAGCAATAAATATAACTGCACAGCTCAAGGTTAAGTTGGGGATTATAATCAAGTACACAGAACCAAAATTGTTTTCTTTACAATTCCAAACAAAACATATTATTCAGGAGATAGCTTACTTTCCTAATTTTTGTTTTTTAAAAGATGATTTTTGAAGATCAAAAACTAATTTGTAACTTGTTAACAATTTTTTTAATTAGTTTTTAACATATAAATGGTCATTATTGCTTTATTGTCCTAGTTATCCTGTATAAAATTGTTTCTGGCGCGTTGTCACTTCTACTCTCTATATAATATTAAAGTTATATAGATTAAATAAAATATACATAAATTATGTTTTCCTATTGATATGGAATGTTTCAGAACCATATAATTACAGAATTGGTTTTAATTGTATAAAGCTGACAGAAGTTGCTTGCAGCAACTTCACTTAAATAACTTTTAAATAACAGGCATATACCAGACAAAGTACTTGAGATCATTTTTAAAGGACTCTAGCATTTACCTTTAATCTGCAGAATATCAATGGATTTTCTACATTTCATAAATTTCAAAAACCAATGACTCATATATAGAACAGATGAGGAGAATGATATGTCTTTATATGGAAATTATAACTTGGTGCCTAGTGGTTAATGAACAGTTGTAGATTCTGAGTTTGTGATAGCATCTATTTAAAATGAACAAAGTTGACTTTACAAGATTCATGCCTTTTGACCGTCCATATGTTGAATTACAAATTAACGTGTGTACTCAAAATTACAGTCCAACATTCTTACGTACATTTTCCAGCTCTGCCATAATCAATAATTTTGTGCTTTGGGAATGGTCTGACTTAAAAAAGCCATTAAAAAATTTACCTACAATGAGATTTACCTGATCATCTTCCAATTTGAAACACTATATTTAGTTTCTGGTTATGACTAACACATTTTTGTTGCTTATGAAAGTTCTTAGAAGATCATTATAGTTATAGCTCTTGAGATAAGATACCAGATAAGGTTAACTAAGGTCAGATAATTAAATTAATTAAATAATTATTTAATTAAAAATAAACAGAAAAGAAATTGTTAGTTCCTTTCAGTTTGTTGATCATCAATCAGTATTTAAAAATTTTTTTAAAATAATATTTCTATATCAAAGGATAATAAGTTTGTAAATACTTATGCAGAAATCTTACAAGTTATAATCATCATGGCTGGGCTTCGCGAACAAAGATTTGGAAAGGACTCTACCCACATTTGCTACAAGCGCGCTGGTGGCTAAAAAGGCCAATACGAGATAGGCACATCCGGTTGCAAAAGGCACAACAGAAAGACTCCTTAGGTCGTATTGGCAACATACGATTCTTTCTGCATTGGCTTTTCAAAGCAGCAGCATTATGGATTGTGTGTCTCCAGACCTCCCAGTTGGAGGCCAGAGTAGACCAGTGATGATGATCAATATGGCCATGGTTGAGATGTTGTTTCAGGGAGTCCTTGTATCTCCTCTTTGGGACTCCTCTCTTGCGACAGCCAGTGGCAAGTTCACCATAAAGCATGGTCTAAGGGAGGTAGTAGTCCTCCATCCTTGAGACATGCCCTGCCCAACGCAACTGTGTTCTCAGTAACATGGCCTCAATACTTGTGACTGCTGCTTGTTCTAGAACAGATGTATTGGTCACATAATCTGATCAGTGGATGTTTAGGATTGTACGGAGGCAGTGTTGATGGAAGTGTTCTAAGAGTCACAGGTGGTGGCGGTAGATGACCCATGATTCAGACCCATATAAAAGAGTAGACAGCACAATGGCTTTGTAAACACTGATCTTTGTAATTTTCTTTGAGTGTTTATTGCGCCAAACTCTTTTATGAAGTTTTCCGAAAGATCTATATGCCTTTGCCAACCTGTTGACTATCTCTCTGTCAATCTTACCGTCCAAGGAGATGATGCTACCTAGGTAATTAAACTGCTGGACTGATTTGAGCTCTGATTCACCAATGGTGATATGGGGATGATGGAAGACTTCCTGAGGTGCAGGTTGATAGAAAACTTCTGTCTTCTTTAAGCTGACTTCCAGCCCAAAAAGCTCAGCAGCCTCTGCAAAGTAGGATGTTACAGGCTGCAAAGCTACTTCTGTGTGGGCGATGAGGGCGGCACATGGAAATATCTTAAAAACAGGCACATAGCTGTTCAGCATTTTATTTATCACATTTATTTATCCAAAACTGATCTCCGGCGTGGAAGGACTTGTAAGTCTTCGAGTGATGCCTTAAGCCCCTAATGTTTTTTTTATTTTATTTTTCTAATATTTGTAATAATTGTAAGTTTTAAAAAGCAGCAACCTCCCTTCCCCCCCCCCTTGTCCCTTGTTCCTTTCCCTTGTTTATACATTCCCTAACCCTCTTCCCCATTCTATGCTCCCCATATCAATCCTGCTTCTGAATACAGCAGAGTGTTTAGTCTTTTGTCAAGGCAAGGCCTAAACAGTTGACAGAACAGCATATCAGGGCCTAAACCACAGAATACGGTCAAAAATTAGGTAACTATGTACCCTTTGTGCTCTGAAGATGTGAAGATGATGAAGTAAAAGCCCCCAGACCCTCTCAGGGGGAGGACCCGGGGCGGACCAGAGGAAGGGCCGCAGGGTGGACACATCTGGGATTGGATGGATGGTATTATAAAATGTAACCTCTCAGGCACGGCCTGTGCGCGTCCTGTAACATCTTAGCCTTGGCAAATAAACCCTTTCTTATCTCACCCCTAATTAATTGCTCCTGGAGATTTTTTCAGAACCAAAATACACCGGCAACAGAGGATTAAATTGTTCCTAATTTTACTCCACACATCTTCATTTCAATTTAAAAACCAGGAATTTTGCATTTCCCTATAAGGGAAATTCTCTCATGGAGTTCCATGTGCAAAATGAAGACTTGCAATCTAGATGAAATACTGGACCTTCACATTCCAAAAGTGGAAGAAGCTGAAACATGAAGCTACTACTTAAAATACATTTCTTTATGGAGTCCTCTATCTTCTATAGTCACTTTTGCTTCAAATTGGAAAAAAAAGGTTTTGAGATCTTTCGCACACACTCAATTGTGACTTTTGTAGCTTCAGAATCATTCCCAAATATCCTACCATACATCAAGAGGCTTTCCTGGTTATTTGTAGTTGCTTGAAGATCCTTTTCTCACCAATCTGCAAAAAAAAAAGGCTATGCATTTACATAGATGTATATGTTTTTTCATGTTTGGTGAGCTAGCTAGAGAAGTTACGCTTCTCTTCTAGTGTTCCATGAACTTATTGTTGAAGATTAAGACACCCACAGATACAGAATTAACTGCCAATATTACATAGACAAAGCCAAATTTAACAAACACCAGGGCAAGGTGGAAACAAAAAGAATTGTTTACTTACTAAATTCAAGATACAAACTGTTTACAAAGATTTATCGAGAGAAACACATACACAAAAATTAAATGAAAGAACCATCCATCAGTCTGGTATTCATAGTAACTTATGTTAAAATAGTTCAGGGCACATGTTAAAACACATCTATTCAGGGCACCTGGATTATTCTTTATTAGTTTAAACATTTAACTAGTACATCACCATTCCTAAGACACCCATTGGCAGCTAATTATTTTGAGTATTTACGGAATTAAAAATTATAGTGTGCTGGTTTGGGCTGGGCTAGACTTAATTTTCTTCACAGCAGCTGGTGTGGGGTCACACTTTGGATTTCTGCTGAAAGCAGAACAATGTTGATAATCCAAGATGTTTTTGTTATTGTTGAGCAGTGCTTACACAGAGCCAAACCCTTTTCTGCCTCTCACCCCATCCCATCAGCGAGGAGGCTAGAGTTGAGAAGGACCACAGCCAGGACAGCTGACCCCAAACAACCAAAGGCATATTCCATACCATATGGTGTCATGCCTAGCAGACAAAGCTGGAGAAAGAAGAAGGAAGGGGGTACACACTCAAAGTGATGGTGTTTGTCCTCCTCAGTCACTGTTACACATGATGGGGCCCTGCTTTCCTGGGGATGACTAAACACCTGCCTGCCCACGGGAACCAGTTAATTGATTCCTTGTTTTGCTTTGCAGCTTTCGCTTTCCCCATTGAAGTTTCTATATCTCAAGCCATGAGTTTTCTCACTTTTATTCTTCCAATTCTCTCCCCCATCCCACCAGGGAGTGACTGGGCCTTAGTTGGCAGCTGGGGTTAAACCATGACAGATGACCATAGATTTAAACTGTCAATTGTCTGGGAGTTTGTATAAAAACACAAAGCTATATACAGAATCATAGAATCATGGAATGGTTTGGGTTGGAAGGAACCTTAAGGACCTTCTAGTTCCAACAACTCCTTATAGAATTATAGAATCACTTAGATTGGAAAAGACCCTGAAGTTGTTGAATATATTAAAGAATAAATTAAAATTTTTTGTCCAAGCAGGTTGTCTACTGACCACTAGTGGCCACACAGGCAGTAGGAAATTAAAATTTGCGGAAAATCTGATTCCAAAATAAGAACAAGGATACATGTTTAGGACATTTTGCCCATTCTCCAGTAATATGGAAAAGTACAAAGATCAGTGTTTACAGAGCCATTGTGCTGTCTACTCTTTTATATGGATCTGAATCATGGGTCATCTACCGCCACCACCTGCGACTCCTAGAACGCTTCCATCAATGCTGCCTCCATTGTACACGTCTGTTCTAGAACAAGCAGCAGTCACAAGTATTGATGCCATGTTGCTGAGAACACAGCTGTGTTGGGCAGGGCACGTCTCAACGATGAAGGACCACCGCCTCCCTAAGATCTTGCTCTATGGTGAACTTGCCACTGGTTGCCGCAAGAGAGGAGCCCCAGAGAGAAGATACAAGGACTCCCTGAAACAACATCTCGGCCTTGGCCATATTGATCAACATAACTGGTCTACTCTGGCCTCCAATCGGGAGGTCTGCAGACACACCATCTATAACACTGCTGATGCTTTTGAGAAAGCACGTAGGATCACTCTCGAAGAGAAAAGACAATGCAGAATATACCACCTAAGGAGTCTTTCTGCTGTGCCTTTGCAACCGGACATGTATTGGCCTTTTTAGCCACCAGCATGCTTTTAACAAATGTGGATAGACCCCTTCGCAAATCTTTGTTCATGAAGCCTAGCCATGATTACTTACTACATTTTAGTCTGGCAAGTCTGATCTGCCTCCAGATTAGAATCTTCTTGCTTCTTTTTCTTCAGTATTTGACCTGATTTTATGTGGAAAACAGGTGTCAATCAAAAACAAAACCAAAATTATAGCAGATCGTCATATTTTCTCCCTTATCTCCAAGGTGTCTTGAGGCCTTGTTTATTCAAATGAAAGTTTTTCATGTTCTCCAGGATTAAAAACAGAACTGAATGCTGACTTAAATGAATATGATTTTCTTTTCATTTTCTTCAAACAATACAGATGTTTCTGATGCTTCTGACACTTTTGGCTTCAGAAGTTTTTGCTCACTACATTTTCTAAATAGGAATTATTAAGGTGTGGTACTACCTGATGAAATTCCGTAACAACATTATTACTACTTCTTCACATGAAAAATTATATCATCTTTGAACACTTCACCCCAAGCTAGACAAAGCAGAAGTAGCTTCCAGGATTTTTCATCACCTTATAATGTCAGTGTACTAGATATACGGAATGCATCAAAATTGTTATTGATCCATGAATTGTCTCACAGAATAGATTTTTTCATATATATATGTCTGAAACTAATCAAAAGTACTCAAGCTATTAAATAGTTAATACCAAATGCTTTTAGAATCTTGTGTTCACCAACAATGGAGGGAGGGATAATGTTTTTTAAAAAATCCATAGACCCTCCTAAAGCCAAAGGGAAATCACTGGGAGAGTTAAAACAAGTTTTTCCCTTATTACTGTCATGGACAGCAAATCCATGGGAAAAAAAAATAAATGGAGTCTGATTGTGTAGTGCTGTCATTCTATTGCCTTTGTCGAAGAAGTTGTGTTCTACAGCAAGATGAAGCAGGATTAGGTCTTTATGAATACATAACATTTAGCAGATGCCATTACCATAGTCAAATTATATATTTATTATTTAAAATAATTTTAGAGACTGAAATTATCATCTAAAATATTCAAATATTATTTTCAATCTTTTCTTTTTTTTTTACAATCAATAATATCATATAGAGCAATTCTTTATATTTTATCTTTATTTCCCGGTCTTACTTAGAAATTCTGGGAAATAAACCAAAAAGAGATGTCTGGATTTACAAAGCTGTACCTTATGCAGTAAAAAGAGGCTCTGTACAGATGGACCTTTAGATATTACTGCCAGTATTGTACCTTATCCATATGGACCGTAAGATTTATGGCAGAAGTAATTATTTTCAAATTCATCTTTGCATACCAGTTAATGCTCCCTGTTTGCACAGCTTTTTTCTTTCTACTTCATGGCATTGGAGAAGCAGGAATAAAGCAAAATAAATATTGAAAAGTGTTTGCATGGTAGGTCAGACACAATGCATTAATTATTGTTTTAATATCTTAAGACTCTTCTTCTCTGAGCATGGCAAAATAAAGCATTCAGGTGAGCATGCACTGTGTCGGCTCAGTGTTTTCACATCTGATGATTTGGGTTCCTGCAGATGGAGTTTTATGTGATGGAGTGCATGGAGCTAACAGGCAAGAGGCAGTGAGTTGATGGCATTATCCAGGACAGGAAAAAGTTGTCCCAGCACCTTAAAGAACTGAACTCTATTTTCATCACAGGTCTGTCCTCCAGGACCATAAGACCCCAGGCTCCTCTAACGAGCTCATCAAAGGGGTTTTATGTCAAGAAGATACAAAGCTCAAAAAATCCACCCAACAGATTTATTAAAAGGGCCTTCAATTTTTTTATACCTTAAGGCCACACATGGGAAGAACGCTATGACACTTTTCAAAGGGACAAAATAACAGTTTTATGGGCAAACTTTGGAAAATAAGAGAACTTGGAAAAAGTTTAAAACAAGCATTCAATCAATATAAAGCATTTCACAAAGCATTGAGTTAGACAATTCCAATCCATCCAGGTTTAAGTTACCGAAATATCAAGAAGAGGAAATTAGGACAAGAGGAGGAAGTAAAGAAAAAGAAAGAGAGAATTAACAGCTAACGCCTTAGATCCAGAGTTGAACCAGCCACTACAAGTCCTAGGACAATAGGACCACAAACACTTGGAGGCCTTGTGATGTTGGGTTTATTTGCTCTGGACTTCTGTGGCCACTGTCCCCCCACCCAGCTGGGGCTTCCAGTCTGCCAGCCATTCTGAGACTGGGTTAGGGGCTCCAGGGCGTGGCAGTGACTGACAGCTGCACCAAAGGCTCTCAAGGAGGCGGGGTTTGGGGACCCACCAAGTGAGGGGAGCACCATCTCACCTTGGCAGAACCTGATCTGTCCTCTCCCACACACTCAGAGTTGTTTCAAGCCAGTAATAACTTTTTAATACCTTTTTTTTCAGTCCCTCACACAGGACTTACTATGCTAAATTATTAGGAATATTCTTAAATCAGATTTATTACTAAATCTTGTGTCCTGCTATCAGCCAGCTACAGGTCCTGCAGCTTGTTAGGTGGAGATCCAATGTGTGGGATATAGTATAAGAACCATAGGACGGACTATTCTCACCGCTCAAAAGAAAGACTTCTCCAGTGGTTACCTTAAAAACTGAGAAAAGATTTAAGATTAGGTCTATATTGAGAAAGGTTGTGGAAGTACAAAGCCAGCACGATTTTTGGACAATCTTTTAGGAAAGACTTTTCTATGGCTTTTCACCTGGGTTTGTACATGGGAATATCCATATTTCAGACTCAATAAACACAAATTGCAAACAGTTATGAAAAATTAAATACAAAAATATAATTTCTTATATTCACAAATACAAAGATAGAGGTGTCCTTTCCAAGATGTTATTCTCTCTTTTGAGTATGATTTAAAGTGTTGATGCGTTCATTTACAGATCTCTAAATAAATAGGGCACATGGTTTCCAGTTTCTACTATATCTGAGGTATTCAAAGCCATAAATAAAGCAAGTAATACCCAATGATCTTTACAGAAAGAAAATCACGAATGTAACCTTTGCCCTTTAAATCTTCCATTGCTCTTCAAACATTCCAATTTTCCCCATTTTGCTCTTCAGTTATATCTATGAAGTTTTCATTGTCTGATTACACACAATATCAAGGTATTCTCTACTACTAAATGTGTCAGCACTGTGATGTGTCTTCAGGAACCGAAAAGTTTAACTGATTTCCATTTGTGAGGTCATTGGAGATCCTCTGATGAAGGGTTCCAAAAAAAAAAGGTACTCTTATAATGAGTTGCTAAAAAGCGACCTCCTGCAGTGTTTAACACATCAATTTGTATAAATCAGATCCTATTCACAATAAGTTTGGGGATTTTATTTCTTTTGCCTTCAGGACTGACAAAAATCCCATAAATAACAGCAACAGAAATACAAAAAACCCACCCGAAGAATTTAATAAAAAAATTCCGAGAAAAAAAAAACAATATAGAACAATATGAATTCTCCTATGCAAAATTATACATGAGTATTTCAGACTAACAGCATAACAACAAATGGTTAGTTTTGAATACTTGCAGAGATAAATACATTTCAGAGAAATTTGTTTCTGAAATATGGCAAAAATATTTTCTCTAGCAAAATAAATAATTTTCAGTTTAAAAATAAATTTTGCTTTCTACTGATCTAATTTTGTCCTTGGCTACCATAGGCATGACTTGCTTAAGCTGAAAGGAAATAACAGCTGTGAAGTTGTTCATATATGATGCATGAGAGAATAATGTAAAACAAGATACCTAAACCACAACAAGAAACAGAACATTGCTCAGCTTAAAGCCTGAATCCACACTACTGACTCGGGGCAATTTTGTGCATTGTGCCTTCAGAGACCCAAGAGTTTCTTCCTAAACATGACACTAAAATTGTAAAGCCAAATTATCTTATAAAGTCACAAGGAAACAGAAAAAGCATGATAGAATAAGCATGATATTAACTGATAAATACATGTAATGTATAACAAAAATATCTCCATATTATCAACTCTGTATTCACCACAAACTCAAAACCTAGCTACATACCAGTCACTGTGAAGAAAATGAACTACCACAGCCAAAATCAGCACAGATTCCAACCATTAATCCATCACTGCCAAGTCCACCACAAAAACGTGTCCCCAAGAGCCACATGTACACATATTTTAAATAACCCCAGGAATGGTAAGACAACCACCTCCCTGAGAAGCTTGTTCCAATGTTTGACAACTCTTTCTCTGAGGAAATTTTCCTGAATACCCAAAGTAAACCTCCCCTGGCAAAACTTGAGCCCATTTCCTATTGTCCTATTGTTTGTTACAGGGGAGAAAAGACCAACCCCCAGCTCACTACAATCTCCATTCAAGTAGTTGTAGAGAGTGATTAAGGTCTCCTTTTCTCCAGGCTAAACAATCCCAAGTCCCTATACTGCTCCTCATAAGACTTATGCTCCAGACCCTTCAACAGCTTTTTTGCCCTTCTCTGGACATGCTCCAGCACCTCAATGTCTTTCTTGTAATGAGGTGCCCAAAACTGAACACAGCATTCGAGGTGTGGCTTCACCAGTGTCAAGTACAGTAGGATAATCACTGCCCTGGTCCTGCTAGCCACACTATTTGCAATCCAAGTCAGGATGCCATTGGCCTTCTTGGCCACCTGGACACATTGCTGGCACGTGTACAACTGACTGCTGAGCAGCATTCCCAGGCCCTTTTGCGCTAGGTTGCTTTCCAGTCATTCTGTCTCAGGCCTGTAGTGCTACATGGGATTGTTGTGACCCCAGGACAGGACCTGGCACTTCTTCTTGTTGAACCTCATACAACTGGCCTCAGACCATCAATCCAGCCTGTCCAGATCCCTCTACAGAGCCTTTCTACCCTCCAGCAGATCAACAATCTTGCCTAACTTGGTGTCATTTGAAAAGCTACTGAGGATGTACTCGACCCCCTTGTCTAGGTGATGAAAAAAGAAAACAGGGCTGACTCCAGTACTGAGTCCTGGGGAACAGCACCAGTGACCAGCCACCAGCTGGATGTAACTCCATTCACTGCCACTCTGGGCCTGGCGATCCAGCCAGTTTTTAACCCAGCAAAGAGTGCACCTGTCCACACCATGAGAGCCAGTTTCTCCATGAGAATGCTGTGGGAGACAGTGTCAAAGGTTTTGCTAAAGTCCATGTAGACAACATCCACAACCTTTCCCTCATCCACTAGCCAGTCACCTTGTCAAAGAAGGAGGTCAGGTCAGTCAAGCAGGACCTGACATTCCTAAACCTGTGCTGGTTTGGTGTGATTCCCTGGTTGTTCTGCACATGCTGCATGATGGCACTCAAGATGATCTGCTCTATGACCTTCCCTGGCACCAAAATCAGGCAGACAGCCCTGTGTTTCCCTGGATCCTCCTTCTAAACGTTCTTGTACATGGGCTTTACATTTGCTAATTTCCAGTCATCCTGGTTAGCCAGGATTGCTGGTAAATGTGTAGTAAATGCTGTTAAAAGTGGTTCAGTGAGCTTTTCTGATGTTTCGTCTGTGCCCTTGAGTGGATCCTATCTGACCCAAGAAATTGTATGTGTCTCAGTGGTGTAGCAGGTTGCTGACCATTTCCCCCTGGATTATGGCAGCTTCATTCTACTACATGTCTCTGTCTTCCAGCTCAGTATAATTCCCTTTGTTCTGGTCAGTTTTATTTATGAAGATCAAAAATCAGTTCAATTTATGCAAAAAAGAAATAGGGAAATTTCATGGTTCTCAGTCTGGCAAAATCAAAGCCCTATAGCATTTTGGGTACATTTACAATGTCTATTCAGCTGCATCACATTTATGCTGTGCTTCAGGAAAAATAAACTGCCCTCCAAACCCTAAAGACAAAGCTATTTACAGACAACTAGAAGCCATTGTAATTTAACATTGATGGCTGAAACCTCTCAAACAAATAGGGAACAACTCTTCCATGATGCTCTTTAATATTCTGTGAGGGAGAATAGCAATCTATGTGGATGGAATCTGACATGACACATGCATAATATCAGACAATATATAATATAAAGAAAGTAGTGCCCTGTGAGACATGGGGAAAGGAATGTAGAGTGAAGGAGAAAAACTGAAAACATAGACAGTTAAAAATAACTTATAATTTAGTTCAAAGAAATAAGACTTTTTTTTTGCTTATTCCTACATCTACAAAAATAAAGACATATATTTTCTGCTCTGGGTATACTGCAGTTTGTGGTAACCTCCATTAGTAAGTTTCCTACCTTTGAAAAACATGATGTTCTACCAAAGATGTGTATGAAATTTCTTGATAGCTTATATGGGCAAAGGACTACTTGTAAAATAACATGATGATTTGAACATAGTACATGTTTAAAAATACAGTGTTAGATTGCTGTTATACACCAGATTTTCAAAGAGAATTTGAAAAGAATATTGGGGGGAAATAAGCAGAGGTAACCAGTGTCATTAGGATAGTAATTAGTTTCTTTACAATGTGCAGTTTAGAGTTTAGAAATTGCAGTACTTCAGATTTCTCATGCCTTTTTAAAAATATAGTCTGACAGACGATGTTGAAACTGCTGAATTTAAAGAAGGGTATTTATTAACTTGAGGGTTAAAGTGTGCATTTTATTCTTCTGTGCATATGTTATAATTCACAGTTTTGCTCATATAAATTCCTTTAACTATTCAAAAAACTTCTCTAACAAGGTAGTAAAAGGTGTAGATACTGTGGAACAAACAACTGGAATATTTCTGAGCTCTTTGTTAAATTTTATGATGCTTTCTAGCAGTTTCTTTCTAGACTTGGTTAAAGGCTTTGTTAAGTTATTAATTCTTTGTGCAAGAGGGTTACTTGAAAAGAGGATTTGTTTTTAATCACTGCTAGAGTGGTATTTTAGACATGATTTGATGCATCAGTGTATGGATACTTGGGGTTTATTACTCTTTGCTTCTCGTCTCAGTGGCTGACATCTCTCCTCCCCCTAGGCTAAGAACAGGATGGCTATAGCCATTCCAACTGTAGTCTCAAGCATGTAACCACAGCGCTAAGTGTGGGAATGATGCTACAGGTCACTTCTCTGTAACCAAGCTCATTTAGCTGGTAGACTAGTCTGGAACATAGCAATGCAGTGGACCATTCTCTCCGTCATTCTAAGCCTATAATTCACAAAGTGGCACATCTCTTCTCAAATGGGAGACTCCTTAGACCTATCAGATTGCCTGTGCATCAGCTAGCTTGTAGTACTGCTCTGCCAGACTTTTAAGACAGGTCTTGCACTCGTTTCTGTAGAGCAAAGAAAGTTTCAGAGCCCAGTTGGATTTCCTCCAGCAGACCTCCCATTTGAGAGCGAGCCAGCAGCCTAGGCTGGCTCAGCAATGGCATATGCTCAGAAATAAATGTTTCAGCCTCAACTCTTTTCACCAGCAAAGAACAGCTTTTATCTGGCTAAAATGTCCAAATGTGTGTTGACCTAACTGATTCATTTCAGCAGAGCAAAACACTTGAAATAGTTATGAAATATTGTTTTGGTATACCATTTTAATTAATATTTCAGTGATTCAAAGTTTATTTCAAAGTTATTCATAAATATTTTATAAAAGCAAAGCATGGAAATTGTTTCATTCAGGCTAAAAGACATTTCAACTTGACACAAATTCTTTTCTTGGTTATGTGTTCATGCAGGGTATATGCATGAACACATAATAAAGAGATGGCTGCAGAATGAGGGAGTAGCCCCTAAAAATGAAAATGTGAAACAAAAAGAGTCATTAGGAAATACAGTTCTGGCACATTGTGCATTTATGGTTGTGACAATTTGCCAGCTTCCTGACGCGTAATTCCTGTCTGGATTACTTGTTTCATATACCCCACTACTATGTCATGCTGAATTGCAGTGATAGGTCATACGATCCTAGTCAGTCACTTCTCACATTTGCATCAGATTTAGTGCTCTGGAGCATCATTCTAGTCATAATTCCAGTAAGGTGAAGTACTTTTTTTTTCCCCAGATAATAAGCAGCAACTTTATACTCAGTGTTTCAAGAACTAAAAAAAAAAAAAAAAAAAAAGCCAAAAAAAGAAAAAAACCCCAAACCTACAAACAAATAAAACAAAAAACAAAGACTATTGACAATTCGTGATTTTTAAAAAATAAAAAGAAATAGAAAAGGCACATGTCTGATATACTGAAGAGGAAATCTAAAAATGGTCCAAGTATCTATTTATTTCATTTACGTATTCTTGAACTAAAACTTTTGTGGTTTTTTAATTCCTAATTAATGTAATTCTTACACTAAAATTTGTAAAAAATATTAAAGGGGTTTTTTTATTAAAAAAGGCTAAAATATTTACATTCTCCTTTCTGAAAGAAACCCCAAAAATATTTTTTTTGATACAGACCTACCTAAACCAGTACTTTAGTTTACTTTTCATTTTTTTCTTGCAGTAAGGTGAAAAAATAATAAAGCCTCTGTGTATGAACCATAAGTCTTCTAGAATAAGCAGAGGTCCTCTTCACTAGTGTACTGGCTTCAGCTGGAGTAGAGTTTATTTGCTTCCTAGTCACTGGTACAATGCTGTAGTTTGGATTTAGAATGAGAATAATGTTGATAACACACTGATGGTTTAGTTGTTGATGAGCAGCACTCAGTCGAGGAGTTTTCAGATTCTCATTCTGCCCTGCCAGCGAGGAGGCTGGGGGGCACAAGAAACTGGGAGGGGACACAACCACGATAGCTGACCCCAGCTGGCCAAAGAGATATTCCAAACCACACAGAATCATGTTGAACAATAAAACTGGGGGGATTTGGCTGGGAGGCAATGACCACTGCTTGGGGACTGGCTTGGTGTTGGTCGATGGAGGTCAAAGGAAGTGCATTGTGCATCACTTGTTTTGCATATTCTTTTATTATTATTTTATTATTATTATTATTATTATTTATTATTATTATTACTTTCCTTTTCTTTTTTGTCCTAATAAACTATCCCTATCCCAACCCATGAGTTTTACCTTTTTTCCGATTCAGTCCCCCACCCCACTGTGGGAGAGCCAGCGAACAGCTGTGTGGTGTTCAATTGCTAGTAGGGTTAAGCCACAACAATTAACAAGGTCCTTAAATCAGCACAAAAGGAATTAACACAGCAGTGTTACATCTTCTTAGCAAGTATTCTTTGGTCATATAAGAAAAGCAGAAAACCTCTTTAGCACCAAGGATGAAGTCTGAACATTTTTCTTTGGTGAATCATCTATTCACATTAATTTGACTTGTCACTTTTTCTTGTGGGAATCTCATTTCTCCTGGAACACCTCTTCTCTAAAAGATACCTACTGCCACCCAGGTGCTATGAGAATACCCACAGTACAGCCAGCAACCACAGAACTACGGCCATGGTTTTATTCATGTCCCTCCACCTTTTACTCTAGCTGTTTCTCATCCAGAGGGTCTAATGTTCAGACTTTCCTTCTCATTTTCTGAAAGCCTTCTAGTCTCTTCCTTTCTGCAGTGAGCCTTGTTTCCAGCAAAACTTTGATACAACATGTTTACTGACTCCTGCAGCATTATCATTGTAGCTTTTACCTTGAAGTATTGCTATTTTTTCCTCTTTTCAGTGTACAGTGTTGATGTTTCCACCATGCTATTCCCCTAGTGCATACAGAACCTGTCACTACACTCTAGTGAAGCATTTTTAATAGTTGGAGTTCGCAATCATGAAAAAAAAAATAAGGAAGCTTGTACTTTTCTGATGTTCTCAAAAGGGAGCATCTGTATAAGCAACCCCCTTGAATTCTAGTATTCGTTTCAAACATTTTTACACATGACCACAGAAAGATAAAAGAAATACTTCTGCTAAAAAGTTAGTTTCTGGTGTTGCTTTTTATTATTATTTTAGGTTGCAATTTTTATTTCATGTAACAATTATTTCATACCTCAAGTCTTCACTTAAACATTCTGAAAATCTTTCATTTTAAAAGTTCAGTAATTGGACAATGCAGAACATCTGATTAAGGCTTTTGTGTCCTAAAAACTTTTAACTAGAATACACTGAATTTGAAAGGAGAGAGGCATAAAGCAACTAAGATCTATCTATGACTGCAAAAAAAAATTGGGCTATGACTCTTCTCACTACTATATGAAGCATGAGAGGCACAGTTGTATAACAATATCATATTCTGGAGTTGGTCATGACAAAAATTTCAGAATTATTTTAATTATTACAAATTATGTCAGCCACATGTAAGCTGAAAATGCTTTAGTATGTAACAAAATAGAGCTATTGGTTTTATTAGTTGTTTTTGTTGTTGGGAGAGAAGCTTTTAAAGCTGCTTGCAGCGTTAATTGCATATTTCTTTCCTGTCTTGCAGAGAATGGCATAAAATCACTGTTGTGTTTGTTTTATTTTCCAAAAGCTAATGTAAGGGAATAAAACTTACTTAGCATGAAGCCAATCTTGCTACTGTAAAACACTTTTAGTGTTAAAACATTATGATATGTTTTTTTCTGCATAAGAACAAAAATGTAAGGGGAAGCTAAAGAAGAAAACAAGATCCATTTAAATCCTATGATTTAATAGGAAACAAAATTCATATTTTTAATCAAATACTAGCCCAAAGTAAGCTATGAGAAAGCACTAGCTTTGAAAAAACTTAGTAAAAAATATCCAGCACACATCATGTGGTGGGTGAGCAATTGGCTCACAGGTCAAGCGCAGAGGGTAATAGTGAATGGGGTAACATCAGACTGGCGATCCATCACTAGTGGGGTTCTGCAGGGCTCCATCTTAGGCTCTGTGCTCTTCAATGTCTTCATAAATGACTTGGACGCAGGACTGGAAGGGATACTGAGCAAGTTTGCAGATGACACAAAACTGTGAGGAGCTGTTGGCTCCCTCAAAGGCAGGGAGGCCCTGCAGAGAGACCTGGACAAATTAGAGGACTGGACAACCACCAACCATACGAAGTTCAACAGGGGGAAGTGCTGGATTCTGCACCTGGGATGGAGTAACAAAGGCTGTTGGTACAGACTGGGGAATGAGATGCTGGAAAGCAGTACCATGGAAAGGAACTTGGTAGTCCTGGTCAATGGCAAGTTGAATATGAGTCAGCAGTGCCCTGGCAGCCAGGAGGGCCAACTGTGTCCTGGGGGGCATCAGGCAAAGCATCACCAGCCAGCTGAGGGAGAGGATTGTCCTGCTCTGCTCTGCACTGGTGTGGTCTCACCTTGAATATTGTGTGCAGTTTTGGTCACTGCAATGTAAGAAAGATATTAAGCTATTACAGAGCATCCAAAGGAAGGTAATGAAGATGGTGAAAGGCCTCAAGGGGAAGCCGTATGAGGAGTAGCTGAGGTCACTTGGTCTGTTCAGCTGGAGGAGACTGAGGGGAGACCTCATTGCAGTTACAATTTCCTTGTGAGGGGAAGAGGAGGGGCAGGCAGAGTTTTCTTCTCTGTGGTGACCAGTGACAGGCCCCAGTGACAAGGAATGGCCTGAAGCTGTGTCAGGGGAGGTTTAGGTTGGAATTAGAAAAAGGTTCTTCATCCAGAGGGTGGTTGGGTACTGGAACAGACTCCCTAGGAAAGTGGTCACAGCACCAAGCCTGATAGAGTTCAGGAAGTGTTTGGACAATGTTTTCAG
This sequence comes from Pipra filicauda, assembly GCF_003945595.2. Taxonomy (NCBI): domain Eukaryota; kingdom Metazoa; phylum Chordata; class Aves; order Passeriformes; family Pipridae; genus Pipra; species Pipra filicauda. The sequence goes on from NW_024103585.1 coordinate 4,073,885, forward strand.
GCACATGGTGTGACTCTTGAGGATGGTCCTGTGCAGGGTTAAGAGTTGGACTTTGATAATCCTTGTGTAACCCTTCAAACTCAGCATATTCCAGGATTCTGGGATACTGAGATAGCATAAATAGATTGCTAGTTCCACTCAATCAAAGCTGATTACTAATTGACTTTACAGACCAGTACATAGTTGTAAGAGTTAGAATAGGCTAGAAATTGAAAAATTATTTAGCTTCATTCAGAAGAGACTGGGGGAAAAATAATCTATCAGTCATATCATACTAAAATTATAAAGCAGTAAATGAAATGTATTTCCTTATTGGTGGTGGTCTTCCACATTTACAACATAGAAAATCAAGAGCATGTGTGTATGGTGAAGGTCAAGGTTAGAAAAATCAAACATCTGCTGAAAGGATCTTTTACTTATAGACATTTGATTTATAGCTTCAAGCTGCTGTGTTTCTGTACCTGAAAAATATCACTACTATAATTGTGCAGTCTATCTGCTTCTGATGTATGCCCCTCTAAACAAGGAGCTTTGACACGCATGCTCCTTCCATAGCCTTTTCAAAATAGATGTACTTATGTCCTATATACATTCACAGACTCTATGGGCCATTCCAGACTGGAAAGTTTCTTGGTGATATCTCTTACCTGGGCCCCAGGGAGGCAACACACCTCCCTTGATTAATTATGGAATTATTCCATAATTCTCAATAGTTACTCCACAGGCTGTTCCAACTAAAAGTGGCTCCCCAACAGCCTGGGAATTGCAGCAGGATGAATGAATGTGCACCATATAGACTATTGTCTCTGAGTGAATAACAGAAAGACAGACTCCTCCTCTGCCTTCTCACTCTCTCCCCCTTCTCTTTCCCACCTACTCCTTCCTTTTAGGGTTAGCTCTGGATTTTCCTGCTTTCTTTCAGAGCAGTGTAGCATAGTTATTCAGCAACTTTCTGTCTCTTAATTTTTCTTTTTCTTCTCCAAAACATCCAGAACCTACATTTGTTTTCTGACTTTTCCTCTATTATCTCCAATGTAATCTTTCTCTGTACAAATTGTTTTCTTATTTATTTTTTCCTGTCTCTGTCCTTTTCCTAGATCCCTATGTTTTAAAGTGCTTTCCTTCATATTATATAGGAGATTTTCTCTCTCACATCTTCATTAAAATTTTGCTAAATGGAGGAATATAGGCCACTTCTGTTGCAATTCCACAAAGTGCTAGGATCTAGATATTGAACTTCATTGGCATCAAAAAACAGATTATGGTCAAAGGATATCTGGATACTATAATATGTTTGAAAAAATGCTAAGACTATTAAGATATAAGAATAAAAAACCAACTTAAAAGGGCCTGCATTATTCAATAAACCTGAGACCTTGCAGATGAACACAGGTTAGCCAACGCACAGTGAAAAAGGAATCCTCATACATTGTTAGAACAAACTAGACTTTGAAATTTGCTGCATCTCAACACAATCATGATATCCAACAGCCACTTACATGCCAGGTACGTATATTAAACTATTGAAACTGTTTGAAAATAGTTCTTTCTTCTGCCTCAGATCTGTTCCCTCTACATCCTCAGTGTTACACCTGCACACTCTGGGGAAAAGCTAAGTTTGCTGCTTCTAGGCTTTGAAATTAAAACATAGCAATGAGGAACTGAATTAGATTCTACATCCTTACAGATTTTTAAAAGAATTCACATTTTATATTCAAGATCAGCAAGAAATAAGTTTCAGCCATCTCTATTGTTTCAGAATTTAACATGAATGAGACTATGCCTTGAAGGCATTTACTGATCAATATAATTGTTCTTACAGTTTATAATATGTGAGAAATAGGTAACTTTAGGGACATTTGCAGGCATGTCAATTAGAAAATCTTAAATGCATCTACTGAAGACTCATTGTAAAACAGCAAAGACAGAACCTGGCATTTGTCCTTTGCAGTCATTTTTCAGGACAAACCTTCCCCTCACATAGAGCAGTGACAAGAATGGAGCACTGACCCAGTTATTAACCTACTGCACTTGTTCTACAAGAACAGCTGTTGTCTAAGTCAGAAAACAGCAAATTGGCACCACCTTAATCCCCATTGCAATGAGTGCCTTGCAGCTCCATTCTGAGAATATCTTGTCAAATAGAAAATACCATCTAATTAATCCAAATATTTTTGTCTCTTTAAATATGTATTTGTCAATTTTTTTACAACATAATAACATAGCTTACTATATACTGTCTGCTACTTGTCAAAAGAACAGACAATGTATAAACACTGAAAATAAAATTGCATGTGTCATATCTGAGAGAAAATATGTTGCTTGTTCAAAATTGAATGAATACTTTATAGAAATGTAGTGTATTGTGCAGTTTAGTTACTCAGAGTTCATTTTACTATGTTGTGCTAGGACAAAGATTTATGTCTCCGTTAGAATAAAATAGAAATAGCACAGACTACATACTACATTGTTTTTAAAGTAGAAAACATATTACCAGGGCCAACGTTGAATAGCACCAATAGACACAAACCCATTGCTAAGCATTTCTGGAAGACTATCCAAATATCTTACTCAGTTTTGAGCTCTATTGCAATGAACTATTGAGCTTTCCTCTGCCCTGTGACACAGCAGTGACACTGTGTTTCAAGTTACTGTTCTCCCAGGTTAATTCTGATCACGTGACTTCCCGTTTTCTATCCCAATCAAGCAAAAAACAGGCTTTCTTCTCAAACAAGTTACAATTTATTTAGTGTTCTGTATAAGCCCTTAAAGGTATCTGCATATTGACCAAATAAACATAAGCCTACCAAATACTACTAAATCTTGTGGAAAAAGAAAGTATTGTCTCTAGCTCTCTTTCCAAAGTGGAATGACTCTTGGAAGAGGAGAGCTGCTGCAGGTAAATTCATTTCAGGGAATTTCAGCCATCTGAAATATAGATACCCAGTTTTGAATTAACTGTGCTATGTTTTCTTTATAGACAACAAAGATATATAGGCAATTCTAGAGTATGATTAATTTTAGATGTCAACAATAGGATGAGGTGAATTTCACCCCAGGGTGACTATTACTCTTTTCTGACTCTGAAGTGTCTAGCCAGACAGTAGAGACCTGCGCTATATATTTAAAACTTAACTGAAATTAAACCAACCCTGTTTGCCCTACAGTTTTGTCAGAAAAATTGTAACTTGCATTTTAGGCAGGGATATAAATGTCTATTTCTATTTGCATTGCCTCTGATCATATAGGTGATTTGCTGCATCATCAGTGCCACCATCTGAAACTACCCAAGAACATAAACACACAATGCACACAGAGCAGAGAGGTGCCACCATTATAATTTAGGCCAGGCCAAGTAATTACAGAAGAGGCAGCTGTCAGGGCGTTATCTCACCATAAATAGGTCAAAACAGTCTTATCTACAAGTCCTTTTGCAGGTGTGCTCTAATATGAGTTTGGATTTTTGCCAAATCACTACCAAGTACGACACAGTGTATTACAGATTCCTGTGCTTCTGTCATCTTTGACATAAACGGGATTATTCTGTTGAAAAATTAAACAACTGAACATAGGTTTCTGCATACAGGTGTCATATATGTCATATATGTCTAATCTCCTATTCTAGGTCATGCAGGCAGTGGTTTCTGGAGAGCAATTCAGCTGGTCAGCCCCAGAAGCTCAATTCAGTCGTCTAAATGCAAGCATTTAATGTCATTTCAGATGCCACAGAGTATATGAGAACTTCTCTGAGGTCCAGCAATTAGGCTGCAGAACATGTAGGATATACTCATTTCCAGAGAAGTTGCTGGGGCCAAGCAAAAAGCCGTAGGATGCCTTAAGGATGGAAGGAATTTGTGTTGAGGCAACCGGATAAAGGCTAAGATCTCTCCTAAGATCTCTATTGATACAGAGACATTTTTATGGTCTAAATCTCACATTGAATGACCTCAAGTGGAACTCAATCCCTAATTCTGCTGTAGTAGATGTCTAAACACAGCATAAAATTTTGGTCTCTCAATCTCTATTCGAACTGCTCCCTTAGAGTGTCATTTATGACTTTCTAATATTCTCTAAACATATGTAACAAGCTTCCCCCAACACCTTGAGCCCAGTTGAATGGTGTATTAAATGTGGACAGCTTATCCAAAATTAGTCCATTCATAAAATATCTCTCTCTGGTGGAGAGTAATAATTTTCAGCAAAATTTTGCAATAGTAGGAGAATAAAAGGGGTTATAGATCAACCACCTGTTAACACAAAGAAACTTAGCTGTGCAAGAAGTTTTGAAAGTGGGTGATTAATATTTATTTATAACAACATTATTAAGAAATACTTCTGTTCCAGCATCCCTGCACTCGATTTTCTATACAGTCACTGTGGTTATGTACTAAGCACCATGCAGCGTATGGTTTGAATTTGAAACCTCTAACGTTTGGTGAGCCTTGGACAGGGATTTTCTAATAATCCAGCACCTTTATAATTCCTTATATGCATAAGTTTGGGTATCTGTGATGTCACTTCTGAGAACAGATAATTTATACAGTCATCCAAAAGAAGTAATTTTATATATTTCATTTTTGTCTTCTGCGGTAGGAATTCAATATCAGTACATATTAGATTAAAGAACACGGAAAATTATCATAACCATAAATACAGCTAACATGATTACCAATACAATCAAAATAAAGGATTGCAACAATAGTTTAAAAAATCTGTAGAAAATATAAATTGCCACTGGCTGAATAGGAAAAGAGTAGCTTATGAAAACCTAAATGAGCAAAAACTTGCTGCATCTGAAATAATCCAGTTACTGTATTATTTTATATAATATGCTGTTATACGCTAAAGGCAGCATTCAAAATAAAAGTGGCGAAGTTTGCCTGTGGAACACACTTCTCCACAGTACATACGAAGTTTTCTAGTTTACATATATGAAGCAGCTACCAGATTGTCATTTACTAGTCCATTTTAAGCAACATTTACATATATTTTTCCACAGAGTCAGCATGCGTTAAAACATTCTTGCGCATGTTTTCTATGCTGGACTGGCTCACCAGTTAAAGTTAAATGGGTACTTAAAGCAACAGATTACTTTAGAGTACCAAATGTTCCTATTCAATTGTTCTCATAGAAAAGAATGCAGACAGCAGATTAAGTGAGATGAACCAGATAACAACTACTTTTGACCATTTTTTCCTTGTGAGATGGCAAAGGCCACAAGTCCATCTACTCAGCCTTTCTTCTCCTAATCTCTCCATCATATATACACTCTTCCTTTCTGTTTTTCTAAGATGGCCTTTACATCACATCTTCGCTCTGGGTGGTCAACATCGACTCAACTTCCACAGTAATTTCATCTATATTGTAAAACTTAAAAATCCATTATATTATCTGTAAAGAAATTTATGCTTTAGAACATTTTAACACCCTCTACCAATGGCAATACAGCTGAAAGTCTTTTTTCTTGGAAGGCTTCTGTTCCCTTCCTTTGCAGCGCAAAGAAAAAATACCATCTTTAAACAGGATGTTGAACAGAATGTTGCTCATAATTCAGTAAGTAACATACTTCCTTCTGAGCCAGAGTTGGAGCACTGCCTCAGCACAAACCTTTTAAAAGGTTTCTCTTTTACTGCAGCTGCCATCTTTCAAAATTATTCCTACTGGTGGCATTCTTTACCCTGGTGGGCTCACTCTTTCCACTCAAACTGCCCATTTGATCTTTCATTCAGGTTGTTATTTATTTCTTAAGCAATTTCCTAACACTTCTTTGTCATGTTCTCGATAACATATAGGAAAATAAAAACAAGCAACTGCTGGAACCATAAACAAGTAATTTAAAATTATTATCTATTTACTATATGCTTCATACATTTCAACACTCTGCCTGAAATGACTTGCAAAATTATTTGGCAAGCATTACCCAGTATGTAAATGGTATCAAAGGTTACTTTCTTTGCTGTCTCTTCATGAAGATTTCCTCTTCACAAAGGAATAAAACCTAGCCACAAGGAATGGCAGAAGAATTGAAAAAGAGTCTGAAAGCAGACCTTTTACAGGTCATAAGCATGGCTAAACTGACAAGTAACACTTGTCTCTGTCAAAAGGTTTCTGGTTCAAACAGTTACTGAAGGTTTGGGATTAATTTGGGAGAATGTTGTAAATTTCTTTCATGTTTGTAAACTCTCACATAGTAAAATCCACTGTGTAGGTCAAAGAAAAGACTCAAGTCAAGATGGTGACAGCCATTCTGGATAAAGGCAGAAGGTTAGAAATACATAATTCTTCTGCAATAAAAATTGTCAGCAAATGACATTTTTCATTATATTTTTCAGTCAGCTAAAAGCTACATTGAGATCTCCTTGGCCAAGTTTTCAATCTTATATAAACATTCACCAGAGAAATAAAATACTAAGCATGATGTTTTAGTTGTATTTTCAATTATTTTTTGTTGGTCATGTTTATTATTCTGGCAGGACTATGTCTACATACTTCCAAAATCATAAGTTTGGACCCTTTTTCTGCCATTTTTCACCTTATGGGTCACAAGGACTTCACATATTGCTCTTGTACCCTAGGATTGTACAGGCCTTTGAGATGTCTTCCCCCTCCATGCAGTCTTGCCAGTACTAATTCAACATCATCCTGTAGAAATAGAATGCACACAACCCTTAGGACTTGTGGTCTTATTCAGCTCTTCTTCCCTTAATTTACTTCTCCCCTTCTGTATTCTCACGTGTACAACCCATTTTGACTTCTTGCCTGTATTTCTCTTTCCATTTTTTCTATTCACTTCCTTTTTCTTTTTTTTGCTTGGTTCCCTTCTATTCCCTCTATTTTTCCAGAGGTTCTCTTCTCTCTGTGTCATCTTCATGCTTTCTCAAGTCTTACTCTTTCATTTGTCTTTCTTCTCATGTCTCTGTCCAATTTTCAGTGTCAACCTCTTCCTTTCCCTTTTGTCTTGTAATTTAGAAACCTCTAGAAGTGCTCCTCTCCAGCTCACCACTAACCTATGAGATCATTTATTCCCTCCTAGTTCATTGGGATTTTTCACTGTTTTTCTTTCCAGAATACTTCTGTAAATTAAAAGGCCAAGACTAGCCCACTTTTCTCTTGACTAGAAAAAGGAACAGATTCAGATCATGCAGTCTTAGTCCATTTCCATCGCCAGCAAGTGCACAGGGTTCATAACTGGAATATGATTCTAACATCTGCAGTTGCCAGACCAGGATCCCAAATTTATATGAACCCTGATGGACTCCTGATGGGGTGGGGTTGGCATGATGACATATATGTTCTGCCATAAGAAGAAATATAACTCTAAAAAAATAGTGTTAAACATTGCATGATGGTGTCTGCCACTTGGGGAGAACTGAAGGGCTTTTTTTCTCCTAGACTGTACTGTTGTGTTAGAGCCAAGACAGTCAATTTACCATTTGACCACAACTTTTTGAGGATTTTTTCATGCAGTGAATATTATTGGTGCATAATTCAGTAGAAGGCATTAGAAGACACTAGAGATCCTTGGGAACAGTGGTTTTTGTTTTCTCATCCTCCTACCACTATTCCTTTTCATATTTCAGAAAGAAGATTAATATATTCATGAGTAAGAACACAGGATAAAGTCATATCCCTGGGGAAGGAAGTTTATGTACTAGTACAGTCTCTCTGCAGATCTACATACTCTCATTGGATGCAACTGTACTCCTAACTTAGCAAGACCAGAATTTTATGTGTTATCTTCAATTTTTGCTGCCTCTGTGTGTCCAAGTGTGTAGTAACTGCAGGTCAAAGAGCCAAACATCAGCAAAGAGATATATGCAAGGAGTTGAGCAAAACTCTACATGCTTACACACTTGCCACTCAGTCTTTTAACAGAGTTAATGTTATCAGCTGCCTATAATTCACCTACAAGCAGCACCAAAGTCCCTCTGAACTGTTTATACAGGAAGACAGTCTCTACTCTAAAGGCATTACCATGTCTTTTCAGGTTTTCTGCCATTCCTTTGTTATATTGTTCATCACAGAACATACATTATTCATATATGTTCCTACTGATTTAAAAAAAATGTGTTACAAGTACACATCTTAAAATTGCACCATTTTAAACTCTGCCCTTTTACTCTGTTATCAGCTTTCTGCTTTAGCATTGCACAGCTTGCACAGCAGGCTAGAAATGTACGATTGTCATTTTTTTGCCAATGGAATATTTTTCAGGAAGAAGTACAGAACTATTTTCAACACCCACTTTTGGGTCTTTGGTATGTCTTTAAGTAGAAGTCCCAAGGAAGACTGTACTTCCCCGAAGTTAATTAATAAATTAATTTAAAGACATTTGATTTCCCCCCCCCCATTCCCTTTCTGTTGCTGCAGAGAATGACTGCTGCATGATCCCACTGTGACCAGGCTATAACACCAGGAAGCATAAATGCTGAGCATTACTTAGAGGGAAGACTGGCTTTCAAACAATAGCAACTACTCACATCATAGGTTTGCCAAAGTCCTAGTTCAAGTAGGTGGGCTTCCTCCAATCTTACATTCTGGGGATGCATTCCCCAAAAGGTATGCAGTAGGGCAATATCCCCCAAAGGATAGTACATGTCCTGCAATATACATTAGTGTATATTTCTACACCAGCCTGCCAATACCGCTGTAATTCATGTGTGTTCATGGTGTAGGATGCAACACGAAAGAGGGTAGAGAAGTTTATTCTTAGCAGCAGCAATGTTATGTGAATATAAAATATGGACATCAATTTAAGATAGTGCTGACATGTCCTATACCTCCAATATATAAAAAAATGAGTTATGTAGGCATATAGCAGAGTCATCTCTCACAATAATTTTCTTCTCATCTCCCACCACTGATTTTAATGAAGTTAGTTTTGATTTACATTGGTATGCAAAGACACTGAGGTCTACATTATACAAATATATAAATGTAAGGGCTTGAAAGAGGCAGACAGCTTAAAAGCTTAGAGACCTTGCAAAATGTGATTATTTAGAAGTACATACTAAATCATGGTAATTTGTGAGTACTTGTCTCAGAAGATAGCCATGTTAGAAATGTTTGAAAACTTATCTCTAGAAATACATGACAACAATTTCTAGAGATATATACTTTCTGGATATATCCAAGTGGTAAAAAAAACTGTACAGATAAACAAGGCAGTATATCTGTGTAAAACTGCTGTTTAAGTGAATGGAGTAAATATTAAGTCTACTAGCAAATTCCATACAAGTCTGTATGACTTACAACATCAAGTTTGATATATCTTGTAAAAAGAAAAACATTTACAATGGAGAGCTGTGATGTGAGAAAAAAAAACATGTGCTAGGGATCAAGCCTGAGGAAAATCAAGGAAGAACTCTCTTCAAAAGCACTTTCAACTACATCTTGTCTTTTTCCAGATTATTAATGGAAATTCCAATTCTCAAAATCAGAAAGTTTCACAATTAAAATATTAGTGGTAGTTCAGCTTTGGAAAAAAAAAAAAAAAAAAACAAAACCACAGGCACACACACACTAAACCTTTTCTCATTTTCTTTCCAATTCACCTTATGAGGTCGTGGCCTGCCAGAAACCCTGCAGCTCCTGACAACCTCTTGTCATAATTGTGATATAGATAACCTTGTCTGAAAGTGCTTAAAAAAACCATCATGGAAAATACCCATTCAGCTCTAAAAAAAAGCTGGAAAATATATGATCTTATATATACTCTCTATAATATCATTTCAGTAATCACAAATCTTGAACAAGAACTGCTAAAAAATAAAGAATCAACAAGGAATATTTATTACCATAGTCTAGGAAGAAGTGGGAGTTTTCTCATAGTCTGCTTTCAGTTAATCTAAAAAGAGGTGTCACCTTAAATTTATTACTATTTTGTTTTGTATGCCAGACAACATAAAGATAACTTCTTCTGCAATGACAGGAATTTGAACTATTCAGTAAATGCCAAAATTGGTAGCTTAAGTATCCCATTTTTAGGAGTCAGAGAATCAACTGGGCTGGAAAAGATTTCCGAGATCATGAAGTCCAACCTTTGATCCAACAGCACTGTGGTTACTAAACTATGGCACTAAGTGCCACATCCAGCCTCACCTTAAAAACCTCCTGGGATGATGAAGCCACCACCTCCCTGGGCAGCCCTTTCCAATGTCTGATTACTCTCAGTTCACAACACCTCCATCCTAAAATTGAGAAGTTTGAGCAAAATCATACATGTGTCTATTTATTTCTTTTTGGATTTGGTGGATTTGTCCCTTAAAAAACCAAGTTTTTGATCTATATGATAATCTTTCTTTGTCTACATCATTATTGCACCTGAGAACTGAATGTTAATGCCACTTTATAGACATAAAGAGCAAAAAGGCTGTTTTTACTGTTGTTTGGCTTGGTTTTTTGGTGATTTTTTTCCCCAGGGATGTATGTTTAACTGTTCTATATGTATATCAAACTACAAAAAAGAATTTAATTAAATGGCAAGATGAAAAAATATTTTTTCTTTCACAGACATGCTATTTTTCATGTGGCTACACACTAGATAACATGTTACAACAAGTTCACATTATGCTGTACGGATGAATAACCACTTGGTACTTCTAGTTAAATTTAAAACCAGAAAAATAACAAGTAACCACTTTGTCATATTTGTAGGCAATGACTTGCCATATCCAGTAGGGTCTTTTAGTTTCGTGTATATATGTCTAGACACACACACAAACTGTGAAGGGCTTCAAGACACTTCATTTTATTGAACTTTCTTCTTAGCCTTATTTCTACAACAAAGCAAGTTGCTCAATCTGGAAAAAGGTAAGATCTTGGAGGCTGACGCCGAACAAGGAAGCTAGCTAAATGTCCATGGGTTGTGCTTTTTATTATTTTTCAGTTTTAATTAAGTATAAAAAAGGACAGTATTAAAAATAAATCTGAGCAAATAGCACAGTTTACACAATTCTGTTATAAATAAAATATTCAATAATCTGTCTACTCACAGGAAGTCACTGCAGGCCCTACAGACTCATCATTTAGTACAAGGGTCTTCATCAGATAATGATCACATTTCACCTTTCCTAAGTTTCCAGACAATGTCTTTCTTTTTCCTATTTAGTCACCTTGATCTACAATAATTATTTAAGAACAGTACTTTTGATTTCTTATTTAATTTCACAGAATCACAGAATATGCTGAGTTGAAAGGGACCTTGTGTCATCTGCAAATTTGCTTAGTATTCCTTCTAGTTGTTTTATGTATTTTTAACCTATAACATGGTTAAAATGCATCTGCAACAGCCTGGTGCAGATGCTAGGTTTAATGGTGGTTATGTTTTCAAAGAACTTTGGAGCAACAGTGTACCAGTCGCTATGTCACAACTGATTTACTGGATAGATTATGCTGTGTCAGGAGAACTTGAACTGACGAAAAGAAGGGAGGCAAGAGTAACTTTTTTTCACTCAGATCTGCACAGTTGATGGGTATCGGTAGTCTGAGAGAAAGAAAGAAGAAAGAAAATAACTGGGTTGGCTACAAGCCATGTCTATATTTCTGAACGAGAAAATTAGCTTGTATTATTTTTACTTATTGGTTCAGGAGGTAGAAATTCATCCTCTTCCTCATATGTAAATAAGATTGCACTAAAATTATACTTGACCTTCATCAGTTTAGCTTCTTGAAGAAACAAACTATAGATTCCCTGCTTATTGGCTCTTTTGTCAATAATCTGTGCTATTAGTTTAGCTATTATAGATACAACTGTATATCAGTAAAGACATAAATTTGAAATATTGACTACAAACAAAAATATTTCAAAATATTTAGTTTGAAGGAAGGAAAAAAGAGTTTGACTTTTCCCTGAAAAAGATATTACATTAAATTTAGTAATCGTGAAACAATCACATGTCCCAGAAATGTATCATGGGACAGAAATACTTTTCAGCAATCCAGACTGATTACAGTCCATAGAATTGCTGTCTGAAAATTAGAGATTGGGAAAATGTATTATCCAAGAGCTCTTGCATGACAAGACTCTTATTCAAAACTCAAGAACTTATGTACAGTTATTTTCATTTTACTTTATGTTTGCTCTATTTTTTTAAATATCCAATATCTAATGTTTTTGTTTCCCATCTTTTAAATCTTAAAAAAAAAGAAAACAAAAAAGGTATGCCAGTAATTCTGCTACTATCAGTTATCAAATTTAGAAGGCTAAATTTGCATAATGAATTTTTTATCTAGACAACAGAATTGTAGGATTTTTTAAAAAAATCTCTCTACTAGATTAAACTGGATTAAACAGACATCTAATCAGGTAGCATCATCTGGTTACAGAAAAGGTCACAAAAGTGACAGGCCTTCCACATTCACATATACTCCATTATTGCTAGGACAAATCCTTGTATGAATCACCTGTCCTACAGGATCTTGCAGCACACTTTTTACCTTTTATCTAATTCAGAAACATGCTCTGAAATGCAAATTGAATTAAGATTTGTAAATGTGCTGAACTACTGTTTTTACAGCTGAATTCTGCAAGACCTCGATTCAGTGAGGAAACTTGATCCACTCCCACATTAGGTACCAGTGTGGTTTAGAAGTAGGTCTCAGTTATGTTAAACAAATTTAAGACCTAGGTTCAAAGAGCAACTTACTACCTGGTCCCAGCTGGTACAGGTATCTTATCCTGAAGGCCAGTTTGTTCTATGATAGCTGGAATTTGCATTAAAATTTGGGAAAATGCAGGCTGAAGATCCTTTTAACTGATGGCTAATACATATATGTATGATGAAGAATTATGTGAACAGAATTAATGGCTTAATGTAGGTACAAGAGTGGGAAGAATTCCTCATTTATCATTATGTTTAGAGCTGTCAGTAATATACGAGAAAGTATAATATTAATAACTCTCTTGGTGAAACCTGAAATAATGGCAGCATTCAATAAGAGCAGATTTTAACAAGTTCTCTAATCCTTTTGTCCGAGATGTTGTTAGTCTCATTTTAGGGTTATAATTACTATTTAGCAGTCACATCAAGGAATTATATGTACTGACACATTCGACAGGGTTCCCACAAGAACATCAACAGCTCATGGCATGCTCAGAGAGCTTGCTGACCTCCTGCTGCAATAAGAGTTCAGCTGTCTGTGATAAAAGGTCTATCCGGATACATCAGAGCAGTGTGACTTTGGGTCAGTTTTACTGAGAAAAATCTTGTTAAGAGAGAAAGTATGCAACAAAGTCAAGCAAGGTAAGAAATAAAAAGACGAGTATAATTGCTCAAAAGTAATAGTTGGCAGATCATCTGTTCAAGTGGGAAAATAAAAATACTGACCATAATCGGCACAAAACCTTAAAGAACAATAAATAAAGAACCTGAAGACACAAACTCAAAAACAGTGAAGATCAGCCAATCTAAAGGAACAAGAGAGGTCAGTATTTGCACTGGTTAGTAAAGGCTTGGGAAATGTCTCATCAGGATCATGAAATTACCACTGTAGCTTACTCATGTTAGACATCTATTGTTTGTATTATCCAACCAGTAATTGCTCAAAGAAATGTTCCTGTTACCATGCCCCTGCATACTGCAAAAGTTGCCTGCATGCAGCAATTAAGAAAGGGTTACATGGCTAAGTAAACAAAACTGATGGATGATTAAGACCACTACTAAAGTTAAAATTTGTGTTAAGTCTTCAGTATCATGGTCTGAAAGGGTTTTGGATCCTGGAAAATCTATAGAGACAAAATAAGGATAAATACGAGCCTAGTATTTATAGTTTGGATGAAAGGCAACATGAGTCCTGGTCTCTCAGTAAATTTCTTTTTAAGGTCCCAATTTGAACAAGTTAGTTTCACTGATCCATCATAAAGGTCAGTTCTGAGACTAACACTTGGATAAGACCATTTGTGGAACTGGACAGCCAGTTTAATGGTGAATCCTCAAGATTCTGAGTAAAAGAGTGCTGACAGCTGTAGAGACCGACCACTGATGACAGTTCAATGCTAACAGGTTTGCCTGGTCAGTGCCTAAGGCTGGTCTTTAGCACGAGACTGAAAGTCAGATCATAAACTGAAGAATTGCCTCTCGTTTTGGAGTCTGAAAGGCCTGGAGGAGTATAGATTAGGGACTAATAATGTAAAGTGGGCTCTGAAGTGATATACTTCTCAGTTTAATTGAGTTGGGATAAAATTTAGGGATCGAAAAAGAATGGGTTACAGTCTACATTGTGTTATTTCCTAATCATTGTCTATAGAGCTCAGAGGAGAACCTATCTCATTACTATTTCTGCTGGTAGTATAAAACTCTAAAACTCAGACTAGGATTATAATAAGATTAGGATTACATTTGGAAATGCTGTTTCAACTGATCAAATTAAAAAAGGTGTATAACACTTCTTATGAGGATATACTTTCTATTTTGTGTTTTAAACCCAGGTTAGGCTTAGAAATAGGGTGAGGATTTGGGAAAATTTAGATTGAAGAATTAGTTTTATCATATATCTTAAGAATCTTACTGTAATAAAACAAGAGCTAACAGTAATGTGCAATTACTTGTCCTGCTATATGTGTAGTTAGGTTCAAGGTTCAAGGTCAGAATCCTAGGGTGAAGGTTCCAGGGTTCTGTTGGCTAAGTAGTCCTGCAGATAGTCCCAGGGTGAAGTGAGCGCTGTCTCACGTAGGAAGACACATTTGACAGTTTGACTGCTAGGAATAGAATCACAGAATCATAAAGATTGGAAAAGATCTCCAATATCATCAAGTCCAACCTTTGACCAAACAACACCGCATCATCTAAACCATGGCACTAAGTGCCACATCCAGTCATTTCTTGAACCCTTCCATGGATGGTGACGCCCCTGTTCCAATGCTTGATCCCCCTTTCAGTGAAGAAATTCTTCCTGATGTCCAAACTGAACCTCCTCTGCCACAGCATAAGGCTGTTTCTTGTTGTCCTGTCATTAGTTGCCTGGGAGAAGAGATTGACCCCCACCTTGCTACAATCTCCTTTTAGGTAGTTATGACTTACTCTCTAGTCCCTTCCAGCTTTCTTGCCTTCTCTGGACAACCCCCACCACCTCAATGTCTTTCTTGTAGTGAGAGGCCCAGAACTGGACACAGCCCTCGAGGTGTGGCCTCACCACCGCCAAGTACAGAGAGAGAAGGTAGAGGTTTTGTTGAGCCCCTTCCTCACTTCATCAAGAATCAAAAACTATCATTCTGTGGTCACTGTACCCCAGACGGCCTCTGACCACCACATCTCTCACCAGCCCTTCCCTGTTTGTAAACAGGGCACTGTAGAAGGGCACTGCTCCTGGTCGGACTGAGAGTTCAGAGTAGTATTTGATGAATTATATTTCTCCCATCTCCTGAAAGGCCTCCAGACCCTGAAAGACTGAACAAAAGATGTCAGAGGCCTTACTTCCATTACTACAACACCAATTGTCTTATTAATCAACACAGAAATGCTTAGGATAGTTAGAATTCAAATTTTTTAAAGTCTAATCCAAACAGCCTAGTTTGGTACCAGGGAAACATGTTTGTCTCATTTATAATTATGGTTGGGGGAACATTCAGGAAAGTGAAGGTTCACAGTTGTGTTACTGATTATTCTATAGAAGCTGAAGAAGAAAGAAGAAAGAATAGTAAGATGTGCTATTGCTAGTATTAATTTAAATATACTTGCTTAACCTTCATTTTGGTCTAAATTTTAAACCAGAGTTAGACTGCCTTCCTAATCCAGCTCTACACATTTGAATTTACTAGTGGGTCTATTAAAGTTTACAAATAAAATGTTAGCCGATAGTAAGAGAAATTATTATCCAAATCAGGTTCAGTCTAATGCCCTTTGATAAAATTTAGCACTGTGCTGAGATTAAAAGCTGGCAAAACAGAGACTGAGAGAACTGT
Organism: Pipra filicauda; assembly: GCF_003945595.2. NCBI lineage: Eukaryota > Metazoa > Chordata > Aves > Passeriformes > Pipridae > Pipra > Pipra filicauda. The sequence continues at coordinate 4,089,786 of NW_024103585.1, forward strand.
GTTTATTGATTGATCTTTGAAGGTTTTTTGCTGCAATTTAAGGGCAGATAATAACGGACCTATTGCTCCTTCAGACATGGGTCTGACTGCTTGATCAATAACTTAGATCACTGAAGAGTGAAGATTTCCATGGAATATTTCAGAGAAAAAAATGATGGCTGTGTGTACCTGAGGTTTTCGTCATTTGTGTAGGAGGAAAGACTGCATTGTATTAAACCGTGGTTTACTGTTGGGATCAAGAAAGTATTGGTCTTAGTGACGGAAAAAACAGGCTGAATGTGTGGGGTTTTTTCTCCTGATGAAGAAGTCCTGTGGGACTAAGCGAGTTACTGAAGAAAATCAGAAACTAAACCATACTAACTAAACCATCTAACTAGTGAGGAGACACACGGTTCCCAAATTAGGCTAGTGTTTGGCCTAGGCCCTAGGGGGTGGCCCTAGGGGGCCTAGGGCCCTAGGATTAGCTACCTTCAGGTTATGTGTAGATAAACGAGGTGTTTATTGGAGTCTCCTCAGTCCAGTTTGTTTGGAAAGAGGCAATTCAAACAGAGGTGATAGAGTTTTACTGCCAAAAAAAAGGCTGATCTATGTTTATCAGGCTTAGTGTTGGGCTTCAGTCAGATAGGTGCAAATGGACAGTAGTATTAACTTTGTCTGCTGGTTTTGGCTGAGATGGAATTAATTTTCTTCATAGTATGGAGCTATATTTTGGACTCATGCTGAAAGTGTTGATAACACATTGCTGTTTTAGCTGTCGCTGAGCACCACTTCCACAATGTCAAGACCTTTTCTGCCTCTCAGCCCACCAGCAAGGAGGCTGGTGGTACTTGAGCAGCTGGGAGGGACCACAGCTGCAATAGCTGACCCAACTGACCAGAGGGATATCCCGTCATCCTCAGCAATAAAAACCACAGGAAGAAGGAAGTTATGGCATTTACCTTCCCTGGTCACTGTTATGTGTGATGGAGCCCTGCTTTTCTGGGGATGGATGAACACCTGCCTACCCACAGAAGTGGTGAATGAACTCCTTGTTTTGCTTTGTGTGCATGAGCAGCTTTTGCTTTACCTATTAAACCGTCTTGATCTCAAACACAAGTTTCTTCAATTTTACCCTTCAGATTCTCTCCAGCATCCTACTTGTGGGAAAATGAAGGAAGGAAAGCCAGCAGCTGTGTGAGGCTGTGCCTTCTGGGTTAGCCCTTAACACTTTGATGAAAGCTGCCTTTCAGGTGGAAGTGAGAAGACTGTGATTGAATAATTTTGTTGACTGTAAAACTGATGGTTACTTTGGATCCTCACATAAAACAAATCTTGCTTTATGGTAAAGCTTAGAATTAGGATTCCGAATTACTGATAATCTTCTTAAATTGTATTTTCAACAAAAAATAATACTTCAGGATAAAGCTTAAGAAGGTATAGATTGAACAATTCTTATGGATATGAGCTACAGAAGGTAGAGAATCTTCAATTTTATCGAGAAGAGACCTTTAGGTTGAGCTGAAGACAGATGTCACCTTAAGCACAGGGCTAAAAGTACATTTTATTCCCCTATCTATTAAGTGGGCTTTCAATAACACTAATCTCTGATAAACTCTGAAACTTCAGCTAAAAATTTACTTACACCTAGAAGTTAAACAGACAGAAAATTCTGGAGTTTTTCTTTTGGTTGGGGTTTTATGTTTGTCTGTTTTGCAATTTGGTTTACAAACGGACTTAAGGACAAGACAGCAGTCTTCAATTGATTTCCTGAACTCATTTGAATCATGATTTCTGTTTAGACTTTAAGGTGGCTTCTGGAAGTCAGAAAACACAGAAGCAAGATAATTTTTTTAGGAGGTATTCAGAATTGACATTAAGACACATGCTGGTTTGATCAAACTCAAAGTTTGGTCTCGCTGGGCTGATATATTTCTAAAAAAAGCCTAGTGATAGGATGATGGTTATGGTTCTGTAACCAGGGGATGTCAAAAGTGATGCTATAGCCTAATTGAAAGAAACCTTTGAGACAGATGGGAACAAGCATGTGGTTGATTTAATTGATAAAACAACCTTTTACTGAGACACAAAACAGGTAGAGAGCTAAAGTTATAGCTGAAGTTTGGATTCGTTTACAGGAAATAAATCATAGGAATAGATTGTAATGAAGAGACCTTTAAAGAGACAAACTATACAGGCCTCATTTCAATTGATCAATTCTTACCTGGTATAGTGTAATGTCCTAGGCTTGACCTAGGTAACACTGGGTTAACCTAAGTAACTCTGGGTTGTCAGATAACTGACAGCCTGACAAATTTCTATCATATTTGAACAGACCAAACTACTCTTCTCATTTTCTCAGGTACCCAGGGCACATCAAAAAGGTAAGGTATGGTTAAGCTTTTTCCAATGTAAGGTTTTGAGGGTCTGAGGATTTTTTTTATTCTTTCAATTTTTGCTTCGTAAATTGGTAACTTAATTTTTCGGTTTGGGTAATATATACTTATTGCTTCACATGTTTTGGACAAAAGAAAATTAACTTCTCTGGAGACCTTTTGACAAGATGTTTTTGTGCCTTCTTGCATGATGAAAAAGTTTTCCCTGATGAGTCTTCCCTGCTAGAGGAGATCCGCTGAAGACAGATCTTGGATCTCCAGCCTGTCTTTCAGATGTCATTTGATGCATTGTATTTGAAGTTTCCAAGAGAATTTTTTCCCCCTCTCTATCTACCAGATGTCAACAGAATGTTTCTTCCAGGTGGGCACTCTACAGGAGCTCTCTGCAAGGAGGTAGAGGAAGGATGAAGGAGATGGAGACTGTGCTTTAAATGTAAGCCTCAGGACTAACAATAACTCACAAGTCTAGACACAAAAGGAAGAAGGGAGGAAGGAAGAGTGGGAAGGTGGGAGGGAGGGAGGGACAAAAGATAAGATTGCAGAGCTTTCAGAACACTGTCATTCCCAGAAAATTAACCTTTACAGAGATTAAAGCAAGAATAAGCAATTAGCTCTTGTTGAAATTAACCCTCATTCCACACGGGGAATGTGCAGAATGCAACACCACATCATCTCATATTTTTCCAAAGCCTAAAAAGAACATTCTCTTCTTAAACTATATTAAAAATGCATCTTCTTCAACTAACAGCCCTTTTTTATTCTGTTGAAGATATCATATCTAGTGCCCTGAAACAGAACCTATACATACCTTAAATCGAACAATAACAACAAACACCTTTCACTCCAAAAAATATCTCAGTTACTTGAGACACAAATAGTAAGCCTGAGGAGTGAAATGCCTAATTTCAGAACTCAGAAAGGGAATACAGACTGGCAGATAATGACTTCTGTTTCTCAGACTCACTTTATTATGCTTCATACTTGTCCTCAAAGATCTGAAAACTTGTGTCTTTGCCACATTTGAGAGGATTTTCACATTGCTAACCCAAAGGTCAGCTTCCAGCCAAATATCTATTGCCTACTCTAATACCACAGGGAATCTGCAGCATCCAAGGAAAGATCCCTGGTGTTGTCTCTTACTGTTGTTCTTGGAAATAGCTTTGCTCTGTTGGCTGAAGCATCCAAAAGAGAAATTCAATCGGATACAGACATTTTTGTTAGAAAGTTTCAGCCCTATATTGCAGGTGTTTGACAGACTACAAAATCTGAAACAAGATGCTAAAATTACAAGTACCTATCAGTCCCCTCTAGAATAATGACTAGAGAAGTACTACATTCTGCATGCTATTTTAACAGGGTAAAAAAACCCACGAAACCCAAACCAAACAAAAATGAACAAACAAACACAACAACCAACAACAAAAAAAAAGGACAAAACCCCTCCAAACAACAAAACAATAAAAAACCCACACACACACCAGACAAATTAAATGAAACTGGAAAATACATTTTTCATTTTAATATTTTAGCTTGAAAAGAGAGAAAACATGGAAAACTTGACTCCATATCAAATCTTGTGAGCTGCCAAATATTAACTATTAATTAATCCCAGACATACAGTGAAAGCCTAGAAAAGCTTCTGTGTGGAGTTGATGTTGTAGACGAGACAGTATGACCTCCTCAAATTTAGGAAAGAAACAAGAATTCAAATGCCTTTGCTGAAACAAGATCTCCTCTAATCTGACAATCAAGGCTTAAGGATAAGTTCCAGGAAGTTTTCTCAACCAGCATCAAACATGCTAGTGGAATCGCTTTCATTTTTATTCAGTATGGCAGCAATAGTAAAAAAACTTTATAATCTGCTCTTGAAGCAAATTAAGTACCACAGTGCATGGAGCAATTCCAGGGAGAAGAACCTTAGAGTCAACAGGATTAATTTCCAGTTCTTTGGCTTTACTGTGCCAATATCACAGAGAGCATGATAGGTTTCCTTAGCAATTCTATGGTAGTTTTAGAGAAATCTTCTGTCCGTGTATGAAAAATCACTCAAGAACATGCAAACTGGCCGACAAATAAATCCAGAGGCACTTCTGTTGCTGTTCATCATACCCGAGTACACACCATCCTCAGGAAAATAACTTACATTCTTCAAAATGCTAAGAATTTTTTGTTTGGTATTTTTTTGGGTCATTTGGGATTTTTTCAGTTTTTTTTAACTGCTACTCTCACTAGTCTAAAGTATTATTCAATACTTTATCACTACGAGGGAGAGGCAGGTGATGAAGTAGAAGGGGGAAAAACTGCTTGTAATCTAATGATGCACAAACACTCTAATTTACTTTTAAGAAGTAGACTTTCATTTTTTTTAACCTAATGTTAGGCAAACACTTCTTAGTAATGTGCTCTGTAACAAACAAAGTAAAATAGATTCTGAAGTGCCGAAAGATGAAATTAAATGTTTAAGATTCATATTAAATTTAAGCCAGTATTATGGAAATTTTCACCACCCAAGCCAAAGATTTCAGCAGTAAAGCAACATCCAGCATAAGAAATTGAAGCAGAACTAGCTCCCACTCACCAAAAGTCTACTTTAAGTTTTCACGACTGAATTTCAAGGAATCACTTTGATATGTAAAATAAAAATGCTGAAGCAATACAATTTTGTTGTTTTCAGGTTCTTGTTGGAAATAGAGTGACAGAGAGAGAAAAAGGTTCTGAAACTATTGTTCAAATTCAAAAATCAGCATGTAAATACCTGTTATTGATCTGAAGCTAAGCTTTCTGCTAAATGCATTATCTGCTCAGAATGGCTTATTGAACAGATCTAAGTATTCCAAGGACTGAAGATGTCCAATTTATATGCTATCTGTAGGGACAGGATACAGCTGTGAAGTTTAACCCTAATATTCACCTAAGCTGTGGAGCTGTTTAGGTGCAGAGTGCAAGTCTTGCCACAGATTAACATTTTCCAGTGAATAGGCAATGTTAGATATTCCCTGACATTGCTACTGCAAAGAGAAGGAAAAATTAGTTTCATTCTGACATTGTCTGATCTGCAGTGGGGTGCACACATTTGCAATGATTGTAGAGATAATTGATAAATGTTGATATTGTCAGTTCCATATTCACAGGGTGTTTGCCTGTGAAATGCCAGTATCTGACAGAAAATCATTTTTTTCTGAAAGAACAAATGCTGTCCTCTGTTGCCATCTCCTAAGGTCTAGCAATAGGGAAAGAGCTTATGTCCCCAAAGTGTGTGGTGGATAACAGGCAGAAAGTATTGTTTTGTAGGCTCAAATATGTCCACTATAGATTTAAAGTTCCCTCATTTTAGCTCAGGGACAGGCTTGCAGTTGTCTTTCCCTCGTGTCCAAACCCAAAGATGACCTTTTGCAGGAACATCAGCTGCTTCATGGTTTATAGAATGAAAAAAGGGTGTCCTTATGTCTGTTGATACTCTGCACTCAAACCAGCATACATTTTCATCACCCATCTGGCGAGGACTTAAGGAGAAATCAAGTGACAATCTGAAACCATGGCTGCTGAACATCAAAGCTATCACATGTCAGAGACTGAAATATTAATTTTAATGACTTAAACACTCAGCCATTTGCAAAAGCAGTGGGTGCTTTGCTGACAATGTGCAAGGTAACAGCCCAGGTGCAGAGGGGATGTGCACCCACCACCAGTGGCTACAAGCTGGGTTTTGAGCCCGATAATGAAGAAGGCCGATAAGAAGCAGATCCTGCTGAGGTGGGATAGTGCTTTTTATCATGACGATTTCCTCCCTGACACAACTGGCTCAGTTGCAAAACTCCCTCACCAGGGGAGGTATCAGGACGTTCACATTCACACGTAGGCCTGAAGGTATTCATCCCTTCTGATGGGGCATAACTGGTTCAACTATGCTGATGTGAGAGGCAGCTGTCATGTCTTAGAAAGTGTCATGAACTATCATTCCCTGAACCACCCCCAGACTTATTTCTGGGGCCTTCCACCAGAGGACTGCACTGTCATCCTCTGTGTTACATCACAGTGTAAAACTTCCCCCCCCCCAGGGGAGGTACCTGGGCGTTCCCACCGGAACCTGAGCATATATTAACCCATTAGATTTTGTGTTTCATGTGCTTCCCCCCACCCAGCGGATCAAGACTGCAACCATCACTTCAACCAATGGACATCCAGATTGCAATGATCAAGTCTCATGGCTGGGTCCATGGATGGTGATATCTTTATGCTCTTATCCTTTCTTTCTCTTTCATTTTTCCTTGTATTTTTTTAAGTGTTATTTTTATGCTTTTATATCGCTACATTTCTACAGATAATTACCAAAATGGCTACATACTTCCTCTCCAGTACAACCAAACTGTTCTGAAATAAAACTGCCATATATATATTTATAAACACCAGTCATTTAGTGTTGTTTCACTCTAATCCACCCCAAGAGATCTATTATTAACAAGAACCTCAGTTAACCTACCTTCCGGGGCAGGTCATAACACCACGGGAGAGCAGATCCCAGTGCTCACTACAGGCTGGACTTTCTTAGTCATTCTAAGAAATTCTGTCTTCCTCTGTTGAGGCACAGCAACTGCTTTTAGAGGGAGACTCCCAAAATCCTGTCTTAAACAAAAATGTAGTCCTGTATTTCAAATATTTACAGACCGATTCAAACCCTACCAGCATAATAATAATGTCTTTGAATTTATTAAGTTTTTTGTATATTCCTGCATGAAAGGGGAGAACTACTAACACCAGAGGCAAGATTAATCAATAAATGTCGAATTGATTCACATAATGACATTTCCCCTTAGCTATTCTGAATACTTTTGTTCACTAAAGAGAATGAAACAGTCATTTTCATTTGCAAGTATGCTAGAGATTTCTATACAGACTCTGAATATTTACATTCTTTTAGCTGCGTCCCTGTTTGAATGAGGCTTAGAATGATTCACAAAGGTATGTAAGCCATCATTTCCACCTGAATTCCAGAGGTTAGTTTCCATTCTGCAATAACTATGAAAATATATAAAATAAAAGGATGCATTGGCTACAGATAAAGGATACCAATGTCAGTACAACTAGTAATTTTTTTCATAAGCTATACTAATACAAGGTTATGCCACTCCCTCTATCACTTTATTTACCTTTTAAAATTACAGATTACATCACAACTCAGGCTGCATGTTTTCAGGCAGTTCAGGGAATCAAAGAAATACTTATGGGTTTTTCAGCTTTCTTAAATAGATTTTTCATCTCTGAGTCTTCAGCATGCACTGTAGTCTTTTCCTTCAAGTATTGCCTTTTTTTGAGAGGGAAAATGTGTACATAGGCCTTTTTCCACTGAAAGGGGAACAAATTTATGTGGCAAAATCTGTGCTTAAAAATCAGAAGTTTTCACTTTAGAGTAGGCAAAGAAATCATTCATTCTTCAAAGGGTGAAAATGCTGGAGAGAGTGTGGGTGCACGCCTCCAGGGCACGAAAAGTGACGCCAGTGGTCCCTAGAAGTTCAGGCATTCCAGAGGAAGTTGAGGTCACCAGTACTCCCACCCTCTACATAGCCTGGAAGACATCACAAGGAAGCTATACGCTGGGAAGAAGGGCACGTGCCTTAGTCACTGCTCTCTCAGCAGTGCTAGAGCCCCTCTCTCTGGAAGGCAGGACACATCTGCCCTAATCAGGACACGGACCTGTGAATAACCTCTCAGAAAGTGGCACCTAAGCTACCTTGCTCCTTTCTTACACAATAGACACCAGGAAGAGAAAGAAGTGCATAAAAGGAAGAGACCAGCACAACTGTCATGAGTCCGATGGCTCCTCAGTTACATAGGCTTTAGATCAGCTTTACTCTTTCTCTGGGTTAAACAAGAAGGGCCTTTGTACCAGCCCTTATTTTGGGCTGGCGTGTTTGAGCATGTTCAGCAGTGGACTCAGAGACTGTGAGCAAGATATAGAGTCTTAAATTCACAAGTAGGGGCTTGTTGTCTAAGTCACACAAAAGTAGCTGGGATTCAGTAAGATATAAATCCAGCCATTAATATGCTCCTAGCCCAGGAGGGCCCCTCAGAGTCTTTGCTGGTCAGATGGGAACCAGTCCAGCAAGGTGGGGTCAGCCTGCATGGCTCCAGGAATGGCTCCTCTGCACTGCCAAGTTGCCATCTTCCAGCAGCTCAATCAACACTGATGACGACCCAATTACGAAATTATCCTGGCTAGCCTCCTTTCCCTGCTGATTACTTCTTCCTTTTTAGAATTTTGTCTTTCCATACTGTTTTTTATGCTCATGAATCTTTGAGCTACTTCATGATCTGATTTCCACTCTCATCCTGTTTGCTATGATTTTATCTTTCTTACCTTTCAACAGAATTTCTCACAAGTCCTCTTCAGCAGTGTAAGCAAGGTTGTGCAGCTGGGCCAAACCAGAGCTGGACCTTGGAGCCCGGGGACACAGACCATTAAACATTTAAGAAAAGAGTGGTTCCAGCAATGTTCTTCCCTCACCTTTTCCGAACATAATCTGTGAGGGAGCAAGCTTGTATATCCTGCCTAGGATCATGCAGGAGACAAATATCAGTGGTTCACAAGTGTTAAAATGTATATTCAATAGCATAGATTTTGGTTCTTACCAACTGCAATTTAAATGCTTGCAGGGTATGCAGGATTTTGAAGGTACTTAAAGGTATTTAAAGTAAGAAACAGAGATCCAACCAATCCCTAGTGATTCAATAGTGGGGGGGAGGTTTGAAATACAAGGCAACTTAGATGGAGAAGAACAACACTTACTGCAAGGTACATGCCAAAGGAGAAGAGGCAGCAAAGCACATTCTAGTATAGTTCCTTGACTTTTTCCGGCATATACAAAAGAGGTAAGTCCCTTGTCTTACGAGGACAGAATTTCTCTACCCTCACTATTCACTCTTTGCTCCATTTGGAAAGGAAATTCTAGAAATACCTGCTAGCATGTCTAATTGCAAAAGATCAAAGTTAAGATATTCCAATACAGAAGAAAAATAATGCAGGTTGGGAGTAATGACAAATATTCCATTTGCCTTTATAGAACTTGCCAATATCTGTAATAAATTTACTTACATATGTCCTCAGAAAATAAATGGTTGCATTTGCTCAAACCACACTTGAATCAGCTTCAAAAAGAAAGTTTCATTTATGTCCATTAAATGACCTTCAATTTCAGAGGAAGGGTTCAGTGGGTTCCTATTTCCTCTGAAGTACTGATCTAGTTATGTCCCTGAGCTGCAAGAGGCGCCCAGGTGCTTCACATGTTTCTATTTTTACCTAAGCTTTACACTTCAGGTAATTGACAGATAAGGAAAATCATAATCACAATCCATCAAAGTTGTTTCAGCGTGTGTCTAGCCAGGCACAGGCTCAAACAGACTTCAAACAGAAGAAGTGTCATACTAACGGGGAATACAGAGCTTGTCCTAGCAGTAGAAGTCAAGAGGCTGCCCACATCTGAAGACCTGGGCTTGAAGCTTCATTCAAAAAATAAGACTAATTTGATCCTCCGGAACTGATTCATAGGACTATATGTCACAGTTTTTCATGTTCTCTAGACCTCAGATTATCATTCAGGTTACCTTTATACTCAGTCAAAAAAAAAAAGAAAAAAAAAAGAGAGAGAGAAAGAAAAAAGACATTTTCTAGGGCTCAGTTCAAAGTTTATGTCTAAATTAAATCACAGATCACAGTGTCAGATGTGTGAGGTATATTTCCGTAATAAAGTCCCTCAGGTTAAAAGTTCCTTATTGCAGGCTCTGTCATTACATATTTTTTGTCGCATGGATATAGCCTGTGTCAGGAGGCCGCATTCTTATTATTGTTACATTGAACAACATAAGAGATGTAGAGAGCTGTAAGAATCACTGTATTACACTCACAGGCTGATCATAGCATCTAAATGTAAAACCAAAGTATTCAGCTCAGGACAGCAGTCTTATACTCTACCCTACACATCTTTCCAGCATTTCAGCTCTTCCTTGAAAAGACAGCAGGAAGAAATATGCAGGAAGAAGAGAGAAAGGATGTTAGATACTACATGATATGCACAAAGGCTGCTATGTCACATTTTTAACTATGTGCTTCGAGCAGGTTTACAGCTCTCTGAGCCACTGGTTTATCTTGGAGCACTAGGAAAAAGGCAGCTGAGACAGGAACCATGAGGCAACAACAACTTTTCACCTCAGATCTAATTCACTTAGCCAGATGCCCTGTTTAATATCTTCTAGCGCAGCACAGCATACTAAAAATTCAGATGAAATACTCACATGGGAAAATTTTAACATTACTGCTAATTATTAAATATGTGCAGTCTAAAAGAACTAAACACCACTTCTGACACATTTTCTGCTGGAACAAAAAGGGGAAAATCAGTTTAAAAAACACAGATTAATACATGTCTTGTGATACCTCATTAATTGGGCAGATTTCAGATTTCACTACATATAGCTGCACAAATTACTACTAGTACTAAGTAATTGAGTCTAAGGTACAAAAGTAAAAATGTAATAGGATTTAATGGTGTGCTCTATACTGCTAATGGTCTCTACTGCCATCAAATGTTACAAGAGGCTCTTTCAGTACAATTTACCTGTGGCATCACTTAGTCCCCTAACAGGAACAGCTCACTCTGTTGTCTTAGAGTATTTTTTAAAACTTTGTAGCTGAAACTTGGTTATGCCTCTGTTGCAACCCACCATTTAAGAAATAAAAATGCTGACTCTCCCAAACCAAAAAAGCCACATTTTAAGGGGTTGTAAACATTTAATTATTTTATGATTTGATGTATTTTTTATCAGAGTAGCAGTTTTGAACATAGATATGAAAGTCCAGGCTGAACAGCTGATCCAATATATCTGGCTGGTAATACTGCTTTTGACAAACACATTTGATGAGCAAACATGTCCTCCTAGCCACCTACACTCATACCCATCTGTTCAGATGGCAACATGCCTCTGTACTACTTAACATGCCAGTATTAGAAGGCTAGAGAAACAAGCCAAAAGTAGGGCTAAGGAGAAATCTAAATAATATTGCACTTACCACATCTTCTTCCAGAATTTCATCCTACTTGTGACAAGTAGTATTACACTATTGCACACTGACTTTTAAAATTTTATTCTACTTGTGTACAATTACAGGACTAGCAGCACTGTACAATTACTAGGAAAGGAGGATGGGTTGGTTGTGTAATACTCACAGCTGCCAAAAACCCTTGAGATGGATTGCAGCTGGTAGTTGAGAAACCCATTAAGTATATCCATCAATTTACTTTGAACAGTTAGAGACAACAGGTTCTGCAGGTGAAGATAGTTCCCTGGAAGACAGCACCACATGAGATAGTCACAATTAGTGCAGAGAGTCTAACTACAAGCTCTGTCTCTATAATGACTGCTTGGAATGGCAAGAAGTATAGTTCACCCAGTCTGAACCACAAACCTCGTAATACATTTGTTTAACAAACTTGTGCGTTGTGATTTTCAAAAGGCACAAAATCTCGGAAAACTTTCTTTCATCCATAAATCTGCAGCTGATGCACTCACTGTAGTTATGTGTCTTTGCCATGGTGAAGTGGATTAAAAAAAACAGACAGAGGAAATTAATTTTACATTTCCAAGTATATAATGAGTGGGGATTCCCTAATTTTGAGGTTTGTACATAACCAAAAATAATTTCTGTTTTGGTAGAAGTGCTTTGGGGTTTTTCATAAATGTATTATTGCCCCCAGCAGCTTTTAGAATATGTAAGCATTTCTTTAGAAACTGTGTTTAAAAAAAAAATGGAAAAATTGCAAAATATCTTTTAGCAAAACTGATGATTAGCAAAGCATTCATTTATAGATGACCTGTAAAATTTTGTTATTAGATTAGAAAAACATTTTCCACTTTGGCACTCGAACTCCATTTTCTAAGCCTTGTAAAATACTGATTTTAATTAGTTTGCCATATGCTGCCATGTATAACTCTTTCTAAGCAGAAAACCCTTGCTTTGGGATCTCTCTGAGACTTGGCCACCTGGACATATCCAAATCTCCCACTGACTGTACAAACTATTTAGGAACTATTCCAAAGCCCAGTGGAAAATATTGCTGTTACCTTTACTCTGCTCCCCTTGCCACGATAGCTGTGCACAGTGGAGAGGTACAGTCCCACCCTTTGATAAGATCAGAATTAACTCTGAGATTCTTCATCCTTTCTGCAGTAGAGCAGAGGTGGGAGAAGTTATTAATTTTTAAATGTTTTGAATTGTGAGAAATCTATGCCAAGAGGATGAGTCTTTCAGTTCTCCCTGAGAGGGACAATGCCAAATGTAACAGCCAGCCTGTGACTGGAGAAAGCAAGCCAGTAAGGATGACTGCACAGAGAGGTGGGCAGGGAGGGGATAAGCAAGTTTTCAGCTGTGTCAGCCCCCCTCAAGATTTTTGCCAAACTCCAAGCAATGCAGAGCTATTTTCTTCAAGAACTCTGTAGAATCTATAATGATCTACCAATCTTGATGAAATTTTAATATAGAAAAAGCAGAAGGGAAAAAACAGGCAGAAATAGGAACTCCTTCAATGACTCAGAAAAAAAAGAACATCAAATATTGATCTATTTTCTACTATCATCTCTATGGGTAGTATTCTATGTTGAATCACTGTTAGCGTCATGCCCTCTACAGTAGCTCATTGGCTCTTTATATAGTAACCTAAAATTCTCTGATCTCAACTTTACCTTATGAAAAAGACTTCAGCTGTGAAAAAAAACCCAGCCCTTAGACCTGCTGTGACATTTTGCACCATCCTGGTTTTCACTCCTGATTCAATGATACACCTGCCTGCTTTTTTTTTATTGCCAATTTAGTTTAAGAATAATGTAAATCATTCATTATTTGCTCTTCATTTTTACATCACATGTAGCCCAAAAGGCATCCAGCCTCAAGACTAATACCTAAAATGCCATTTTCTTCTGTTTTGTTTTTTTGGAACATTTAAAAACACACTGAGAAAAGCAACATCTTGCAGTCATAAGAACTACTTCTCAAACAAGTGTACTTGAGAAAAGCTAAGTCATACATAATCTAGAAAAATCACATACTTAACAGTGAAATAACATGGTCATTTCCCCGAGTTGAGAATTTCTCCTATAATGTTTGTTTTCTAACTGAATATTTTTTTTACCTGTAGGTTCTATTTCTCACTGCCTGAAAACTCTACTTTCTCTTCTCATTTCTTCCAAATTGCTGCTTAGAACTTTTGAACAATAGCTACTCTGTACTAACTCATACCATGGAGTTAGATGGTATAATATCATTTAAAATCAAAAATGTTAGTCAGACTGGTTTGGGTTATAGGGTTGTATGGGTTATATGACAGAATATGTCCATTAAATCATTAGTGATGTGAGAAAGTAGAGAAAAGTTCGTTCTTGTTAAATTCAGTAAAATAACCCCAAAGGAAAAAGTGTTCATAAAGCAAAGAGAAAGCTCTACTTTTAATATATTTTACTACCTCAGCTCCAGAGCTGAGTCTTCTAATATTCTGTTGAATTATTGTCCTAGTAACAGTATTCTTAAATTTCAGATATACAACCAGCCTGATACCTTACCGTTCATCTACCTAATGTACTAGATCTATCTCTAAAGCCCAGTACTGTTGCTCAACTGTGCAGCAAACTACACAAGAAATAAATACAATTATAGGCACAATGCAATTTGTTTGTATACAGTATCCTTCATACCTGAGGTAAAAAGTTCTTTGTAGACCCAATCAGTTATGGACTAACTAGAAAAGGAATATTTTAAGGAATGATTTAAGTAGAAGGAGTAATTCATATGTCAGATGGCAAAAAGTTCCCTTGTTGCATGTTTTAAGTTAGGGAGAGAGGAAAAAAAAAAAAAAAAAAGAAGAAGATGTAGAGTTAAAGAGCAGGTTGGGAAGAGCAGATTGCAAAAGCAAAGCAGAGCAAAGCCATAAAGAATTTTAACAGAGAGGGGTCTGGAACTTCCAGCATATAAAGCATGATGTACTGCCTGCAACTTCAGTTGAATTAAATACCAAGGCACTTCTGAAAGTTTCACTTGGTTTCCATCTCCATATTTAACCAATTGAACACCCCTGCAGATCTGGTATTTGGCATAATAGCAGAAGCACACAACTGATAAAATGATGGGAGTCAATAAGATCATTATGCTATGCATAATCTCTTGTACAGTTTCATGGAAAAGGAGAAAATAAAGACTGGTAAGCAAACATGAAGAGTTGTTTCCCTTGCTTGCAATCTGTAAGGTGTTTCAGCAGCCTTGGAGAAACTGTAGCTACCTAGGAGATCTCTTAAGTAACGTAGTGAATAGACAGGCCAAGAAGATTATGAACGCAAAGAATCTCCAAGAAAAGGGAAAGAACTGAACTTGTTACATTAGTTTTGTACAATTCTATTCCCAAGAATAATGGGCTAATGTTATGAAAACTACCTTCCTTATAAAAGATCCAGGAAAACTGGGAGCATGGGATTTCATCACCAAAGAAAGTGAGAAAAAGTTACTCTACAGATATGGTTCCAATTCTGTGTTCTTGTTTCTGTTCCACTTTTGTGACTCTCTGACCAAGAAGTCAGTATTTGCCTTTACTAAAGGGGGTGAATTTTTAGTTTTACTTAAAATGCTTGTTTGTAAGTGTATTTGTAGCTAAGTAAAAATCTCAGTTAATGCTTGTAAGCAGAAGCAGAGTGTTTGTTTGAAAACAATAGAAGGCTATCACAGACAAGACCTTGGAGTCAAAGCAAAATTTGGGGAAGTTGTTCCCTATAAATATGAGTAAACAGCATGAAAAGCATTCAAAAGCCTCCACAGAGAGGGCAGTTTTCTCAAAGGCATTATCCAGTTCTTGTCTAGCATAGGGTAGACAGATGGTTTTTAAGTTTCTGGGAAATCCTACACTGTCACACTTTGCTTTTCAGTTGGTTTCCTAAAATACAGCCTGAAACAACAACAACAAATCCTTATTTTCTGTCTAGAGTTTCGGTAAATAGCAAAATCTTTGAGGAAGGGACTCTCTAAATGTCTCTCAACTTATTCCTACAGTGTCTGAAGCAGATAAGTTACCTACAAGTCACTGTCACTGTAAGAAAAACAGACAAAATTTACTAAGTCTGATGAACTTGAATAAACACATCATACAGCCCTACAGCCAGAGAAGCAGCAGAGCCTGTCAGAACAGTATATGTCCTCATAGTTACGCTTTTTGCCTTTTTTTTTTTCCAGAGAGACAAAAGTATGCATTTAAAAATGAATGAAAGTAGGACTGAGCAGAGACTTTTTCAGCAATTGTTTTCTTCATTCAACAATTTTTCTTAACCACAGCAGTCTCTCATGAATAAACTCAGCAGCGTGCAAGGGTCTGGTGATTATTCCATGATTGAATAAATGTGACTGATGGGAAATCAGAACACTGAAACGTTTGAGCATTGTGCAATCTGACCAGGCAGACTCGTTGTGAAATCGTTCAGTATGTTTCAGTGTTCTTAAAATTGAAACTACAAATGTATTTTGAGACCCATTAGGAACCCAATTCTATCCTTCTTTCTACAATTTTTTTTTTTTTTTTAAAAGGAAGAAATTTAATCTTTTCAGTTTTTAAGAACCATTCTGCATCTATATTTTCACTTACAGTGATAATTTCAATAATACTAGTTGACTAACATTTGGTTTCATGAATATTCCAGAGATCAGTTTCCACTCTATATCAACACTTTTCTGTCTGAGCAATAGGAATATGTACTAAAGTAATGGATATGATGCATCCATTTTAAAGATATTCTTCTCTCTATCTTTTACTGTGTCACCTGAAATAAATTTCTATATTCTTTGCAAAGTTGCATATGAATCTCTTTTGATGGTTTCAGGTGTGTAAATAACATCACAGGAGAGCCAAAGAAAGACTGCTGAGCACCTGATAGAAACATTAAATGATGAGTAGTGGAAAAGAGGCTCAGATTTCCAGATTTGTGCTTAGACCACATTTTCTTCATATATATGCAATTGTAAAAAGATTTGCTCAACACAGATTCTGTTTTAGAAACTGCATTTGGTGCATTGCAGACAATATCATACCTAGAAATGTAACAGTGAGCTTGAGATGGAATCTTAAATTCCATTTGCCCTGTGGTATATGACAAATACTCTAACTCCTTATTTTTAAAGTCTTTGTAAGCACTCACTCAGATTTGTCAGATTTAGTATTAATCTTCTTAAGGGAAAAGTTAAATTTTAAAATTTTAATTGTTAAATTAATTACAACTCTCTTTAAGACACCAAAATGAATGTAGCCTATGTGTTAGCATTGTTCCTTGTCATATGTATTAGTGTACAGTCTAAGAGCCAAATATGATAGGGTTGTAAAATACTGGTATTGAGATGAGAGATGATCCTTGTTCCAACAGCTACCAAACTCAATCAACAAACAAGAATGGGTGGAAGGAGAGGAACATACCACTTGTGCCAATAAAACAGAGAGATGGCTGCAAGCTCCATGATAATTCTATGACTGATTCAATTTTATTTCATTATTTCAGGTTTTTTGTGAGAATTATGGAAATCAGCTGCATCCTTCAGTCTCTGTGTGAACAGTTTTGTGCAGCTTTCCTGCCAGCTCCCTTTTCAGGTAGAAAAGGTGATTTCTCCTTACAAATCCAATTGTTTCTATACTTTATGCAAGAAATAATAGAAATTTGCATCCCTTGGAACTTCCTAGTCATTACTATGATCAAAGTCTACAGTTGCAATTAGGTGATACAGTCAATAGGAAATTAAGAAAATTTGTCCCTTAGAAGAATTTGAGAAGTCTGGTAATGAAGGGAACTTCATAAATTACATGTTTTAGTTATATTCAGTGCTTGAAAAGCAGGAGAATGAAACCCTGTACTCTGCTGAATTCTTTCATGCTGTGCATCATACTGGAAGGGGCAGAGGGAAAGGGGAACAGCTGCCTTGGACACCAGCAGGAAGTCAGCATTAACAAATGGTCCCACTGAGTTCCTGCTGTTTGGGCTACTGATCAGTTCAAATCCAGATGCTCACCCCTGTCCTGCTCTCCACAGTCATATCAGCCTATTTGCTTCTCTTTGATGTGTCTTTCATGCAATCCACTTTGTGATGGTGACTGGGTCTTTTCACTGCTCAAGGTAATCAGAATCCAGAATCATAAGCAGAAAGCTGAGAACAACCCAAAATTTCTTGTAGAGTGGCTTAACTTATAGCAGCTTACATAGGATATAAGGGTTTTGAAAGAGTTTTGGGAATCCTCACTGAGGAACCCATTCCTGATATACCTAACACCAATTCCTGGAACATCTATCATGCTCATCTCCTGCACTGCATTAGCATTCAAGTCACTCCAGGTATGTCAGCTGGTTTTTTTGGAGAGGATGTGCTAATTCCCAAATACATATTCTTCTCAGCTGGATTATATCATTAGTAATGAGTTTTCAGGCTTCCATGTCTGATCCTTTTACACCTGAAGTGTAGGAAAGGAACCCTTGTTTCACAGAAGCAAGGCAAAGTTATTCAAAACAAAGATCATTAGTAATTTCGGCATCTCACTTTCCCATTATTTAAAGGATAGTAAGCCAGAAGTTTTAAGGATGCCTTTAGTCTAGCAAGACAGCTAACTGCTTTTGAGCTAAAAGGAGATAAAAGAGTAACACAGAGAAGCCAAAGCTGAAAACTAAAATCTGAGAACTTTTTTTTATTAAAACGAATTTGGAAACACTTTGCCTTTCTCTTCAGGATAAATCTGGTAACTCTCAAGCTAAGGCAGTTACAGAATGGCTTAAAGTAAGGTTTATATTGAAAGATTTTTTTCAACAATAACTTTAGAGAGCAGAACGGATCGGTGAAGCTTTAGATGGAATTCAACTCTCATGGAATATGCAATTTCACAAAACTATATATGCTCAACAGAAGGAATATAGAAATCTAAGAAAGGCCATACTGTGTCAAGCCTAAAATCTAGCTCATCCAGTATCCTGTCTCAAGGAATAGCTGACAGAAGATGACTAAGAAAGAGCATAAAAAAGGGCAAATACAACCTGATGCTTCCCAGATTTGGAGGTGCTTGAGAAGAGACAAAGTCTTTGCACGTAAGAGTTTACGATAGATTTTTCTTCCATTGGTCATTCAATACTTTTTGAAAACAGTAAATTGGATCTATTACAAAAAAAAAAAAAGTAAACATAGGAAAGATTCTACAATGAAATTAAAATATTTTAAGGTAAAGAATTTTGATAATTCATTTTTAATTAGTTTCCTTTTTTTTTTACCTAAATCTTCCTAAATCTTCGTTCGCAAAGCCTAGCCATGAATGAGTTTCCTTTTTAATATTTTAATCCTACATTGTAACATAACAAAATATTTAAAATTCGAAGATGAAGGGAAATATTTCTACTTTATTGAAATTAAATGTTTAGTATGAATCAAAACAATATTACAGTGGGTTTTGTTTTGCTTTTTAATTTCCTTTACAAAGAACTTTGGCATTTGGGAGTATATATTTCAACTTAAAAATCTAGACAAATTTTGACATCTTTTGAAAATAGAAGGTCCTTCATACAAATAGTTACAGTTATTGCCTCTCTGCCTGGCACAAAGCTTTAATATGTATTATGCATGCTATAATTTCTAAGCTGTACAAATATTGGCTAATGCTATTTGAACATCTTCAAATCCATATAAAGACAACTGAATGTACAGCAAACTATGTGTGCTCAGAAAATGCACAGGGAAGAAAGGGAAAGTGAAGAGAGGACACTATAGTCACCCAATATGAAAATAATTAAAAATCTTTGAAAAAAAATAAGCAAGAGCTTTTATATTGTCGTAGAGGTGGTTGCTGCTGAAGTCCCTTTGTCATTTAACCTTTTTTGAAAAATTTCTTCTTTTCTTATAAATGATTTCTCCTCAGTAACTCTTTGTATGTGACCCTGCAGTTATTCGTTACAAAAACACTATATACACCTATTTCAGAGAACAATAAATAATTAGTCATATTTTTTTCATAAATTGTTGATCTATTGTTCCAGATTGCAAAAGTCAATGAGTTCGTTAAAATTAAAGCTTCTAACTGTAAAAACATCTTTTCCCAATATGCTAAAAGGATTTTAGCACATATTTCCTCTGCAAAACGTGCTTAGGACGCCTAATTAAGGAATTCTAGATGGAAACATGCAACAGACAAGCTAGTGATGGAAAGTACACTACTTTTAACTTCCTAACTGAAGACCAAGCAAAAGACCAAGTAAATATAATCATGTTATGTCTGCTTAGATAATAAAACATTAGCAAAGTTGTGAAGTTTCATAATTTTATCACTTTTGCTCTTTTTTTAACCTCAAACCACAAGCAAGACTTCTGAACTGAAGATGAATAACACAATTTCTGTTTTCAGTTTCATACGGAGAAAAAAAAATAATTTTTTTCCCAGACTTCTTGTTTCCAAAGAGACTGGGCTCCTGGCTGGGCTCCTGAATGTGTCAAGGCAACCCTTGTGTTCCTGCTCCTCCAATCCACCAAATTGGAGGACCTAGGGATTGCACTGCCATTGCCACCAGGTCTGAGAAGTAAGGTTTCCTTGATATGAGAAGTAGCATGCACAAGGGCGAAAGGAGTACATGCCCGGGTCTCAAATCTTGCAATAGATGATGGCCAGGTGAACACTCAGACAGACCTAGGAAGGTCTCCAGGATCAAATAACCTATGTGTGGTCAACCAATCACAGACATCTGGCTTAGAAATCAATAACAAGAAGAACTATTAGGAAAAAAAGTATAATTTAATAAAATTAGGAGTATTTTGTGAGTTCATACATAATTTTGATTTGGTTCTGCCCAGCAGTGGTTTAATCAGGAGCTAAAAAGAGGAGGTCACTGCTGTGATGTAGCACAACTAAGGAAGGTAGATGGAGGAAGAAAAACCACACTGTATTCAGAGATTTGCATTCAGTTTTCTGTTTTGTGACAGCAAAACATTTTTACTTCTTACCACCCTACTAGCCAATCTGTGTTTTCTGCAAAAGTTCTGTACAAAATGCACTGAATTTCTCCAGCAATAACTGAAAGACTCACTGTAACTTGGAGAAGGCATTTAATAATTGACTTTATTTTTTTCAGTCACCGAAAATAGAACTTTTCTTTAAAAAATAGATTATAAACTCCTGATTCTGTCTAATAAAAAGTGAATTAATTATACCACACTAAATTGCAGGTCATACTGACATCTGGTGGCCTTTCACAGATACTAAAATTGCTTCCAGCAATTGCAGCAAATAATTCATGCAAGAACACTAACAATATCAAAATGACATTGTGGTTGTGTTCTTATCTGCCCACATTTCGCAGGTATTATTCAAGATCTGAGTTAAGAGATAATGAGTCCAATCCTTAGTACCATGCTGAAGTACAGCCTTTTAATTAGCTGCCATGTTAAGTCACATTTGACGCTGCCCTGGCTGCAGGCATCAGAAAGCCACAGGCTGTCATAAACAGCAATTAAGGGTGCCAGAGCTGTCACAACAACTCTGCAACTGCTCTGGCAGTTATCAGGAAATTTCACAATGACACATTACATTAAACAGTACTGCAGGCAGTGGGATTAAAACCTTCTTGTTATTGCTGTTGGGGAATCTAGTAGATCTAATAATGGATCAGGGCCCCATCACAGAAGGCACTACACAAACCATGAAAATAATGGGCCCTCCTATAGTAAACTTTACTCTAATCATAAGATGAGGAACAATCAACAGATTGAAGGTGCTACAGATGAACACATCAGAGTCCAACCTCTGAGGAGATGTCATTAAATACGAACTCTTTTTAAAAAAAAAAAAAAAAGAAAGCAGAACTGTGGCAGTGTAAGAGTGCAAAACTCTGAGAAGGAAGCATCTCCTTCCTGTAAAGACAGCATATATTTTGAGGGGAATATCTCAGGTTCATCTATGGAAGGGATTATTTATGTAACAGGAGAAGACAATCCCCTAAATCAGGTACAGCAAAGGTCTTGGAAGACACGTTACCACTACTGCTGCCTAGAAAGGAAAGAAAATATTGCCTTTTCCCCTCTGAAAAAAAATGGGATTCTGTATTTTCACACTCACTGTTGGGGAGAAGTCTGCTATGATGTTTCTATGGCTCTAAATGTCTCTTGTTGGAGAGGGTGAGAGAAGTGATCTGATCTGCTCCTCCGTGCACCAAACACACAAAGAAAACCAGATGAGCCTCTGCTGTTAGCTGTAATCAAGAATTTCATTTTAGATCAAGAGAAAAAATCCTATCAGCAAAGATTTTCCTATCAGTTCCCAAGGTGCTGACTCCATCACAAGAGATCATCAGGAACTGGGGTCTCCATCACAGAGAATAAAAATCCACCAGAAATTTTATTAATCAATGATATAAATTTAATTCTGATTCTGCCCAAGAGGAACATACAGATATTTCCCACAGTAAGGAAATTCTGAAGGACATTTCGTAATGTTTAAAGTCTTTGTTTCTTTTGTGACATTTTTGTTCATTTAATTTTCTTTGCTGCAATGTTGTAAGATTAATGGTGAGGTAGCCTGCCTATGGTTTATGGGCTCCATCTACAATATGATCTGAATAATTCATTCAACTTGCATCCGAGCAGCTACCAGACCCTTTCCCCAGGTCTTTCAGATGCAGACAGAAAGCAGACCATAACCTGAATAAATTATTGTCATAGCCCAGCACTCATGTTCTGAAGCCTGACATCTTGTGGTTCCTATTCATATGATCAAAATGAAAGCACCTTCTGACCGCAAAACCCAGCAACCATGAACACTTGGCTGCTACAAGTCCATTGCATGAAGGGGCACAAACACTTTTTGGTGGTCCAGCCAAAAGTCCTGCTTAGTGCTTTGCTTCCTCCATGCAGGATCCTGAGTTTCACCATCACATGATAAAAAAGTGCCAGAAGATGTGTCCAGCTGGGAGAAGATGTGAGGGCAGGTTTGTTTGAGAAGGCAGGTTTGGGCAGCATGATGCAGGCAAGGAAAGGAACTGAAGGACTTCAGATGAGAGATGGGCTCAGAAGTCTGTTTTTTTAGGGACCCTGGTCCATTAAGGGACTGCAACTGTTCGCCGGAGTGAACAAGGAAGTTGTTTTTGAAAGAGGAAAAAAATCTTCATGCACAGAAGTCCATCAAAAATGGAGCCATGGCATTGAAAGGAAAATCTAATCTAGATGTAAACAACTAGATTCTTAATGTATATGGAAGAGAAACCTTCTAAATAGATGTTGATGATCTTGCAGAATATGACTGCATATTATGATTACCCTGCAGGCAAATGACCAGTCACAGTTATTAAGCTGAAATAAAAAATATTGATGGAATTTTCTTATGGCAATCACCCACTGAAACAAAACACATTAGGCTGATGACCTGAAACCAATAAAATATCCCAGTTAGTCCATCAAAATCAAAACAATGTTTATGAATTTTCTGACAGCCCATTTCATGTTATCACAAAGCACCTGCACCTGCAGTATACTTTCACATTTAGTTTATCTTTGCTTCTTACTGATCCATTGGCTTTTAAAATCTTGCAGTTTGCACTGTTACACAATAGATACTTATAATAAAGTTATGTGATTGTCAACATAGAACTATTTCTAAGGGGAATTTTTTAAAACAAGCATGATGTACTTTTAAGGACTTGTAAGAAAATCTTTGTGGCACATTCATATGAAGTATCTACTTGTTAACTAGTACAGTTCACTGGCTGTACATTTAGAAGCCAGAGAATCAATTTATTATCACTAGTGTTAAATTCAAAGGTGTAGTTTGTTTGAAAAATGAGTATGTTTTATTCATGTCTTAGCCAGCTAAACCACCAAAGCTATCAGCATTGGTGAAAGCCTAAATTACAGTAGAAAAGTCATGAAGATTTGTAATCACTGAGGAATACATTCATCGTTTTCTATATTAATATAAAATCAGCAAGCCTTCAACAAACTGTAGTATAGCAAAAACCAAAAAACTCAAACCCGGAGAACTTCACAGTCATAATCACATTACAAAAAATCTGAAATAACTGTTTGCTGAAAAAAAAAAATCATTGGATACAGATAAACCAGAGACGTCTACTTCTTAGATGTACCAATATGCCACTGCCTCAATATTGTTTCAATAAAACAAATCTTTGTACATAATGAACAGATTTATAAAGAAGAGCACAAAAGACACTGCACAGAACCTGTAGCTTCAGCCTTTAAAAAAAGAAAATGTAAAGTTGAAACCATTGTGCAAAGTAACTTAACAGCTGTTTCACATCCATAGCCTCAAGACACTGCTGGAGAGAAGCTTTTGGCAAAATATTTACTTACTTTATCAAGAAATTCACATTGCTCATCTCAGCTCCTCAGCACAAAAGTTACTTCTATGGGCACTGAGGACAGACTACCACTCTGGAGCTCCTAAGGTCATGAAGAGGTTTGTAGCAGAGTTATCCATATATTTTCTAGATAAATAAATTAAGAGAAACTACATCTGGTAGAAAACTTCAGGCAAATGTTAGTCCAGCATTACTGAACTATGCAATACACAATAGCAGGACAGAAGGAATAGCTGTCTGTATCTAATTGGTATCTTATTAGGAAAGGATACTCAAAATAACTTGCATACATGAATTTGACCAGCTTATAATGCTTTGTTCCCTTCAAAACATAACTCCAGAAGGCTTCTTGACCCATTCAGGAGCATGTAAGAATAGGCCTACCAGGTAGTGAACTCCTGCTTAGCATTGTAGTGAATTTTTTTTCACAGCTTATACGGAGTGCAGACATTGCTTCTGGCAGTTGCTGTTACAGCAAGTTAGGCTGGGTCATTCCAAAAGTCCAGCAGCACACCTGGTAGCAAGAGCCGCCTGCAGGAGAAAAAGACCTTTGAGCACCAGCTGAGTCCCTGGAATTCTTTTTCTCCCCTTTTAAAAAATCTATTATTTTGAGGACATTCACACATTATAAAGAAAATTGTGCCTACAGTGTAGTTGGCTTACCATGCTCACACACCTGAATGCAAACATTAAAATGAGACTGAGTAAATTCTTTGAAAGAGAAAAATTTTACATAGTCAGTCTCCTCATTATAAAAAATATATGTGTCTCCAGGTGTATATATCACACACAAAGCAGTTGCACAGTCTGGTGTTTAACACAAATCATTTTAGATAAAAGAATACTGTGGGTGAGAATTGTGTGGATCAAAGGAGGTGGTCCTAGAAAAATTAGGAAATTGATATCCACTTTATTTATTGATTATTCCATAAGAATAAGGCAAAAATATTAGCTCCCAGGAATTACTATCTCACAAACAGCACTTTAATATTCACTGTCTTCAGTTTCACAGCAGCAGAAGCAAGAGTGCACATATGCCCCAGCTCTATCTCAGGGCATTAGTTTGTGAATTCAAATAATGAGTGTTAGAGCAGCATTAACCTTGGGATACTTTAGTTAGAAAATACTCCCCCACACTTTTTTAACTATTACCATATTTACACAACGTGGTAGAATTGTTAGCACTCCCAATTTAAGAACAATTTTTTATCCTTGGAAAATTTAAATTGTTCCTGTATAGCTTTATTTATTGAGATAAAGAGTCCAGGCAGTGCAAGAGTTTTAAAATTTGTTTCAGTCAATGTTTAAATTTTAAACACTAGATCGGTCCTCATAAGCAGTAATGAGTATCCAGGGGCCAAACTATAGCATCATGCATCAGCTCTCGTTCAACCTGACACAAATTGATCTCTGCTTAAATTGAGTGGGAAAATTTCCTGAGCAAATCTTCAGGTTTAGGCCTCATTAGACAAATCTTTTCTCTACTGATATAAAAAAGGAATTTTTTCTCTGTCTCGTAAGTACAATACCCTGCACAAAAACGGTGCTTTCTAATTCACGTATACGTGAAGACCTCATTGCAAAACAGCCCTGTGCAAGTTCGACAAAGTTCATATTTCAGTCTAAACAACAGTAAGCGATGATGAGCAGTAGAGCACTAAATCCTTTCCACAGTGAGACCTTGGTTATTTATACTACTGTGTGTCAACAGTTTTTTGATCACAGGATCACAGAACAGGCTAAGCTGGAATGTACCTTTGGAGATCATCTAGTCCAACACTCCTGATCAAAGCAGGGTCACCCAGAGCAGGCTACCTATGACCATGTCCAGCTGGACTTTTAATACTTTCAAGGATAGACTCAAACACTTCTCAGGGCAACCTGTTCAATGGTCAGTCACTCTGACAGTGTTTCCTGGTGTTCAGACAGAATCTCCTGTGTTTTGGTTCATGCCTATTGCCTCTTTTCTGGCTCTGACTTCCACACTGCCCTCCATCTGATATCTCTACACATGCATAAGATGCCCCTGAGCCTCTTCTTCTCCAAGCTGAACAGTGTCAACTCTCTCAGTCTCACCACACAGTTAGCATGCTTCAAACCCTTCAGCATTTTCAGGACCCTTTGCTCAACTCACTCCAGTATGTCCATATCCTTCTGTGCTGAAGAGACCAGGATGGGAGTGAGGACACCAAATGTGGCCTCCCCAGTGCTGAGGAGTGGAGTAGGATGACATCCTGGTCCTGCAGGTGATGCAGTGCTGTTCTTAGAATCATAGAATCATCAGGGTTGGAAGAGACCTTTAAGATCATCAAGTCCAGCCGTCAACTCAGCACTATCACTGTAACCCCTAAACCACTAAACCATATCCCCCAGCACCAGATCCAAACACCTATTAAACACCTCCAGGTATGGTGACTCCACCAACTCCCTGGGCAGGGAGTCAAATGCCTGAACACCCTAACAGTGAAAAACTTTTTTCTAATATGTCATCTGAATCTACCCTGTCTCAGCTTAAGGCCACTTCCTCTAGTCACAGAATCACAGAATATGCTGAGTTTGAAAGGACCCACAAGGATCATCAGGTCCAACTCTTAGCCATGCACAGGACCATCCTCAAGAGTCACACCATGTGCCTGAGAGTTTTGTCCAAACTTTTCTTGAACTCTGTAAGGCTTGGTGCTGTGACAACTTCTCTGGAGAGTCTGTTCCAGTGTTCAACCACTCTTTGGGTGAAGAACCTTTTCCATTATTACCAACCATCCAGAAAGATTCTTGCTATTGCCTTACTGAGCTGGAACCAACTGGAAAACTATCTATACTCATCCGAAAGATTTGCCCTAAATGACTTTGCTAAATCACTGTTCTAGGTTCATGAGGATTTCCAAAATCACAAACACTGAGACACAAAGGGTATAAGCAAAGTAACTTTATTCTATTACTTGCGATAGCAATTAATAGATACTGACTCCTGGATTTCTGAAAAGCCGCTGAGTAGAAGGAGATGGAGCATGGTACTCGGCGGGAGAGGCAGGCAGGCCATGCACCTTCAGGGCATCCCCTCGATCAAAGTAGTGTGCTTGTCATCCTCCTCACCCATCCAACCCAGAATCACCTCTTATATCCCCTTCACAGGAGTGGAATTTTCCAGTTGCGACATCGGCTCACACATGGCCAGCGCATGAACCAAGACCACAATGGCTTATCGTATCAACTCTGTGCCAACAACAGTTCTGTTGTTTTCTCTTCCAAAAGTCAAGTTCCCACCAGTTAACCTAATCTACTGTTCTTCCTTACAAGGTTCAGTTCCCAACAGTGAAACTATACAATATTTTCCCAGGCCACATCGACAAGCAGAACCACCAACCAACTATGACAGGGCCTCAGACACGGCTCAGGTCCCTGACACAGCCACATGCTTGTGTATGAAAGAAAGCTGCACACTAGGAACCACAGAATCTGAAATGCTGGTCTCAGAGTCCTCTCACCTCATTTGGGTGTATAAAAGTTAAACACCTAAATATAACCTAATCAGGCAGAAGACTCTTCAGAGCCAGAGGAAAGAGGCAAATTGGAGAACAGTTTAGCCCATTGTAAAGGCTCTACGGCAGATCAAATGAATCCCATTGCATAGCTCTTTCTTTCTCCAGTGTCTGGAAGCCAAATATAACTAATTTGGTCTTCAACACCTAACCTGTATACTCCAAAATGAAGCAAGATGATCTGCCTTATCACTTCATATTCTTGAAATTTTAGCTACTTATAGAAATATGGAGGCAAAATATTATATCAATAGCAGTTTACATTTCTTACACATCATATCTCAGATCATTAGCTCTAACCCTCCACACCAAGATGAAATGAAATATATATATACCATTCTTAAGAGATATCAGTCTAATTTGTTCTCAGGAATTTTCATTAGTGGGAACCCCATCCCATGCTTTGGTAGCTTGTTCCTGAGGAATCCTCATAACTAGAAATTGTCCTCTAATATCAACTGTCCCTTAGAGAAAAGTAAGACAAATTCTTGCACACAACGTACATGTGGAATAATAGGTCACTCTAATTTCTTTTTGCAACTGCTTTTAACCTCTGCAATTCCTATTCTAGAATAAAACAATTCAAATGTTCAGCCTTTCATTCTAAATTTTATGCTTTAAATTTCTGTTTATTTTTTATTACTCTCTTAACCTGCTCTCTCCAATTTATCAGCATCTGTTTTAGCATGAAATACCCAGTATTGGCAATGAAACTCCAGCTGAAACCTTACTACTGCCTGCCAGCTTAGCAGAATGATTAGTTGCCATGCCCTCAATACAAAACTTACATTAGCATATCCCAGAATGACACTTCTCATTAATGGCATTGGCATTGTGCTGTTTAGTCAAAAACAGTTTGTACTCATTTAAATCCTTCTTTTCTGTGTTAACTGTAGAACTTTGCTGTATGATAATTCTTAGCAATGAGGCCTCGTTCTGCCATTTTGTGCAATGTCTTCTTATATCCATCATTAAATCATCCTCACCCAGAACAGCTGTTTTCTTCTTATCTTCACCATGCACTCCGATGTATCACACACACAAGGGAAGAGTGTTAACTACAGAATCGTTTCACTTTCCATGCAACTTTAGCAAAATAATGAGTAAAATGATAGAAATTATACAGTCAAACATATGCTATACCAGGGAGAATGATGACAACCCACGAAGCAAAATCCTCCCCAAAACAGTAAGCTTTGCAAATTCATGAAGATAGGTAGCTGACCAGGCCAAGTAGAACCCTTGAATTAATACAAAATGCTGTCAGAGACAACAATTTATTTGTCTTAGAAGTTTAATTGCTCATTTGTAAAATTAAAACACATTAAATTAAAACAAATAACTGAGAAAAAGGAGAGGAAGACTAAATGTTGAAACATGGACACATATGTCTAAGAGATGTTTAGGCTAAGGAATGTGATATCAGAATATCCATAAAATGATTCAGGGGAAGAGAACTGTAACAAAATTGAAGTGCCTTAACCAGGGCAAGAGGTAATTAACTCCACTGACAAGGTACCGGTCTGCAGCAAGAAATTAAAAAAAAAGATAGGCGAAGGTGAACCTGACAAAATGTCAACTTCAACCAAAATGAAATAAATTATGAGGCAGAGGTAGAGTCCAATATAGGATTATTTCTTGATGCCAGTAGTACACATGATGCAACAACAAAGAAACCACCTCACTGAAAACCATGTTGTCTCTGATGTACAGTATGAAACAATGACCAATTAACAAAGAGCATGACAGACATACTGAAGAATCCAGCCTCAAGGTGAAGAGTACATCATCATTTTCTATATCATTTAGTACAAATATGCAGTAAATGTCACTGTAATTATTACATAGTAAAGTGCTAGGGAGTATTCTTTCTTCTGAAGAAGAGACCTAGAAATGCCATCAAGACATGAAGATTGTGTTTGTGGAGATTTTCCTTTTCTCGACTACGTTTTTCCTCTTTTTTTGGTATTCCTGTGCTTATAAATTATATTCGCTTATACATTCTACTAATTAAATCTTCTTAGAAAAGAATATATGTTTTTATTTGGCAGAAGGGGAACAGGGAAATATTTTCCTTCTTGTAACTTGGCATTTGACACAGTGAATAAAAGCAATGGCTGCGGTTCAGTGGTCTATATGCTTCATATTCCAGAGAATTAAACAAGTTACTACAGTCTTAAAAGAAATTCATTTCTGTAGGATCTCCTCCAGAAATGCATTTACATGAACCTTATATGTTTATTGCAGACATGTGGGTAAGGAATAGATGTACTCACTGGCAGTACAAATATGAGGACTTGGAATAATTCATTTGTCCAAGGACCCCTGTATTAGTAATATTTCACAGGTTTCATTTCATCACCTCCCCATTTTAGTGTCAAAGAAAAGGCACAAAGAAGAAACTGAGAGATTCAAGGCTATAGTTCTCAAACTTCAAGAATACTTAGCTTCACACACCTTTCTTCAAGTCATATTTTTCAGTTTAACTGATCATCCAAAAGCCTAGCTATACAAAAGTGGAACTAAGTCTAATGAGTTAAACTGGAATACCTACGACACTTGTGCAACTTAAGTTGCTCAGGTTTCAGTTACATCCACAGCAGATTCACAATCAACAGTGGTGACCAGCGTCGATTTTCATAATCTCCAAGTGCCCAGAAAGCTTCATTATTTTCTCCAGTGTAGGGTTTTCAGAACTCACATGTTCTTTCATATTAACTCCAGACTGCATTGCAGATGACTTAGACCAAAGCTCAGTTTAAAATTACAGCTCCTTTAGACTGCAGTTCTCCAAATTCTGACTAGTACAAATTCCTACAGTAATAGATCATCTGCTTTGATATCTGCCTGTACCAAAGAACTCACTTCCTCCATTGCCTTGCAGCTTGTATGCAGTCACCATACACTTTTCTGTTCATCTCTCTTTATGTGTCTTCTTTTTCCTTCCATCTCTTTTCACATGTATCTTTCCTCCTGTTCATTTTTGGTCTAATTTATCCTACTAAATTTATGTATCCACTAAATCAATGGTAAGACAGTGTAGAAAAAAAAGGTGTATGAATTCATGTTTTGGGATTCAGTCTCAAGTAGTGAAAAGTATTAACCTTTGCATTGTTTTAATTACATTTATCTGATTACCTACACTTGCTTTTAGATATACAGCTGTTTTTCCCTGCTTGTGGCAACAAGATATTGGGAACCAATGTTCCATATGCATTCAGGACCAAAACCAGCAATAAATATAAATGAGTCTGATATAACATTTTTCTACCTATTTTTCCAATTGTGCATATGTGAGCTGTTCCTACAGCTTGTCTCACTAGAAGAATACAACAATTGTTGAGTGTTGCTGTCTTTGGAATTAGTTTGAGGGCTGTATTTATTGAGAGTAAGGAACATATAGACAAGTAACTAGCAAAAGACACATTTTTCTCCCACCAATAAATAATTCAAGAAGTCATGAACAATATTATTGGGATTTATTATATTTTGGGAATCATAACTTTATAAATGTTCAGGATGAATTTACAAAACTGGACACAGATTAACTTTTCTTAAAAGAAAGAATAAAAAGACCGATCATGATTTTTCTCAGGATCATCTATTTTTTTTCCAAATCATGAATTTAAAGAAATGCCATCACAGAAACATAAAATCAGAGAATGGCTGAGGTGGAAGGGACCTCCGGAGGTCAAGCTGCTTTCCAGCTGGTCAGCCCTCACCAATTAGTGCCTGGAGTTGTGCTACCCCCAGTGCAGGATGTTGCACTTCCCCTTGTTGAACTTTATGAGGTTCCTGT
The DNA here is from genome assembly GCF_003945595.2 of Pipra filicauda. Classification (NCBI taxonomy): domain Eukaryota; kingdom Metazoa; phylum Chordata; class Aves; order Passeriformes; family Pipridae; genus Pipra; species Pipra filicauda. The sequence continues at coordinate 4,120,892 of NW_024103585.1, forward strand.
CAGATCATTTCTCTAGCCTGACAAAGTCCCTGTGGACAGCAGCACAACACTGCTATGTCAGTGTGCCATCAGTATACATGGTGCGAGCACACTATATCCCATCATCCAGATCATCAATGAAGATGTTCACCAGGCATTGCTAATCACTGGCCTCCAACTAGATGTTGCACTACTGGTCATCACCCCGCCCAGCAGATTTCAACCAGCCTGCTGTCTGCTCATCCAGCCCATACTTCATAGCCTTCTCTATGAGGGAGCCCTGTCTGTGTCCACTAGTACACACATTTATTTTGATTTTAAAAAATCAACAGAAGTGAGTGTTTTAACACCAGAATCATTTTTCAAAGGGAAATAGAAGTGTAAGAGTTTTTAATTTTAATTATCATGTTTTACATGATACCAGTTGACATCTAGTAGAAATAAGACAGCACATTAAGAGACAAATCTACACTCTCTATTTATGCCTCTGAATTACATATATGGCTTTGAGGGAATGAGTGCCTTCAAGCTCTGTTGGCAGGTATTGTTTGAAAACTGTTTGGGTGATTTTTTATAAGAAATGAAAGATACAACGAGACCATATGCCAAAGTCAATAGTATGGATTTTTATTTAACAGTAAATGTGAGGTAGAGAGAGATAGAAAGAAATAGGAAAAAAAAGAGAGGTGAGGAGAGAAAGAGAATGCCAGAGAGACAGATTAAGGAAAACTATCGCCACTCCATGGATTCCCACGGCATCCTGTTGGTCCTCTTCTTGTGGTTTTCTTAGTGATGAGTCCCAGTCTTGCCAAACTGATGGTTGCAGACTTGTTGAAGTGATGATTGAGGTCTTGTCTGCTGTCTTGATCCATCGAGGGTGGAGGTTTTTAAAAAGGTCACGAAACACGGACCCCATAGAAGTTATGCTTAGGCTAGGTAGAAATGCCCCGGTACCTCCACTGAGGCAGAGAGTTGTACACTGGATGATGTAATACTGGATCACAGGACATTTCAGGAATCTTTGACACTTCTTAAGGTGTCACAGCTGACTGTTAGGTCAGCACAGTTGAGTCCATTATGTCCCATTACGGTCCATTAGGAGAGATGAATACCTAGAGGCTTCATGAGGTATGAATGTTTGGTATTTCCCCAAAGCACAGTTACCACAGCTGAGTCATTTGTGTAAGGACAAAGACACACTACCTACCTGACAGATTTGCCTCTTTCCTTATCTTGTTCAACACCCAGCTTGTAGCCTGAGGTGATGGGTGTGCATGCCCTCAGCACCTGGGTGGTTACTTTGCTCATTGTCAGCTTGCACCTTGATTGTTTGAGCCATTAACATTCCAGTCTCTTACAGCTGTGAATACATTCTTCTCCTGGGATAATTGGACAATAGTACCACCTTTATCTTATCTCAAGTTCCAATCACAGTCAAAATTAGTAGGCATATGGGAGGGGTGGGCTGCGGTGAGCAGTTGCTTCTTTGCACAGTTTTCTACAGTGGATAAAAGTCTTTCAGTGATTTTAACAATATTTAAGCCATTAACCATTTCAGTCTCTCACACTAACTTACTAAAGTGAGAATGCAGGAGGATGGAGAAAAGTAAAAACAATTTGCTCTTTACCACAAAACTTAGTTTAAATTATTGGCCCATTTAAGCCAGACCTTTAATATTAAGCTCAGTGGAGCAAAAAACAATGCCTCAAAACAGTAATTTGTATTCAAACAAGTTAATACTGGTGAAGACAAGTCATTATCACTCATTAAATTCTCTTTAAATGAGCAAACTGTATCTTATCTTTTCTATCTCACTGTTTACTGACCAATTTACCTGGAGCTTTCAACAAAGTGCTGTGGCTTTTGTTTTACCAAACATTTTTTAAATATTCTTTAAATTACAATTGGAACTGACAAGTAAGGTAAGTCCCTGCACTTGCAAATATTTGAAATGTTTCAAAATTTTATTAAAATTCATTTTGTTTTGTTCAATCTATCAGATACACAGGTTGAACTGAAATAATTCATAATGTGTATGGAGACCAACTGGTTTTTTAATTAATTCCTAAAACACACAAGTGTTTTTCCTGCTTTGAGATTAAGTTCAGCTGCATTTTATTTTCCCATAGGTCAAAGAAAAAGTCAAAACATTCAGTTTAATCAATGTCAAACGGAAGCTATGTAGATTTTTGCGGTTCTCAGACATTTTTTTCTTGTTGAACTATTTCACATCATTTGGGAAGAATTTGCACTTATTTTGATCTAACCAAAAGTGCAACAGGAGTGAAATGCCTGCCTTGCAGTGAATGTCATCTAGCTGTACTCATGCACAGCAGAAATGGACTCGTGGCTCCCCATATCACTAGAGTTATCTACTGCACAGCATCCTTTCACGTGTTCACTGAACCCCGCATTTCTGACGTTATCAACTTGCCATAGTGCACAGTAACGTGTGAGAAAGACAAAGGGAGAAAGACATCTGCCATAAAGCATTTTAAGCATGAGAATAGATGCCTTCAATAAGAAAATAAGTTTTTAGTTGGATACTGTTAGTCCATAACAATGCCTCATCTCTGTGACTAGAAGAAGTCAAGGACAAGGAACCTGGGAAAACTTGTAACATCTGGTGTTTATTTTGACATCAGTGAGTGATATATGAGCGACATCAGTCACTCCTTGCACTGTGGTGGCTGCAAGTGGCATGCAGGTAAATACATTCTTCAGAAACCTCAGTCCAAATATCATAATCTGTTCCAAGATACTAGCTATCTGCTTGCTACAGATAAAGCAGAATATAAACCTACCTGCTAATCACAAAATCAATTCAAGATTCTGTTACAAGGCAAACAATTAACATTGCATTTCAAAAACTATCGAGCTCATTGAAGTCTAAGAAGTATATTTCAGAATTAGAATTCAGTGCCTAACATGCCATCAGTGCTTACATGCAACAGTCATATCTGCACAACTTGCATCTATTCAAGACAGGATTTAGGTATTTCAAGCAAGCTCAGTAGTACTCTTCATTATGTAGAGATGAATCCTATTATCACTAGAGACTTGCTGAGTGTTCAATGACTCTTAAGTTTCTTGCTAGAAATTGCTTGCTAATAAGAACTGATATTCTTCCTATTACTAGAAGCTTAAAACTAGGCTGCACAGTACACAACACTGTGGGAATCAATCCTGAGTTGGCATAAATCCTGACTTTAGAAAGCCTAATATACTGTTTCACCTCTGACTTCTACAGTTCTTTGCTACGGCCTTCACTGTTTCTGTGGTAAACCCATGATTTATCATTAATATCATGTTTTCATGAGTTTGGTCTGTGAAGTTAGCTTTAATAATTCTCTGAATCTGCTCTTAACTTTAAGTACACACTATATCTGTTCTGCAAGCTGTCTTGTCCTTGTCATCAGGAATTTCTGGTGACTTTTTGGGTTCTTTTAAAAAAGAAGAAGGTGAGAGCATTCTGACAACCACCTCCTCCAAGATAAGTCTCTTCTCACTTTGTAAGACCTACATGGCCCTTTTAAAAAACTGCTACAAACCACTGTGTCTTCTCCAGGCTGAGAGAACTGAGGGAAAACACTGAGATTGAAAGAAGTCCCCAATTAAATTTTATTTCAATTAAATTTACATTTTCTACATCAAAATATATATTAATTAATAAAAATATTAAATAATCTTATTTTAACTAAAATCTTATTTTATCTATCATACCACTTGACTTGATCCCACGTATTGACATCACAGAGCAACAAATCATTCACCCAATAGTGGTGCACAATAGGGGGATGTTCATGGAAGAATTGTTCTCAGTCATTATTCAAAATTGCTCAGGGAATTATTTGTAATTTGTTTTTAACTGTAAAGATTTCTTATAGTTAGTTCATTAATACTTATCCAATGCCCAGCAATCAGAATTTAAAAGCAGTAACAGTGTCAGCACAATTAGCACACATGTTCAAACTAAAAAAGGTTATTAATGTGGTTTAGTAAAGTTGAAGAAACACTCTTTACAGTTTTGAATGTATGCTAGCAGGAAACAGTGCTCAGAACTGCTTTCTCCCAGTAAAGTGAACAGGAGTCTTGACACTGAGTTCAAGGACAGCAGAATCATGTCCCAGAAAGATAAATGTCAATATTCAAGTGCAGAAGTCGTAAATGAATATGAACTTAGCAGTAAAAGTTTATACCCTCACCCATAAGAAAATGAACCATATGATGATTTTTATTTTTCTTACAACTACTTCCAGGAAAATAGTGTGTCTTAATTCTGATATATTTTGTGTTAGATATTGTGCATTGCATACTCGAAGTGTTTTTCAATAGTCTAAACTAAAAATCAGACAGTGCTTTCTTTCAACTTAGATTGTAACATAGCTATGGCAGGACATATGTTTCTAGAGCTTGTAGGTGCTATCATAAAGTCAATTAATAAATGCAGTGATAATTACGATTAAGAAGTCCATCATGTGAAGTCAAAACTGAGTATTCAGTTTGGTTTTTTTTTTCTTAGTACAATAAGTATCCTGTTACTTTTTAATGCTGTAGCAATTATATTATCATGAACTGATAAATGATAATTTATTATTTGTACTGCTATATGTATCCCATTAATCAATAAGTGCTTCCATCCTCAATATATGAATAAGGAGATGAACAGTAGGTCAGTCAAACCCTGTCAAATAATTCATCAAAAAAGACTATTATTTTGTGTGCTTGCTTGCATAGGCGTAGGCATGAAAGTAGCCCCACTTTAAATGGGACAGTAACCATGCATCATGCAGTAGCATCACACTGCAGCTATGGCATGGAGCCAGCAGGCTTTGATATGGAAGCCAAGAGATTTGTACTTTGCTCTGCAAATCCACAGAAACCCTGCCTATGTGTTTACATGTGTGCCTATGTGTGCACATACACTCCTACCTAATCAGACATCCCACATTGCATGTGTTCTTTGTATGAGAAAATGCCTTGTCCTTCATTTCCGCAAGTAGTAACACAGGAATATATTTGGGCAGACTGTAGCATCCTTCTTCCCTCAGTTAAACTTGGAAAATTCTGATTAGCACATCCTACGGTGTACAAGAGATTGATGTAATGCCCCTATTTCTAGCAATGAATCAATTCTTCAGTGTGATACGTGTACCTATTAATTATGTAGTGCTCCCATTTTACAAAATCTGTTTGCAGACTCCATCTGGAATACTAATTAATTATACAGTACATATTATAGACTTTATTTCTCTCCAACCTACATTCAGCTAGCCACTGTTATTTGCTATGGTTATATTTATATGCCATTTATACTGTTTAACCTTCAGCTCTTCCTACATTATATTGTGAATCCCTAAGATTCAGCTACAGGATCCTAACCAGGGTTCCTGAAAGTGCTTAAGGTCAGTGCCTGACTAATACCCAAGTTTGAAACTCAGACTAAAGGAGGGGGACTTTGCAGACAGGAATACATGTGAGAGGGATGGTAAGACTCATGCCTCACACAGAGGCAAAAGAATCATCATGCTCACCAGGCCAAACCCAGAGCTCAAGACTAGATTAAATATACCACATAAAAATATTCTGTGCAGACAGTTACGCCACCTTCCAGGTGTATCCAGTGTAATTATTGCCTGATCGATATTGTATGTTTTTAATTTGAAATCCCAAGGCTGCTTATATTTCACAATGATTTATCCTATAGCCACCGATATTTTAATAAGACACTTGCTATTTGCATTTCAATTTGCTCTTTTCAAATAGATCATTCTATGTTCAAAATGGGAGGGGAAATTGCAGCTTTTAGTGGACAGCAAGACATTTCACAATTGTCTTTATGGGATTTTATCACTACCTAGATAAGCAGGCTGTCCTTGGCCCATTAACAGAAAAAAAAAGTGTAATTAAGGGATTCAAACCCACAATAGATGAACGGAAGAAACAAAGATTGTAATTGCTTCTGTTGTCTCAGTTCCTGTTCTGTCCAAACTATCCATACATATAAAAATGTATTTTGATTCTGATAAGACAGAGAATTGAGATGTCTCAGTTCCCCCATGGAATTTCTTAAGGGAAAACAGAAGACAAAATGGAAAGAAAACCATTCTAGTTGCTGAGACCTTGCTACCCTAGTTCTTCAGGAAAATTGATATTTGAGATGGGGAAGAAAGCTGTTAACAAGGTTAAGGAATTTCATCAGAAGCAACAGGGTCTGAGTATTCAGTTAACAAAGAGCAGGAATACCACTTCAGACGCTTTTAAGTAACACATATAACATGTAAGAAATTAGAGTTAGATTGTCCACTCTATGTAATGTGACCATAGAAAGAGTCATTGTGGTGTTTTCTTTCAGCCATTCTCCCATTAGTTAATAGATTTCATGTCACATAAAGAGCATTCCATAGCCTTAATGTCACGAGGGACACAGATTTTCCCATGATTTTTGTACATCGGTGGATAAAATTAATTGAATTACATCTCATCCTATGAAAGAGAAAGTAGAATTTTATACTAAGACATCAATTGAGTACTGTAATTTACATGAATGATGTCTTAGAGGTATCATCCTTTTACACCTGCTCTTTGTTACAAGACACATGTTTTCATGGAAGCTATGTAGCTCTTTTTCCCACCTCAGTTTCCATTTTCTTACCTATTCTTTGCTTTCCAACTTAACTTTTGCAGAAGTTACTAGTTCTGGGATCAGAATGTCTTTCTGTTCCACTTATATATCTAGAATATTTACAATTGCTCCTTCAGAGATCTAGAGACAGGTTCTCAGAGCACTTATCCCTTGACTAGTTTTTAAGACTATCTAAATTGCAATTTTAGGTCTCCAGCTAAGTCTATGTCATAAAGTTGTAAACAATCACTGAATGAGCTAAAATTCAATGTCCCAGTCCTTCACTTCATAGGATCTTCATGCAGTTAACTTTTGAAGACTTGTTTCATTGTGTTCCTATCAAGAAAGCATTTAAATTCCATAAGGAGATACTCAAATTCTTTGCAAAAATAGAGACCTACTAGTTTTCTCCCCCTCTTCCAGTGAGTTATTAGGTCAAAATTAAGCACTTCTGGCCAACACCAACATTCCCCTCTCCCCTTCATTTCAGACAGTATTTTCATTTTCTAAGGTCATTTCTGGCAGCCTTTCCACTACCTGCGGGCATGAATGTGAAATATTAATTGATCAATTTTCAGTCTAAATAGGATGTGTTATCAGAAACTTGTGCTCTTCTACACTATGCCCTAAACATTAAAAGCCTTTCAGGGACTGATCTTTTAAACACTTAATTGAGCAATCAAGTTTTATGGAGTTGCTCACATGCTTGAAATTAAGCACCTACTTCAGTATCATGCTGAACTAGACTCTAACTCTTCTTTATTACCAACAATTACTGAAGTTCCATTTTTTCTTTTAATTTTACCTAGCCTGTCAGACAAACATACCCATAAAACCCAATCTGTTATTGTCATTCTTATGTACAATAACCCCTAGCTGACATCACCTGAGCCTGAAGTAGATAATAAATAAAGAAACTTATACCTGCCAGGGATAAAACAAGGCATTTACAGCAATTAATTTGGGTTCGAAACATTTTAAATATTTTTAGATTATAGCAAGTATAATATTATTCTCTAATAAGAAATGGGAAGAAAATTACCATTGCCTTCAAGTTACCTCTCGAGCTATCAAACAGATCTCTGAAAACAGGAAACAAAAAACAACCCTACAAAAAAGTTCTGTGAGCAAGATACAATGCTTGATGAAAACATTCTCCATATTTGTGCAAATCTGATATGAAACTTTAATTTGTATGAAGGTATGACCCTGCAAATCTGTGCAAGTAATCAATTTCTATTAAATTTCTGGGAGTTTATGACGGTGCATGGTACCTGAATTTCGAAGGAGGCAGCCAGTGTCTCTTAGACCATGCTATAATTGCTCATTATACAAAATCACATATATGAAAAATCAATGGAGCTTTAAATTCATCTTTGCATTTTGTAAAAATTTGGGTATGACATTTAAGGATATCTCTTATCAGATGCAAGCCGATCTACTTTTATACCTCCCACTTTTATACCCTCCCAAAGCTCTCTCCAGGTTTTTGTCAAAGTTAATAGGCTGATACCTTTCAAAACATATTAATTCATACCTGTCAGAGTACATGGAGTCACACCGCCACCTCTTTCCATACTCCATCTGCTGCATTTGTTACTTCTGACTGCACTTCCTGCCATGCCACCTCCCACTTGGGCCTATTTGTCTGTAAGATCAAAAATGTTCATAACTGGGCTCAGCTCAGAAACTAGGAATGATTCTGGCATACCTTCTCATTCTACCTTTGCCTATGTTTCTGACATTACATGAGAAGTACTTTGCCATTAGGATACTTCCTTCTGTGGTAGAGCCTAAAATCTTATTCATGTTAATACACTAGAACTTCTGCAGAGTTAAGTGATGGTTTGATAATAAACACATAGAGAGCCAAAAATGGGAGACCAGCCAGATCCCCAGGTAGCTGAGGACAGCTCTCACACCTAGCCCACTGCTCCCCTTCAGTGGAAGCTACACAGATCGGCAAGCAAATAATCTATTTCATGATTCCATCATCAATCATTCAAACTGATCCAAGTTTTGCAATGAAGGTAGTCTTTCCACTATTTTTAATATCACTGCATTGAAGTGATACCAGTTAAAGTGAAAAGCATGCAATGTAGTCTCTTCAAACAGTTACCATGACAATACTCATTAGATGTTCTGTACCAAAACAAAATGCTTCAGGTTACTTTGAAAATGTGAAAAAAGCTTGAAATTGTTCACTTTCGTCCTAATTCTGTCACAGCAAGTATGACACAAAATAAGCAGTGCTTTGATATTTATTTTTTCAATCAACTTTTTACAGTAGTATTTTCCCAAAATAAGATGCTTTGCTTATACCTCACATTAAAAAGAGATGCAGGGGAATGAGGATATATCATGAGGGACACAGAAGCAGAAGTCAAAATAGTATTTAAAAAGAGGAAAGAAGAAAAAAGAGCACAGCAGCAGTCGAGAGAAAAGAAACATTTTATTTCACAGTGATGTAAGGAAAATAGAAAATCCTTTATAAAGGCAAGATATCCTTTCACTTATGTTTATGAAAGAGGAATTCAAATGGGAACAAATTCAAAGAAGCACCATCACAATGATTATGAGAACGGAGAATTTTTGAGAACACTTAATATATCTTATGAAACTAGTCAAACTATTTCACCTGCTTATCCTTAAAAAAACGAATATGATAAGCTTTTATAAATGCATTAAGAGCAGTATTTGAGAGGGGGAAGAATTATAGAAATTAAAGCATAATAGATCGGACAGACACAAAATCAACTGTCTAATAATTGGCCAGGAATATATTTGCACAGAAAAATAGAAGTTTTTTTGTCATGTGCAGGGCTGATTACCCTATAAGCCTATAATCTTTTCCAAAGGAAAATTAAGACTTTTAAAGCTGAGTGCAGAAAAGCAGAGATCTTCCACCTCATTAACAGCTGAACTGAACCTATGTTTCCCTCTGTCACGGGATACTGGTTACACAGCTGTGCAGCCACACAAGCAGTCTTCATCCTTTGCCTTATTTGGATCAGAGGTGAGTTTGTTTCTGTCTGATTGAGATTCATAAGATCTTGCTTGACAGGTAGGAGTTATAACAGAGAGTCTTTAGGAAAGTTTCATTTAAGGAAATCTCTAGAGGCTCTGCTAAGCTACATGGGTATGCAGCAGCTTCTCCTGCATTTTTCTAATAATGGTTTTGTATGAGGCATGAAGCTGTTTAGCTAATGATTGCCACTGACACTGTTTTGCTAGATAGCAGAAGTCACAGGTGATCCTAAATCTGATCTCACCAAAGGAAACTCTTACATGACCCTGAATCTGATCTCTCAGAGCACCAGCAGCCAAAGCAACCAGTGGCAGATCACAGGGACATTTCCAGGTTGAGAGGAGGTCAGGCAGCTTCTCCCCATGTCTGGGGAAAACTCAGGGTTTCACAGCTGCACCTGACCAAGCAGAGCCAGGAGCTTTTCCTCTTCTGATCGACTAAACAGCTTAGGACACATCCTCTGCCATAAACAGAAGGCATTCTCCCCTATAGGAACACCCACAGCTCTGCCCGTGCATTGCTTGGAGAGGAATAGCTGGTATAGGCCAAAGACAGGACAGGGAAAGCGTGAAAAATCAGAGTACAGCACATGCCCTTGAGCTGTATAGCTGTCACATACAGGTTTAGCTGGAAGGAATAGAGTTTGCCTCGTGCCTTGTGATCCATTACAGCTCTGAAGCAACCCTGTCCTGTTTGTCCCTGTAATGGAAAGCAGTGCACAATTCTAACAATAATGCACTCAGGTGAATCAAATTCAGCTGACGCCACTTCATTATATTGTTTCTGAAGTACTAGCAAGACTAAAAAACTAATAAAAATTATTTGTAACACTAGAGGTATGTTTATGAATGCAGAGGGGGGAACAGATTTGCTGAGTATGGAGGTGCTGTTGTATTTTAGAGCACAGCTTCTTGTAAGCATCCATACTGCCTAAATTTAGCACCAACAATATTGTGCATCATCCAATCAGCAAGTACTATATGACTGCGGTCAGCACGGGAATTTTTTTTACAAGAGATAATCTTTAATGCAGTGTTGGGTGAATAATGCCTTTTTTAAGCTATTCTCAGAACAGGTCAATGTTTCTTATTTACAAATAACACTGCCGGTCACTGCTTTAATCTACACCTTTCATTCATTATGGATAGACCACAGCATATGGTGATAGGTCTCGCAGTCTGGGGATCCATTAATCTGTGATGAGTCGAGAGGTGATTTATCTATGAGATAGAGGAGTCTCCTGGGCTCCCAGAGAGTGACAGTGCTTACTGTTTATTCCCCCACAGTTGTCCAGAACCAAGCCTGCACCTCTCCAGCCAGCGATGCAATCTCCAGCCACAAGGATGTAAAGCTCAGTTACAGTCTGGATGAAAACTGGTGGTGGGTTTAAGGCACAGAAAAAAAAAAAAATCCCAGACTGCATGTCAAAACTCAGCAGCAGCAGCTTGCCTACATAGGACACACATGTAGAAGTTGACACCACAAGGATTTTGCACAGTAAGATACCAGACTACTGTTCCCTGAACTGCTGCTGTTGTCAAAGTGCAGGATAAATGTCCCCTGGTGTCACATGCCCTCAGTGTCCTCAGGCTGCCACAGCCCCATTGCAACAGCACAGATTCAGAGCAGACGGTTCTGCCAGCACAGCCCCCGGGGCATCCTGAAAATTGGCAGGTTTTAAACCATTTCTCTTTTTTTTTTTTTTTTAGTTTAATGCATGAATGCCAAGCAGTCACCTTCTCAGCTCCACACACACCCACCACTAAATTCCTACCGACCGTCTTTCCTGATGGAGAAGAAAATTCTGCGCATTAGTTGCTCTATATACATAGCTAAGAAAAATGGAAACTATTTTCTTGCCCAAAAATACACAGATGGTTAATTTTTTGGCAATTTATGGCTATGTCATAAACTTAACCTTCCTATCATCTAATAGTTAACCTTCCTATCATCTACAACTAGAGCTGAAAGTACTGTCCTCCCAGTTTCAGAACCCTTCATGGCAGAAGCATCTTTTATTTGAAATGAGGACTAAGCCTTGCTCCACAATGCAGCAGTCAGTTGTTTGACTGAATGGCAGAAGCAGCTGTTTATAGAACAGCTTAATTTGCAGACAACTCCTGATTTTACTCTAATTTTCCTAGAGCGCCCAAACTGTAATGAAAATAATAGTGGATATCTGCCATGGAAAGGTTTCCAACACACACGAAGACATTTAATCAACGGAAGGAAGGGTGTATTTTTTATTTTCCATTAAGATAAATATGCCTTCAGCTCTGATTGTATGCAACCGTTTACCTTCAGCTCATAAAAACTACCTCCAGCCTGAGGATAAAAGAATGTCCTGCATCGTTACGGATCTGATTTTTCCTGAGGCTTAAAGCCAGAGTTCATGTTGACTTTCCCAGGAGCTCTGATTGTTCAGCACTACCTGAAAATCAAATCCTTCGGTTATGTACGATTTAAGTGAACGCCAGTAAGGAAATCGGGTGCCTGTGCACTGCTGCTCTCTTGTGGTCTAAAATGGGATTTCTGAGGAGAGGGCTGAGAAGCCAACAGAGTCGGGTTCACGTGGAGAAGAGTCTTCGTAAGCAAGGGACAGGTGAGTGGCAAAGGATGTTGCCTACGGGGCAGCATTAGGCTGCCAAACAAACATAGACAGTTCTTTCTTCTGCGGACAGGAGGCAGGAGGGGAACAGAGCTGGGAGGACAGACTCCTTCCTGCACTCTCTTTCAAAACAGCAGGCAGAGAGCAGAGCACCCTGCAGTCAGGAGCAGGGGTAGGGAGGGGCTGGGCAGCCCATCACCCCAAAGTAAACCCATCACCTTAACCCCATCATCCCATTACAGATCTTCCTAGGAGGTTTTCCAACAGCCAACTCAGCAAAACTGTGTCCAGCACTGCTCTGCCCTGGGCAGGGTAGGCACTGAGGAACAGCCTGATTCTTAACCTCCCTTGTGCATATATTTGCGTAACTGCGTCAGTGAACTCAATATCCAGTATTTTGCAGGAAACAAATAAGATTGCTATGTATAAATTAATAATCACAATTGACTACTGAATTGCTTTGAGATGTGGAGGTTACTGTTAGGGGTACAAACTGGAAGGAGGTAGGCAGCAGAAGAGTGAATTACCATTTTGTACCTTATGTTCTCAGAAAGGTAAGTGAGATAAGGGAGAAGAAACAGGGCACGTGAAGCTCCCAAGGGGAGTTATAATTGGAACTAAACAGCTTAGATAAATCTGTAGCAAAGAGGTAAGGCTGTAATGGACTGCTATATTTTATGTTGCGTTCTGCCTTTAAATGGGACCATACATTTAAGGAATGACTATAAGATACTAGGACTAAATACAAATGAGAGGGAAACCAAGGAATTTGTTACTAAGAGGAATAAGATATATCCAACTGGACTTTACTTCTACATGTTCAGCCAGCTACAGACTCCGGATAACCACAGCAAGACTGCAGAACAACAAGCATTTACAAAATGAAAAAAAAGACAGTCAACATCATCCCAGAGGAGAACATCTATACTTGTGAAATGGACTTCAGCTTCAAACTTACATTTAAAGAGTTTGTAAGTTTCTGAGACTATGAACAGGAGAGTACAGGACAATGCAAAATATTGGCATTTGGAAGCAAGGAGAAGGAGGCAGTTAAAATTCCTAAAATGGCAAAACAAGACTGAAAAACTCCTCACTCTTATTATTGCAGATTTTCTTTCTAAAGAGATTTCTTTTCAGTGTTACTGTAAATTTATTAATCCTCTTCTATTCACCTTCCAGTTTGTCTATATCTTAATTCATGGCTAGCACAGGAGAGAAAACAAGAAACACTACCGGGACACATAGCAACTTGTGTCCTCTATATCTTAGGAACCAGAGATTAAAGCAGAAGAGAATGTGTCCATCTTCCTTGTGACCACTCACAGAGGAGCCAGCTACATGAGCCTAAAACCACCAACTCCAAATGCGGAGGGAATAGTATCTTCGTGTGTCTCTAATTCACAGTACCACCCACACGTTCTCTGCAGGTGGTGGCCATCAGTCTTGCCTTGTAGATAGAGGTATTTGTTAAATTACCCAGGTTTTGTTAAGTACCTTGAGTTGGAATCAGAATCTTAAATATCAAGATGGAAAACTAGCAAAGATAATGTATCTACTGCGTTGAAAACCATATAGACTTAGATTCACTCTAGCTAAAAGTCAGAATAAACTAAGGATACTCCATAATCCAAAGGCTGGCAAGAATGAGGAATCTCCAAGAACCATCAGACACCTGCGTGCTGACGCACTGGGGCCTGCCTGGACCACTGAGGGACCTGGGCCTTCTCATGTCAGAACGAGTTTCTGCAGACACATTCAATAAATGCTGAGCTAAATGTAAAGGCTTGGCCCCAAGATGACAGACAGTTTCTCGTCTTCTTCCTTCACTGCAAAAAAAAAAAAAAAAGTTTAAAAGCAGAAATCCAAAACATTCTTTAGTAATGACAAAAGCTGAGGACTTTTCAACATACAATAGCAGATCTCAGTGAGGTCTAAGTAGCTGGCTGTGTGATTCAGACTATGTTCCTGATAATGACTTTGAGATTGCAGGAGCAAAAGCAGAAATTCTCAAAACAAGGAGAAAGGCAGCATTTGCCATGGAAAGCAATAAAATCATTTTGATGAGCAGAGCAGCACGCTAACCCTCTCAAAGCCATGCATCCATCATATTACCACACACATCATAAGATAGGCTCTCAAAAAATGCTACTGTTTAAAAAAAACCAAAGAACCAAAAAACAAACACACCACAAAAAAAAAAAATAAGTAAAGCAGTTTTATTCAATTTTAAGTGCATAAAAATGTAAAAATATTTCAAGCGTAAGCCTGAAATAAGAAGAAACTCCCAGGTTTTAACAATAGATTCATCCTTGAACAAATGCATTAAAATAGTGAAAAGCCTTCATTGTAGCAAGAGTAAACAAAAAGCTCTTGATTATTGCATAGTAGCATACAATAATTGGACTCCCTCCTCTCTCCAAAAAGCAACTGTCAGCAGAAAGGAAAACACAAAGAGAAAACTAACAACTTCTTCCCAAAACTGGATTACTTCATGGATTTGCCAAGAGGAGCCTGGCCATTTTCAGTTAGCAAACATGGTAAGTTTCATTGCAGAGAATAAAGAACCCAGGCAATTATTGAATCAGTTACACAGATGAGCACGGTTTGCAGAAAATGCTAATTTGACTAATGCCTTCTTGCATATCAATATCTCTACCATATGGTGAGGGTTGAAGATGAATAGTTGTTCCTGTTTTGTTAACAAAAGAGACGTGGTTGAACTATGGCATCAACTTATGACAAGACTTAGGTAGCACAGGGAAAATAGGATACAACGTAAAGTCATCTGTCTGTGTTGTCTGCAATGATGATTTCCTTAATCTCAGAAGAACATAGCAGGAACTGCACTTAGATGGAAAGAACAATTATGCCCAGAGGTATAAACAAGCTGAAGTGATTTAACCAAATATCCTTCAAGATTATTCTGAAATTGCAAGGAGTTCTGTAAAAGCATATATCAGCATGTTTGCCATGAGGGTACTCATACAAATATAGCATATCATTTAAACTCAGTCTTAGGTAAATACTTTGATGTTTCACAACTGTACTCAAAAATAAGCTTATTTTGACATAATTCCTGACTTGCTGAATTTTATACCTATATTTTTAAGTAAAAGAGATTGACCAAAACCTCAAAATGTTAAAAATGTTTTTATGAAATTACAGGGATATAATGACAGTACTCAAAGCTGTCAACTTTAGATTCAGGAGACTGTTTCATTCCTTCAGTTCCAGGAAGAGTACTATGAGACTAAATAAATAATAAAGGTAGGGGAGGTTCCATTTTCCCAATAATTCTCCATTATAAACAGAGAAACATAGAAGTTTCAGACTTAGAAGACTCAATTTTTAAAGTATGGGGGAAAGAAGACCTTTGAAGAGATTGGGATGAGGGAGGTAAAATCAGGCAAGGAAAAGTTAAGGAATGCCAGGACTAAAATTACTTTGGCAACAATATCTTCTTCCTTTTGTGTCTGCACACCATGACATGTTTTTTAATTACACAGTGACCAACTGCATTGCTCTAGGATCTCTGCCTCTCCCATTGCACAGGTACTACAAATTTCAAAGGAAAGGATCATGGGAAAGAGAATGTAGTTCTTCCATACTGAAGATGAACTCATGTGCTATCTATGAATTACATGGAAAAACAAACAGACCATCTTTACCTTGCTTCTCATCTCTCATTCACTAGCTAGTAATAGCTAATAGTTTAATTGAGCACTTTTAATGGAGGACAAATGTGATAGATTCAAGCTACAAAATTCAGTTTGGTTTTACCTATATTATGTACAGAGTGGAATCAAAATATTGTGAGGTTACACTGTGGCATGAGCCTGATAGCTCTTTTGACACCACTAGCTGTTCACAACATCACTTAGCTAGCTTATTTTGGCAGGGAAGAAATAGAGTCCTAGAAAAAGGACTCACTCTGCACAGAGGCAAAGAAGCCAGTGCTGCTAGTGTAAGTACTGAGAAACAACAGATGCATAGGGAACCTTATGAGATGGATTTGTGGCACCACCAGTGTCTTTTTTACAGAGATTTGAATATAGAGATTTTCATGCTCCATTTTAATTTAAAAAATAGAAAATGTTTCTGTTTTTTCAGCAAGTATAATGAAAAAATCTGTACAATGTGTATCCTGTTCTGGTCTATAACTAAGAACAATTTATCTGACAGGCCATTTTGAGTGACATTTGAATGACAGAGAAAAAAAAAAGGGGTTGTCCAGTCCACATCTTTGTTATTTAAACTGTTTTTAAGAACTCTTCTTAACTGCTAAAATTACGGTGAATGAAGGTGGACAAAAGAGTAGGCCAGATAACTTTGCTTTTGTATTCCATAAAACACACATATTTTGCTGGAAATCACTCATTACTCTCTCATTGGCCAAAATATGTCCAAACCAGATATCTCAGAAAGTGATTCTTAATTGCTGTGTTAAAGTAATTGCATGTAATTGTTTAAAGGGAAAGTGTCTACAATGGGTAAAACTCACCACAAGCTTTAGAATACACTTGGGTGTATCCCAAAACTTATTTCCTTTTTATAACTAGGACACAGACTGAATTTGGATTGAGCACCATATACCTGCCAAGCAGACAACTTTGTTCAGTATTTAAACCTATTTTAATTATTCATGACTTTTAAATGAGCAGAGGTTCTAACAAGAAGTATTACATGAAGTTTACACTGCCTGAATAACTTCTGCACAAGTTAAAGACTTGGTTGAGCAAACAAGACCTATTACAACTGCCTCCTGAGGGGAAGAACAGCCCAACAGTTTTTATTTTCAATGAGCTGTCCTGTCTTCTTTTTAACCATGATGGAACATATCGCTCCAAAGCCAATCAATAGAACACAGCGTCACAGAGGTACTACTCTCTATCTAACATTTCACAAAACAGAAAGACCTTCAGCAAGACTCTTTTACTCGTGTTCATGTGACAGAAATATAGAAGAAGAAAACTGTATGGTAATTAGTTCTTCTCATCTGTAATCTCTTCCCATAGTGATTCCCAATAACATGAATGAGTCTGAGATAAGACTGGAGGGAACAGGCTAGAAACAGATTTGTATCAGTGTTTTACTTGAGTAAAACTCAGTAGTTGAGCTTTAACATTCCTTTCAGCTGTTGCATTTTTGTGTACATATCCAAGTTAGAAAGACTATAGAAACCCTACCATGTGTGGTGGAATCACAGCAAAATAAAGTCATATTTCTGAAACAGGAATAAATTCTCTAACAGACACTGACTCTGCTGGTTCCAAATATTTTTAGTTTAATGATGTACCTTTCATGTCTATTTGACAGAGGTGAATTGTTAGAAGACAAGTAGATATATTAGCAAATGAAGAGCTAAACCCAGAACCAATTCACTCCTGACAGTCTTTGAAGGCTCTCAACATGTCTACAGGAAGAGTTTGATTTGGTATCATCTATCATGTATCCTTAATCAGTGTAATCTTTCCTGTATCCCGTATCAACTGTTCTATTAATTATTTACTCCTGGACATATAAATCCTTCTTAGCACTGCAGTATTAGGACTTCTGATATGATTTAAAATTGAATTGTATAGTTTATAAAACTGTAGTCGATGTCTTAAAACATCTGCTGCACATTTGGGAAAATATTGTACTTCAGCACACACGGTTTAGTAGAATGATGTATGCAAAAACAATAAATCTGTCAGTGAAGGTGATAGCTGTACCAAATTCTCTCAGTAGGTACACACAAACTCTGCTTACTTTATGGACACCCTTCAAGTAAAGAAATGCTGACATTATTGTAACTATCTCATAACATTACATGGATATTCCTTCATCAAAGGCAGCATTTCACTGCACAAATGATGACCTCACTGACTGTAAGGCTGATATGTGAAAATCTTTAAAACTTCCCTTTGGTTAATAAATGTCTGGGCTAATTATTTTTAAATCACATATAATACTTTTTTAGAAGTTAAATCCCTTCTTTACCACCACTACTGTCACAAATTCAGTCACAAGCTCAGAATTCAGCAAAGAAACCTGAGCATTGCCACATAAAACACAATTCTAAAGCAGTAAAGGTCGGAAATAAATATAACACAATGTTTTTATATCATGTTTATGGATTCCTCTCATAGTTATTTTTCACGCTTAAGAAAGAGAAAATCAGAGATAGCTATAACTCCAAACTCTGTAACCACTGACAGCAATCAAATCAGTTGTTGTTAGATGTCCTCATAGCATTCACAAGGACCACTACTATCCATTCTGCAATGAATAGAAGAGACTGAGAATGATACGATCAGAAAGTTATTTGCAAACTTCTACGTAAACCCTGGAGAATGCACTCTTACTCTCAAACAAACATTAGCACACATGACCTCAGACTGGGCAAATGTTTTCAGAAATAATGTGATGATTTTTCCCTAGCAAATGCTCGCAAACACTAACAAAACTTACTTGAGCACAACAAAGATTACTCACTCTTCTTTACATATTACTTGCTCTTAGTAATCAGGCTATTCATCATCCATTTGCTCCCTAAAAAGTTTCAGGTGTTTAAATGAGAAGCAGTAACGATACTGCATGACTTCAGTGCCCAGTCCCAAGATGAATAGTAACAGAGTGCCTACTAATGGGAACATTTTGGGAGTGATCCACAGGAGGAATGTCTTGAGGTATGTAGACTATCATCAAAAATCATGGCTAGCTCCTAAGTGTTAGTACTCCCATTCAAGTCAGTATGAACCAATAACCTTTAGCCACATGCAAAGTAGAGCTGAGGATCCTTGGATATCAGCCGTGCCAGTCTGGGCAGGGGGAAGGCCACAGAGTTTACAATGTGAACACGTTATGTGAGTGACTGCTTAAATGAAATATTAAGTTATTCTTTCAGGTGAAAATACAGTTGTGGTTCTTGTACTATTCAAAAAGAAGGTTTTGCTTCCTGCTAGCAGCCAAGCACCCCATCCTACTTCAGAGGCAGCACTTAAGCTGACCATCTTCAGAGAACAACCTCTGCTGAGCCCTTCAAAAACAGTGCAGCCAAAGTGAAATTTGCGCTACAAGAATCTCGCAGATACAATATGAAAATTAAATACTCATGGCTTCCAGACATGCAATTTCAAATTACAATGATAGATACAGAATAATGTCCAAAGATGGATACAACTTCATTCTTACTTGGAGGGCCAGATGGGTATATAGGCTGTACATTCACATAACCAGGGTTGCATGGAGTGATGCAGAAGAAAGAGCTAAGCTATCTAATGCTACCACCAGCTCTCCAACTTCTCCCATCTTATAACTCTTCCTGATATCAGATTTGTCCACAAGATGGTGCAAATTTTTCAAAGACGTAAAGGGGACTTGAGGTGGTTATCTTCCAAAGCTTGAGGCCTTTTTTTTACCTTTCAAGATGTCACTAAAATTACTTTTGACTGAATTATTATATCTATGCAAGGATAATAAAGTTAATTCTGCTTTGTGCTTATAGCAATCTGTGTCCTAAATTATATCACCTGTGTTACATTAATAATCCCTCTGCTATTTAATTTCTCTTGATGAACTCTTACTAATTGATGAATTTATTCCCCAAAGCATTATAATGACTCTGGGCACACAATAGAATACATTTGGGATTAGACTTTACATTTGATTTAGTACTTTCAGGGTCCTGGGCATTCAAAACCAATTATAAGAGTATTTATATGTCCAATATTGGTTCTTATTTGTACTATCCATCCACACTTTTAGCTTACAAGTGAAGAGGTGTAGGTTACAAAGATTTGCAAAATATTACTTAATTATCAAAAATTTAATCAAGAAATTATGTTTTCTTATGGCTTGAAGTAATTCCTAAAAAATCTAATTAAAATCTCTTTAATTAGTGCTGGCAAAATTGCTCAAGCATCAAAGGAGATCATATTCCCCACCTCTAGCAGAAAAGATAAAATCCTTTTGCAATTTATATGCACTATCACATCTGGGGAAAATGTGACCATTTGACACTTTTCTAAAGATTCTGTTCAGAAATGTTTGAAGAAAAACTGTGCATTGAGTCATACTGACATCGTACTGTGCATGGCAAGAATAAAGAAATCATTTATTCTGGCAAAACTAGTCTTCTGAGATATCAAATGCCATGTCAGTCAGCAATATTATCTGGAGTGTACACTGATTTATTACTAACTAGGTGAGGCAAGGAGCTCCATTCTGTCTGAGGTGTATTCTTGTTTATTCATTACACAATAACTTTTGAAAGTTATGTCTGATCAGTGACAGAAATGCAGCGAATGAATGGCTAAATCTCACTCACCGTGGTGACAGTCAAAAAAAACATGAGAGGAGAAACTGTGTGGTCAGAAAAGCTGTCTCTCTGTGTCCGTAAAACCTGCGCAGGTATAACTGTCCTTGGAAACATTGGCATGCCCTAGTGACATGCACACAGTAAAGGGCTTGAGCCTCTGCAGTGCAGTAGTCATGTCCACACAGCCTTTCATCACATGCGCTACAGAGTAAATAGCTTACTGATGTTGAGCATCTCACTCCACAAGCCTCTGACAGCTGTATGCTCCATGACCACCACAGCACACTCCATAGGAAGGGTTGCAGCAACCACAGCCTCCAGCCACTTCTCTGAATGTCCTTCCAAATCATGGTACAGCCTTCTGCATTCGTGGCAGGCAATGAGTAAGATGAAGCCAAACACGAGGGCCAGCATCTCAGGAACATACTCTCCTTCTGACGGGAAAAACAGTGTAATTGTGCAGCGGCATGGTCAGGGCTGATGGGGTGTACAGCAGGAAGACAAGAGGGAGCAGGCAGAGAGGGAAATACAGGGAGGAGCAGAAGGAATGGAGTTAGAGTATAACACAGTCAAACCAGAAATGGGACCACAGAGAGTCAAACCATATCCCTGGGATTTGAAGCTGGGGATGAGGGACCACAGAGATTCTCCAGAATTGAGGAAAAGGATGGTATGAAGACAGGGAATCTCTAAAGGAGGAAAACAAGGGGAGGCAGAAGTTGGAAAGGCACGCGAGAAATGCATGTTGAAGCTGCCTTCAGTAAATTCTGTGAGGTCAGCCAACGGAAGCTATGAACTGTGCAACTCACTGCTATTTAATACAAATAACTCTTAGGCCAAAATCACCAACAACTTACATGACTCAGTGAGAAGGAGCCCAAGTTTCCAAGTTAATCCCAGTGTACCATTCCTAGTCTCAGCTGTTCCACTCCTTTCCATACAGCATGGAAGAAAAACACCAGGCATTACTCAACAGGTCTCCATCTCAGTGCACTGGTATTAATGCAAGACCCCTCCTGCATTTGTTCTTCTGCCTAGTGGAAACTCATCTGGAAAGTGAGTACAGACACTGCATACCAACA
Source organism: Pipra filicauda (assembly GCF_003945595.2). Taxonomy (NCBI): domain Eukaryota; kingdom Metazoa; phylum Chordata; class Aves; order Passeriformes; family Pipridae; genus Pipra; species Pipra filicauda. The sequence continues at coordinate 4,142,517 of NW_024103585.1, forward strand.
GATCTCTGGCTCCCAGACCAGAAGAGCTATCTTCTTCAGACGGAGAACTTCAGCACTGCCATGGATGCGCTCATGCTACATAACAAGAAATCAGGAATGCAATAAAGATAAATAGATCATAGAATCATAAAATAATTTAGGTAGGAAACGACTTCTGAGATCATTGAATCCAGCCATTAACCTAACACTGCCAAGTTCACCACTAAACCATGTCCCTAAGTGCCACATGCAGACAGATAAATATATAGACACATATCCACACTTCTAATAAATCCCCAGCAGAGACTTCTCCTGTGATGTGACTCAGATTGACTTCTGCCCTCCCTTAGTTAAGAAGTAAAGGTATAGGTAAAAGTTTGGGGGCACAAAGCTAGCAAGAACATAAGAGATCCAGGTCTGGTTGATTAAAGGTTTCCCCTATAGCACCTTCAGTAATCCATAACTAAGACCTCCCTGTTCCTTTTGAATGTTCTTTTCCTGCTATGATGGAGAGGAAACCTACCACTCCCTGAATAACAAAGTGTTTTCTAGCAGTCTCATTTTCTTTCTTTTCTGTGTCTTGTTAAGAACCTGAGCATCAGTTCTGCCTCCTTTAGCTCAGCAGGCTCTGTCTTATTTTGTGAGTACCTCAATTAGCTATTAGTATATATCTCACATTAACTGCCCCTTTCTGATTAATCTTTAAAAGATCTCAGATGCATAAGAGAAGTTGCGAGGGGGGTTAAAATAGAGGTTTGAGGGTCATTTATACAATTGAAATCTGATACTTTCAGAGTTAGAAGACATTCAAACCACAAGACATTTTCAGTAAATTATGTTGTTTCTTATTAGGCATGAGCACAGGTGTGCTGGAGGGATCCAACAACAGCTCTCTGCATAGTCACATACTGTCATTCTTACTGACTGCCTGCTGTTATAGTTTTTACTATTATAATGTATGTTAATAATAATAATATTATTTAAAGCTTGGTAGAGCTCTCAATTAGTACATCTCACAATACTTCCCAGGAACCATTAACTCCTCAGTTTGTCAGTGGAACAAATGGGACTAACTAAAGTGCCATTTACTTTCCAATGTGCATAACTGTCTGACACTAATAGGACTGACAAGTGCCTTTATCCATATATGTGACCATAATTACTTATGGTTGTCTGAAGTGTTGCCATAAACTAAGAATTTAAAAATCTCAAATGCTTTTAAATAAGCTACCTGCCAGAAGAGTTAGGAGGGACATCTGCATATGAATTCTTTAGAAACATAATTTAGACAGTGAAACGTTTCAGGTTTTCTTTTTTTTTCTTCTCCTAACTTGCAAATAGAAACTTTCCATTATTGTCAGACTACATTCTCATCACACATTTCTTTTTAAAAATTTCTGCATATAATTAGCCCATGACTGGTGCAAAGCCAATGGCAGCTCTGGGTTTGGGCATCCATGTACCAGTGCAAAACGCTAAGCTAACAGAGAGCATCAACCACACAGCCATTTTGACAGAGCCAGACTAGCTCAGAGGATATATACCTTGATTGTCCCTAATAAGCTCTGCTAAGGAAAGTAATTAGCTGAAGTATAAGGCCACCTGAATGCAGGTAAGTGGTTTTGAATTTAATGGGAACTTTTGGTGTGTTTTGATGTGAGTTAGGACATTAAGCTACTGAAACAGTTTTGAAAATCTTATCTCTTGTTCCTTTTATTTTGAGTATGAGCCGGTGATAAAAGGTCATGGAAATGAGTTAGAAGACTGTTATTTATTTATATGCACTGTAAAATTATCTGCTGGAAGCATGCTGCCAAGCAGCATAATAAATTAGGTGTTGTATTAAATTTGCAGGATTATATCTAATATATTCTTGTCATGGGTTTACTTGTTCTAAAAAAAAACAAATAGTAGTTTTTCTTTCCCCTGCTGCATATGGGGGAGGGATGTTGAATGGGAGGCAGCTCTCTGCTTTGGGTGATTACCTACACAAAGGAGCTGGCCAGCATAACTACATTCCAGGCTAATAGCCCTTCCAAACCTGCAGGGAGGAGGAAGGAGTTTTTCTCCTCTCCCTGCAAATGGGGGACACTTCACTTTCTGCCTTAACAGAGGCAAGGGGTGTGTGTGTGTGGTAGAAAAGCTTTGAGGCCGTTTTGCTCCCGACCTGGTCATCTGGCTGCTGTTGGGCCTCAGTTTGCCTGCACGCTGCTTTGTCTCCAGACCAAATCTGCTCAGATTTCATCATAGAGTTTGTGCTCACCAACGAACAAGGGGGTAGTCCTGTCTACAGCCAGCCACAGACAGCATGAGTTTAGTGGGAAAGAAACCGCCCTTCTTTCCCCTTTTCCCCTTCCCCTCCTCGGTGGGTGGGAAAATCTTCATTTTTCGGCTCCTCCTGCGATCCGGGGCCCCCACACGGCAACAGCAGAGCCCAACAGCGCCCCCTGCTGACCGACACCGAGCAACCGCAGGCTCTGCTCCGCCAGTGATCCAACAGCGCCCTCTGCCAACCGTGACTAGAATCGCACTAGAGGACAGAGAAGTATCAGACTGTTTCCTTTTTTTGCAGGGGACTTTTTGGGTACAGGATTATTGTTTACTTGTTTTAGCGTTCTTTTGCTGTTTTTGCCAATATACAGATATCTTTTAATAAGGGGTTGTTATTTCTTCCTTTCTCCATACTTCCTCGATTGGATCCTCTTAATTTCAGATTTAATATTGCTGAGAGAGAGGAGTTTGGTCTGCCTCATAACTCATCCTCCTTAGCAAAACACTCCAGTCTCCTTAAACTGAGACACTTTATTTCTCTTTTATAGTCAAGTAAAACTTTGTCTTTACTATATTATGATCATTTATCACAAGCAGTAATTACATTTTTAATTAATGATGGCAAAGTTATACATTGCAGGATTCAGAACAGGCTGGTAGAGTTGAAGAACTACAGTGTTAGTTGACTCATGTATTTAATACTCTAAAAACACATAATGACCACAGGGGTTAAAAAATTTACCCTGGGAATAATGTTTTAAAAATTATTACACAAGCTACTTGCTCAGTCACTGAAAATGAAAAAGAGAAAAAGGCAACACTAGTTCTTTTACAGGGAGGCTATCACAATAAACATTCAGTTACACAGGCAAGCTGGACTCAGATGAGGTTGAGCTCTGTGGCCAAGTAATCAAGATGCCTTTTGCTTCCAAAAATGAATAGTTTTTACACAGTACAGCTACTTACAGCATTATCTTTAGTCTTGTCTGTAATAGTGCATTGGAATATCTACTCTGAGCTGTGAGTCTGTGACATAGTACCAGTGAGTCTTGCGCAGATTCATTACAAGGCCCAAAGTGACAGACCCTCTGTCTTCATGTCAGAGGCAAACATTACTAACAATTGTTCACAGAAATTTTTGGAAAACTGCATAGGACCAGACAAAACATGAAGGTGCATACGTGTTCCTTCTACATACTTTTCATGGACACACTAAGACACTCAAGGTATTTTTTTCTGCTGTACATTTTTTTGATTGCAAGACCCAGTGTGCCTCGTCTTACAATTAAAATTGTGTGTGATTAAAATTAAAGTGTGACTGTTTTCCCCAAATGCCTGTGCTAAAATTTCCCCCTCAACACCTCCCTTGATTATGCAGAAGTGTTGCATTGACCTGAATGGAAAATCATAAAAGCATCGTTGTAGGAAAGAAATGTGGGAAAAGGTAGTAAATACATAATTTTTTCCTCATGAACATGCTCTGGTTCTTGTTAACAGTAGAGTTGCATACTGAAAATTATGTTTTGGGGTTTTTTAGACTGAAGCAGCCCATTACTAACAGTTCATTCATTCATTTAGCACTGTGGAAACCACAATTCTACTTGTATGAATCACCCCTTTATGTATGCTAAATATGGACAGCAGCTGCATTTAGCAGATTTCATTGCTTCCGCAATGCTCCTGAACTGTAGAAAAGTGCTGTGTAGATTTAGGGCTACATATGTCTACAGGCTTCTTCTTCTTTATCAACCAAGGGCAGTTAATCCATGGAGGAGAGAATGTGCAATGTGTTTTTAGTTTGCTGTCCAAAATATGATTTTCTTTAATTCTCTTCTATTCCTTCCTAAAGCAAACAACTGGTTGCCTGCTTTCTATTCTCCAGTGGCTCTGCTATTTTCAGCTGCTTGTCTGAATTTCCTTGAGGAATCCTCTTTCTTCCAGCTAGACTTGAAAAGAGAATTATCAAGTGGGCATGGCTGTCACTCTGTGTAACTAAAGATTACTTCTTCATTTAGCATCCTCCTCATGTGTTTCCATACACTGAATTTTTTCAAAATCTCAGCTTCCTCTGTACTTTGAACAAAATCTCACGAGTCTATGGGACCAGATGAGAACCACCCTTGGGTGATGAGGAAGCTGGCGGAATAGCTTGCCAAGCCACTCTCCATCATTCAACAACAGTCCTGGTTCACTGCAGAGATCCCAGATGATTGGAAGTTGGCGAATGTCATGCCAATCCACAAAAAGGACCAGAAGGAGGACCTGGGAAACTACAGGCCCGTCAACCTGACCTCAATGCCTGGCAAGGTTATGGAGCAGATCATCCGAAGTGCAATCACACAACACCTACAGGATGGACAAGGGATCAGACCAAGCCAGCACAGGTTTAGGAAGAACAGGTCCTGTCTGACCAATCTGATCTCCTTTTATGATCAGGTGACCTGCCTGGTGGATGAGGGGAAGGCTGTGGATGTGGGCTATCTGGACTTCAGCAAAGCCTTTAACACCATCTCCCATAGCATACTGTAATGGGTTTGTTACTGTCCCTGAGAAGGAAACAGAAATAGGATAGGTCATTTGATGTGTATTTTACCAATAGGGTATTCTATACTATGTTATGTCAGCTCAGATATAAAATAGATGGGAAGGAAGCACATGGCCCCTTCTCTTCCGGGTAGCTGAGCGGAGCAGTCGGGCAGTTCCTTTGGGAGAGAAGAGCATTGGTTGTGGGGAAGTATCTTTATTTTTAGTTCTTCTCTGCATGTATAGTGTTTATAGCATCTTCCTTCTTTGTGCAAATATAAACACCCTTTCTTAGCAGCTTGGATTCCTCAGGGTTTTTTTCCTTCTTTTTCCCCCTTCCGCCCCCCCTTCCCTCCCGAGGTACTGGGCACAGGCCCAGTAGATACCTGGTGTTCAGCCAAAGTAAACAATAACACATACTCCTGGAAAAGCTGGCAGCCCACGGCTTGGGCAGGGGCACTCTCTGCTGGGGTAAGAACTGGCTGGAGGGCCGGGCCCAGAGAGTGGTGGTGAACGGTGCTGCATCCAGTTGGCGGCCGGTCACTAGTGGTGTCCCCCAGGGATCAGTGTTGGGCCCAGTTCTGTTTAATATCTTTATTGATGATCTGGATGAGGGGATTGAGTGTACAATTAGCAAATTTGCAGATGATACCAAGTTGGGGGGGAGTGTTGATATGCTGGAAGACAGGAGGACTCTGCAGAGGGACCTGGACAGACTGGAGAGTTGGGCTGATTCCAACGAGATGAGGTTCAACAAGGCCAAGTGCCGGGTCCTGCATTTTGACCACAACAACCCCATTCAGCACTACAGGCTGGGGACAGAGTGGCTGGAGAGCAGCCAGGCAGAAAACGACCTGGGATTTTGGATTGACAGGAAGTTGAACATGAGCCAGCAGTGTGCCCAGGTGGCCAAGAAGGCCAATGGCATCCTGGCCTGGATCAGGAACAGTGTCGCCAGTAGGACTAGGGAAGTGATTCTTCCTCTGTACTCAGCACTGGAGAGGCCACACCTTGAGTACTATGTTCAGTTCTGGGCCCCTCAGTTCAGGAAGGATATTGAGGTGCTGGAGCAGGTCCAGAGAAGAGCAACAAGGCTGGTGAAGGGACTGGAGCACAAGTCCTATGAGGAGAGGCTGAGGGAGCTGGGGTTGTTTAGCCTGGAGAAGAGGAGGCTCAGGGGAAACCTCATCACTCTCTACAACTCCCTGAAAGGAGGTTGTAGCCAGGTGGGGGTCAGTCTCTTCTCCCAGGCAACCAGCAGTAGGACAAGAGGGCATGGTCTTAAGCTGTACCAGGGGAGGCTTAGGTTGGATATTAGGAAGAAATTTTTTACAGCAAGAGTAATCAGACATTGGAATGGGCTGCCCAGGGAGGTGATCCATTCACTGTCCCTGGAGGTTTTTAAGATGAGACTGGATGTGGGACTTAGTGCCATAGTCTAGTAACCACGGCAGTGTTGGATCAAAGGTTGGACTTGATCTCAGAGGTCTTTTCTAACCTGCTTGATTCTATGATTCTATGAGCTTGGCAAACATGCTTTTTAATAACAACTCTGTCTGGATAGACTATAAAAATAAAGAAAGATGGCAAATCATTCAGCCCAATGGGGTTTTTTATTGCCAAGCAGTGTTTTCAGATTTGCTGCACGCACTGCTAGTGAACTTGATAATTTTTTTCTTTTAATATTCTTTATTCTATTACTATTTATAGACTATGCCTGGTTCAACTTTTTTATACCTTGGCATTCACTAAACACTAGCTTAACATGCAAATGCATCATATTGACTAAGATTTACTAGATAATCATTGATTCTTCCATGGAAACAAGGAGGTGTTCAAGGTGAGAGGGAGATTCTAAGGGCTTGCTTTCAGTGGCCCTTCAGAGTCCCAATTCCTGTGAGATTTGTGAATGCAGGAATAAAAATACTAAGAAAGGGCATCTGTAGCACCGTAGCACTGTATGATCCTAATTTAGCCTAGAAGGCTACTCCCTTAGTCAGTAAACCACAGTTCATGGGAACTGCCTACAGCTCTTGATCCATAGGCAAGTGTTACAGCTGTGTAGCAAAGTCTGGTGCCTATTGCTCAGTAAGGTAACATCCTCTCAAATGAAATGCATCACATGTTTGGAGAGGCCCTGTGGGCGTGTGGTGAACCAAAGCAAAAGTACAATAAGAAATAGTTCAGCTGTTGACTTCCTATTACACTTCTCACAGAAGAGGAAGAATGACAAGAAAGATACAGCTAATATAGTTTCCATTTCAGAACAACTGAGGACCACTCACAGATCACTGTAGCATGCAATTATGTGATCCATGTGCATAGCACCATCAGTGCCCAGCCTGGGAACACAGGCCAAGTTTTCTGTTTTGAAAAGTTTATGTTTTCTCTAAGAAATTAAAGCAACATTAATTCTTGACAAATTAGAGTCTTCTAAATAATATCAGTACTTGTACTGTTTTTTAAAAGCTTTTCCTTATCAGCAGACTATAAACAGAACAATATGCCTGTAAGCATGCCACTTGGTAGAGAACAGTAGCTGAATATCTATGACAAAGAAGAACTGTATAATTAGCCTACATTTTTCAAAGAATATTTGCCTGTCAACCATTTAAACCATCTTTCTGGAAACACATTTCCCAGGGAAGCAACTGAAATTACAGGATAGGGATCCCTGAGTACATAAATCTTCCTCAAAATCAGTCCTATTTCTACTGATTTATAGAAAAGTATATTTTCACTTCTATTTTTTATTTGAAGTATAAAATTAAGGAAGAATATATTTAAAGGTTTTTCAGGGCTCCAGCAAAAATACTGATGCAACTAATGTACAATAGTTCGTTTCAAATAACAAGGCCAATGATTCTTTTATGGCATATGGTAAATATCCTCAGTTTTGAATAGGTTAAAGCATTGTTGTTAGCTTTTTAGAAGACATAAAGCCCTTACGTTAACAGTGCCATGAACAAAATAGTGTGAGGTTGAAGAAAAAGGAATTGAATATTAAAGCTGTCCCTCCAGCTAAAGACAGAAGCTATTTTTGGATTTTCCTTGTCAATTGTGTTTAGAGCAGTAATGCTTTTATTACCGTGGGGACTTCTGCTCACTAAAACTAATTCAGTCTGTAGTAGTACAGAGGTAAGGTACTTTCTAAGATACTTTTATGTAACTTAGAAAACATAAAGCATATTTCAATAAATATCAGTATCTTTAGCAAAGCTCGGAGGAGATATTTTCCAATACCTCATTATGTACCATGCCTTCTTATTCTGACAGTAATTAGGCACGAGGGAAGGAATAGATCTAAAAACAGGAAAAGCAACTAACATAGAGATGCCGTATACTTGTTTTGCTCTAGTTATATCGCTGAAAATTATTCTGATATGATGTAATCAAGAAACAACTGCTAAGAACATAGCTGAGAACTCTGCTTAGTTATTTATTGGATATTGGTGTTTATGTGACTTAGATTTGCATAACGCAGCCCTTCATGCCATGTAATTTGTATGCTGTGATTTAGAAATTGCTCATAGTTAATTTCTGGTTTTATTAAGGCCAGGGTACTACAACTTTCAAGTTTCTAAATTGAGCAAATTTAGAGACTGGGGAAGTTGGCATGTTTACACTTACCATGACCATCAGCAATGTGTCTCTCTACTAAATGTTTGTTCTTGACCTTAACACAAAAAGCACTATGATATTTAAACAGAGGTTATTAACATTTGCTTGGAAGAAGTTGTTTTTTTTTTTTTTCTTTAGAGAAAGACTAATTATGATATTTGGCTTTCGAAATATATATAAATAAAAATCCCTGCTAATTTTAATATGTCTTTGAAGCACAAAAATAATCACTATTCTGAAGATTACACACTAGAAGCAAAAAAGAAAAAAAACCTCATTTTGGCATCTGAATTGGCAGACACCACATGTGGGGGGTTTTGTGTTCACTTGCCATTCATTACTGGAAATCTCTTATCAACTTTCAGGAATACTTTTGTCACTCTATCTGTGAAGCAAGAATCCTGATTTTCTTTCATTTTCAATATACAAAAGATAACACATGGTATTACACATGGAAAAAAAATTGCCCTAAGCTTAACTAAATTAATAATTATTTGAGTAAAAGACCTAACATAAATATTTTTCAAATACCATGTTCATTCTTCTTGCTAAAGAAAAAAGCAAACCCAAACCCAATGCCTTTATATATTGCTTTTAGGTACCTATTTAAGTTTTATATTAGCTAGCTTCAAAAATTTCAAAAGGTACCCCTTCACTTATATTGCAAGTATACAGGATAGCTTTAGAATGCTTTTTATTTGAAAACTATTTCTAGGAAAGGATTTTTAGTTGTTTATACATGTGTATCATGTGCAAGATCATTCAAAACATAATGTACTAATATTAAATGGAACTCTGGGAAGAAAATGTGATATTTAGTCAGCAACAGTAAAAAAATAACTTATTTCCACTACCTCTGAAGTATTCATTACTGACTAATAAAACAATTATACCCATAATTTGAATTCTTTTTTCTGGATTTCCAGAGGTTATTCTGGTATTATTCAGCAAATATCAATCTATTTCTAACTTTGCTTGGAAACATTTTCATTTTTAGAAGGCATGCTGATATCAAGAAGACAAATGACATAGACAATCTCCATTAAAGCTATTACCATCCTGGAACACCAGGAAGTCCCTATATTGCCAAATAAAATTACCCCATATGTACAGAAATGTAAAAGAGGAAAGAAGCTTCCAAGGAATGCCTCGCAAAGTCTGCATCAGAAAATCCATTACTCCTCTATAATGACAAAAGCTTGAATCCTGTTTGGGGCTCCATGTGGATCTGATTACTGCAGATATTTTCAAGGCTTTGTCAGCACTGTCTTTGCAAACTCCTAGGTACGTTTAGGTTGAGCCAAAATCCAGCACTGAGGTTCCTTCATTATTTGTCAGCTCTATGTAGATGGGTAACCACTTATCAAGTTGACATCACAGAACAATGGATATTAACTGAGTGGGGATTTATCTGTTAAACATATCCTCAAACCAATAGCTTAGGTTTTGTTTTAGAAGGTGTACTACTCAATTAGACACTTCTCAATGAGATGAATTAATTTTTCTAAGAGAGGTATGAAAGTATGAGAAAACCAGATAATTTTTCTCCTCCATGTATTTGCTTTTCCTCTTTCCAAACTTGAACAGTTCTGAAGAGGGCTGTTCTCGACTCTTTTTTCCTTTTCTTTCCTCGGGTTATTTCTTTTATGAAAACGATAAATCTAAACATGAACTTTTCCCAGCTGAGTTTTTCATTGGATTACTCTGTTCTTCACTGGCTGAATTTTCAGGTGAATGTATGTCCCTCCTGTGTCAGTTTTATCAAACCAACTAAGTACGGATTGCGCTTACAGAGCACAAGCTATAGCCAACTTGTAAATGTGACTGAGGACAGATCTTCTGGACAGTATGTCTTTTCCTATGAATTCTCTTCACAGCAGAGAGACCAGAATTAAAGATCAAGTTCACAGTGAGTGAACTTCTCAGACAAGAATCTGAGCTGCATCAGCTGCCCTACAAATGCTGCCACTCTGTTTCCAGGCCTGACAGGTAGTGCTGCCCTCATCCTGTGAGCCTCAGGAGACCTCCTTATGGTCCAGCTGAGCTCCAGAGTTTCATCATTGAGGACTCCTGGGGTTACACACTTGATCAGGAGGCAATTTAGCTGGCACCAGCCATCACAGTTTGTAGCCCTTAGATGTCATTGAACCAGGAATATGGCTAAATTTAAGAGGCTACCAAAAGGAAGCATCAATAAATAGACCTCTGCCTGGGCAGTCAGTACATCAATCCACGGTCTCTTATGGTCCTGTGTGTCCCCAACCTTTCCCATGCCTCCTTCCACAGACCTCATGACATATTCCACACACCCACTGGCTCATGTGCCTCAAGATGCCCATGGGCTGCCAGGCAAAGATTGTCAGCCTTTCTTTCAGTAATGGGGATCTCTCTCCCCTATTTAGGGACCAGCCATAAACAAATTTATAAGAACTTTACACACTCAGGAACCAAATTCTTTCAAATATGAACCTTGGTAAAAAATTTGGCAAATTATTAGAAAGGCAGAGAAGGCCATACAGAAAAGACAGCTAAGTTTTTCTGTGGGTTTTTTGTTTTGTTTTGTTTTGTTTTAGGAAATAAGGTTAAAGGTGTTTCAGTTATTTTATATATATCCTACCTATGTATGTTTGAAAACCAACAAAATGAGTGGATTTTGAACTATAACTATACTTTTCTGTGTTACATGGACAATCAAGTTTCCATCACAAATACACCAGTGACATCACTGATATTTTGCTTTTGCTTTCAGTGGGAGTAGAATCCAGACAAGAATGGACAAATACATCAAACAGCAAGAGGTCAGATTGCTTAGGTGTATGTTCGGCTTTGATTACATTAGTATGTAATATATGTATCCCTTTGGGGCTTCTATGCTATAAATTATTAGTGATAGACTTTCTGAAGAAACAAATGGACAATATTCTTGGCTACACCAATAAAAGTTGAAAACCTAACTGTGAAAAAATTTGGCATACACATAAAATGTGACACGCAACATATTAATCAAGTACACTAGTCAGAATTTATTTTTGCTGTGGTGAACTGTGGAAACAGGTTACACTCTGCTTTCATATAATTTTCGGAAGGAACTCTGAGCATGTCTCCCACTCCTTCATTTGTTCTTTTGGCAACACTTAGGATCTCTCTGATGTTTAAAAGAAAATTGTCTGTGTAACGCAATTCTGCTGGTGCCCACTATACCCAAGCTCTACTTTATCTAACCAAATTGCTTTTTACTGGTCTGAAGTTAAAGTTATTGATTCAGTTCTCAATAGAGATGTTATAAATCCTCAGATAGCACTGAATCTTGTGGGTCACACATGACCGTTCTAAAGAAACGATTCATAAACTTGCAGTCTCTGTGAGAGTCTAGTTCCTAAAACAGTTGTTCAGATAGGAGGAGACAACAGTAAAAAGTGTCATCCCATCCAAGAGATGGTAGATGACACAGAGGTGTTAGCATGGGCAAGAGCACAAGAAACATTGCAATCATCTATGTCAATTTGCAGAGAGCATATTATATGTTCTATATGACAGTAACAATAAGGTGAAAATAATGAGAAAGAAAAACACTACAGAAGAAAATATTTTTCAGTGAATTTGAGAATAAAGTTCACAGTGGATACAAGAACTGGTGAGTCACCACTGCAAAGCAGTTACAGAACAGAAAATCAAATAGGTGAGGAAGTTGTCTTTTAAGAGATGTGTCTATGCCTTTATTGCAGAATCAGCACCGAGATTTAAATCTCAGGGCTTTTCACATTTATTGTTATGTAAATTGCTAATGTTTCAATAGGAAAAAAACCCCAAACCCTTAGTGAAGGTGAAGGGGGAGAAAGACACAACATTTTTTAAAATATGAACTTCTGTATTGCACCAAATTCTGGAGTAAAATCTCACCACCGGGGCCAATGTTAGACTCTTACAGCTGCTAACATAATTGAAAAGGTTTGTCTTTCAACAAAGAAGACAACCTTCACTGAACTACTGTAAAGAGCAATTCTCACTATTTCCTCTGGGTTCCTCTTGGTTGCTGTCCAGTAGATCATATATAGCTGCTGTGCTGCAGTATGCAGTGGATTTTTAAGTCTTTTCTTCAGGGAGCAGTGACATGTACACTTCTACCATTGCCTTATGTCACTAAAAGGAGAATAAGTTTTGGTGCACATTGCACTGGCATGTATCTTAGATGGGAAAAACTTGTTTATTGCAGAATTACTTACATAATCCATTCTGTTCCTCAGAGATACATTCCTCCTCGTATTGGCCTCACATAGTTACCTCAATCTCTATTTTTGCTTCTAGAATACTGGTTGTGTTCATAGCTGTAATACACCATGGTAAACATCACATACTAGAGTGTAGGAGGCGTGTCCAGGGGTGCAGGGGAAGCACCCAGGGCAGGGAAGCTCAGGGTACATGCGTCAGAATTGATAACCTCATTGGTCACAAGGTCACATGGTTTTAAGGGATAAAAAGAGCGCCGGGTTTGAAATAAACTCTCTCTGACCACCACCTCAGCAGGGAGCAGACTCCATTTCTTTATCATATAAAGACCCAACCCGACACTAGAGGCCTGCAGTAGGGAATACGCACTTCCTCCTAAGATATTCTGGAGACTTAATCAATCATTACGGATATAGAGAATTCCTGTTGACTTCACAGAGGTTTTTTTGTTTCCCTTTTGGTTTACTGACTCACACTAGACAATAGTGAAAAACTGTCTCCACTTTTAGTCAAATAAAAACATACTTTACAGTCACAGAGCATGATAACGTTCAGATCTGAAGCCAGCTTAATCTTAATGATCAAGTTTAAAACAAACCCTGTAGAAAATTCGAACACAACTCTAATGATATTGGTAAGAAGGGTGTGTGAAATGTAGCTCCAAAATAGCTGAAGTCTCCTGAGTTTACCTACGTCCTTACATCAGACCAAATGTAAGGAAGAAATTTCTTATCAAGAGGGTGATGAAACACTGGCACAGGTTGCCCAGAGAAGTAGTAGATGTCCCATCCCCGGAAAGATTTGAAGTCTGGTTGGATGTGACTCTGAGTAACCTGATCTAATTGAAGATGCCCCTTGTGATTGCAGGGGAAGGTGTGACTAGATGACCCTTAAAGGCCCCTCCCAACCCAAACTATTCTATGATTCTATACAAGCACTCCTTCCAAGTTAATTCAGACCCCAAAGCATTTCAAGAGCCTCATATTCCAGATGGTGGTTGTGGTTCAGATATTTCTTCCTCCTAGTGGAAGTGGAGAGGCAGAAAGAAGATGTGCACCCTGCCCTCCTAGATGAACCTACTCCTGACACATGTGACTAAGAGACTTTCAAGAGAATGGTAGTGACTTTTTTAAAATTAAGTGGCAAAAAATATTTTTAAAAAATAATTGCAGAAGGTTATGCTTTGCTACAGGTAAACAGCAACACTGTCCTTAAAATAGCTTTAAGGCACAAAAAATAGACATGACAGGTGCATATAACGAAATAGATGAAGCAATAAATCATGTTACCAGTTCTGCTGCAGAAAAACTAAGCAGTCCAAACAATCTCAAACCAGTGGAGTATTTCTTATAGACAATGCAGCACAGCAGCATCTCACCATGCTTAGATGTGAGCAAAAACTACTTAGATTAGTTTCTTGTCAAGTTGGCTGGGAGGCACTGATCACTGCTTGGGGACAGGCTGGGCATCTGTCAGTGAGTGGTGAGCACCTGTATTGTGCACTTGTTTTTCTTGGGCTTTATTCCTCTCTTTTTGTTGTCTCCCTTTTAAATACATTAGTAGTAGTAGTAGTAGTATGCATTAATTATAATAATTTATTTCAATTATTAAACTGCTCCTATCTCAATCCATGGGTTGTACCTTTTTTCTGATTCTCCTCCCCATCAAACTGGGGCAGAGGGGATGTGCAGTGGGGTAAGCAAATGGCTGCATGGTACTTAGTTACTGGCTTGGGTTAAACCGTGACATTAGTTAACTCAGCTTTTTTTCTCAAGGCTGAGAAAGATATACAATCATTGCTGTTTCTACTTTTAAACCCCTGGGGGGCACTCTGATACTGCAATGACAGAAGGACAAAAAGTCTGAGGCAGGTAAATGGGTTTTGTAACTGAAATCTGAAATATTATTATCAGGTCCTACAGAAGATGTAATGTTAGTCTGAAGGGCAATACAGTGATGGGGACATGTTGCTTCATGTTATAAATCCCATATAATTTTTCATTTCTGTCCCTTCATCTCCGTTGTAACATGACCCGTCCACATGCAGAGATCTGAATGGAAGAGACTGTTTACTGTGAAGATTTGTGCCCAGAAGGAATGCAATGTACTTTCTGCTTTATCTCTGTGAAAAATGGATGACCTTTTCTGCAACACTGACTGACTACTTATTGAAACCAGATATTAAGTCGTGAACATTTCGCAACATTTTCAGAAATGGACGAATAGTCATAAGGGCCAAAAACTTTTCAAGTTGATGACATCACACTGCAGCTCCAGTCTCAGTTGAATGTCCAGAAACACATGCACATTTTTTCCTGTTAAACCGTAAGTTATACGAAATAGGGGAAAATATTTTTCTCAAAATAGGAATTTGGTCTTTTTTGTACATTCAGTTCTCCATCTACCTAAATTACTTCCCTGCAAAATAATTTTTAGTGTGAAGCTTTATGATGGAAATTGTTGTTTAGTCTTTACTCTGTATCCAACCCAGCACTACCTTTCAACATCTATACAAAATTTATCTTCAAGCACAACCATCCTGTGGGAAGCGGACCGGTTTGTAGCCCGCAAAGAAAAAGGGAAATTTCTTCAGCCTGCTTGTGGTGCATTGTAGCGTCTCTCCCCTGAGAAAGCTGGTGCAGAACCTCTGGGCCTTCACTTTGTGTTGTCATTGGGACAAACTGGGACGAGACGTGTTTGAAAGCTTCTTCCTGCCTGCTGTGTGCTGCCCATTGGCTGCTGGAGCAGCAGAGCAGAAATTCACTGTTGGCATCTGGCAAAGTAGCAGGTGACAGCAGTTACGAGGGGGTGGGGGGCTGAGGGGTCTGCTCTTCAAGAGGGACAAGACAAAGGAGTTGGGGAATTGTCCTGGTGTGGTATATTAATATAATATAAAAGACACGACCCGGCAGCTAGTTGGCAAGCAGTCAAATCTGTTTATTTAAAAGAAAAATGTCTCCTTATAAACCCTTTGGAGGACATGTGACCCCCTGACCAATGACAGCACAACACACACTGCTCATGTGCCCCAATATGCTGTCCAGGGACTTCAGTTCCCAGAATGCTTCCCTCCCTATTCTCGGGACACGTCCCTACATCCTGGAATTCTGGCATGGCAGGCTTGGAGCACTCAGTGGGCATTTCTTGAGAGCTGTGGTGGCCCCCGCCTGCTCGGGCTGGGATCCCACTTCATCCTGAGCCTCATTTCATGGAAGCGTGTCCAGAGGCAGCCCGGCCACAGGCTGAAGCAAAAACCCAGAGCGGGTGATTCGGGAGCTGCTCCAGTGCCTACCACAGCCTCCGACCCAGTGGGAGCAGCCCGGGCCCTGCCCCGGGGTGCCCTGAGGCGGGGCAGTGCCCACTCCCGCCAGCCGCCCTCACAAGGCCCAGGCCACCTCCTTCCCACAAGGCCCAGCACGGCCGCCCTCACTCCTGCCCCGCCCTGCCATGTCCCGCCCGGCCTCACCCTGCACCGTGGCCTCTGCCACACCCCACGGTGACGTGCTGAGTGTTCCACCTGCCATTGTGACGCCACAGGCGCCAGTCGAGCACAGCTTTGTTGGTGCCTGGAGCCGGCGCTCAGAGCTTCTGTAGCCTCTCGAGGAGCAGTAGCACATCCCGCTGTGGGAGCATTTCGCGCCTGTATCGCCGTCTTGGTAGCTGCAGGCCACGAACGCTGCACAGGGCAACCTCGTCTGCCTTGTGCTTTATACCCTGTGCCCATCCTTCTTCTCATCCTCGTCCCCTTTGTCACCCTCACCCTTAACCTCACCCTCGTCCCATTCGTCATCCCTACTTGGCGCCCGGCAGCCCCTCCGCAAGGGGGCTTCTTGCACTTCCTGCTGCTGGTAGCTCCAAGCAGGGCCATGCCGGGGCTTCTCAGCAAGAAGCGACGGCAGTCACCATCCAGCACCACCAGTGGGCAGCCCTGGGCTGCCACCAGCTCCACCAGCGCCTCCGAGCTCAGGGAGAAGGGGCTGGGCAGGCTGCACCGCGCGGCCGCCCGCGGCGACCTGGCCTGGCTGAGGCGCTGGCGCTGGTATGTGAAGGTAGTCGGCATCGACAGGCGAGACCAGGAGATGCGGTGAGTTCTATGGGATGCTGATGGCACACCTTGGCTGCTCCCGAGCCAAGCTGCAGTAGTCCTCGGCAGCCCTCTGTTAAGGACAAGGCTTGAAAAGTGAGATTTGCCCTGTCAGCTGGGAGAGTGAACTCTTGAGCTTTTCACTGCTTGTAGCTGCCGGCTGGGCTCCAGCGCTCTTGGAAACGCGTGTTGCCGACCTGCCCCTTTGCCGTAGTCTCTCTGCAGGGCTGTTCTGCAGCTGCTCAGCCCTCACCTCTTCTCTTCTGCCCTCTGGCTAATCAGCACAGGATTGCAGCAGCAGCAGCAGAGAGCAGCAAGAGGGAGGAGCAGAGTCCGGGCAGGGTCCCCAGGGTGCTGGGTAGAGACACGGCTTTGGCTCATCCTTTGTCTGTCTAGGTTAAGAGCGTACGTTTAATTTTTAGGACACCTCTGCATCTCGCTTCGGCAAATGGCCATGCAGATGTCCTTAGATATCTGCTAAGAAAGAACAGCCAGCCGAATCTCGCTGACAACTTGAAGAGAACGGCACTGATGAAGGTGTGTGGAATGCCTTATGATCTTGTAGGTGGGCATTAGTGATGGTGTGTTAAAGGGGAGGTGTCTGGCAGGATTCCTTGCATCGCTGGGCCGTAGAAACATGCATATTGCAATCGGGGTGGCATAGGCCTCTGTTAGCTAGTCTTTGAAGATGGTCTTCTATCCTAGCGTTCAGGAGCTGACAAAGTTGTGACAGAGGGGGATGTAAAAGTTGGAAGTCTTTCCCTTTTCGTGTGTTGTTCCCAGGCAGTACAGCAGGAGCAGGAAGAATGTGTTGCTATTCTGCTGGAACACGGTGCCGACCCGAATCTGGCAGACGCTGGCGGCAACACTGCCCTTCACCTGGCTGTCCTATCTAAAAATACAGCTGTAGCAGGGCTGTTACTCGAGCATAATGCCAATAGTGATGCTCAGAACCAGGTAACCTTGGCACGTGGGTAAAGCTGCTCTTTCAAACAGCTGCAGAGCTTGTCTGTGTCTTTCTAATGGCGATTATTTGTCCTTTTAGATGGGATTTACTCCCTTAAAACTTGCAGCCCTCCTACAGCATGAGGAGATCCTGGAGTGCCTTCTGAAAAAAGCAGCTGACAGGCATGCTCAAGCCCAAAGTGAAAGGTAAGGGGTTTGTCAAAACAGCACACGGGCCTTCTCGGTAGCCTGCAACCAAGACCGAGACGAGGGGCGTGGCAATGAGCTTGGAAAAAGAAGGAGGAGCCACGTGGAAGCAGTTCCCTGTGTGACTGGTAAATGCAGGTCTGCACTTGGCTGCTCTCGTACCTTAGGGGCTCTCGTACTTTGCCCGCTGAGGTCTGCAAGAAGGCGTTGTCTGTGGTGCCCTCTCCCCACAGACACCCAGAGCCATCGGGAAACTTGCCAATAGCTCAGCAGCATGGCTGCTCTGCAGGCAAGGGAGCTTTAAGCCAAGGCACAGTTGGTGCGTTAAGTGCTCTGAAGGGAAGCGTTGGGAGAAAGAGAAGCAAGAGTGTCCGAGGGAACACGAGGGGCTCCAACTGCACATAAGGAGAAAACTTCCTGCCACGTAGATGGTCAGGCGGTCGAACGGCTTGCCCCGGAGTTTGTGCAGCCGCATCTGTGGGGACTTTGAAGAGCAGTGCAAGGAGCCCTGAACAGCATGGCTTGACCTTGTAGTTGAGGCTGCTTTAGGGAGGCCCCTTCTAAGATAAATTCTCCAATGCTTCCATGTACTTGGCTTCGCTTTCACGGAGCTTGTAGGAAAGGGGGGAAGAGCTCTTTTGGGAACAAGCAGGGGAAAAATGATGCGGGATCAGACATGTTTCACATTAAATCTTGGATGCTTTAGGACTGCTTTTGTGGTTACTGGAACCCATGAGGCTCACCTGGAGGAAGATAATCTGCGCTTGCAGGAGGAGTTGGACAGGGCTGACACGGAGGTATGGAAAGCCCGTCCCTACAGGGATAAACCTGGCGGTGCCTGTTGCTTCCTATACATCATGAAAACAGACAAAACAGTATTCTGGGAGCCAGTATGACAGAGACCTAAGGAAGTGGCAGTTACATCGGGCTTTGATCTGCCTCTGTCCCTCTGGCCCCCTGCCCCACAACCCGCCATGCTGAGGCAGAGCTGCCTCTCCTTAGGGTTTCACCCGTGACTGGCCAGGGGGGCTGGGGTTCCTCTCTCTCTGCTACATTCAAGATTTTCCTGGTCTAAGAAGACTCCCCACACACCCCTGGCATGATTCTCGACTCCAGGGCAGGTCTGTGGAGCAGTTCATCTGCCTGCCTTTGCTGAAATGGTGGTCATTAGCTTGTCAGTGATGCCATCCTTCCTGGCCCCACCACACTGAAGCAGAGCCGCCTCTCCTCAGGCATCCACTGCTTCCTGCTTAGGGGCTGCTGGGCACCTCTCTCTGTGCTACAGTCAGGGTCATTCCCACTTAACAAAACTCCCCATGCTCCCCTCATGCAACCCTGGGCTCCAGAGCACATGTGCCAGAGCACTTCACCTCTGACACTTGTGAGATGCCTTCCTTTAGGAAGATGAATTATTTCACTCATCTTTTCCTGGAGCAGCAAGCAAGGGAATACAAGAAGCGTCACAGGTCACAAAAATGGTCCGAGGGGCAGTGTCAGTGCTTAGAACTGTGCTGTAGGAAAGCAGTGGAGGGGTGGGAGAGGCTGCTTTAAAAGAGGACAAAGGAATAGAGCTTGTGTTCATTGGGTAGTAGAAGTGAAGCTTTGAAGGTACTTGAATTGATTCCAGTTCTTTGAGCAGAGGGTATGCACACATACATGCAGCACCTGAGTTCTTCAGCAGCAGCTGGCTCCTCTATGTAAAAGCTCACCTGACAACTGTGGATTCTTACCGTGATTTTACAGCTGCGGGAGGAGGAAGAAAAGCATCTTCAGTCTGAGCATTGCGTTCGTGACTTGAAGACTGCCTTGGATGATAAAGAAAGAGAAGCAATAACTTCTTCCCCGAAACTGCAGGACCTCTTGTTGCCATCTTCCAAGACTAATACCACTCTAAAACAACTGGAAGAACACGTGCAACAGTAAGAGAGTAACCCAGTGAAGCGAGGTGTCTGTCGCTTTGGGGGATTGGGTGGAAACAACGGGACAGTCAGTTGGATTTTGAAGGACACTTCTGCTGTGGATTCTGTTACTTAGCACAGTTTGTCTGGAACTGGATTTTCTGGTAATAAGACCCGTATTTGTTTTTAAGCCTTGAAATTGAAAACACCAGATTGGAAGCCACTGTCCAGCAACAAAGCAATAGGATTGAAGTCCTTCAGAGAGACCTGCAAGCCTCTGCCTCAGTAAGCTGGTCATAAATTTCCCTTTTTGTGACTCTTGAGCCTAGTTGCCTATTTCTGTGGGGAAACTGTAAGATGAAGTTTTCCTGGAGAGCCTAGGGGAGCTCAGTTTCTGCCTTCTCCTCAGTAGAGGCTGCTCAGAGAGCAGCCTGGTCCTTTCCCCAGCTGCTACAAAAGCCCTGAGGGTATTTGCTGTGCTGGACACTAGAGCAATTCTTAGATTATAAATTATGAGTTTCACCATGAGCTCCAAGGGACCCAGAAGTATTGCTCCCAGAAGTGTCTCACAAATTTTTAAGTAGTTGTGAAGTTTCTTCTTTCTGTCAGGGAATCTTTCAAGTGTTTTCTATGCTCGTTTCCAGCAGATGATAAATGCAGTTATGATGGCCACCCTCTTTAGAGGTTTTCCCAGAATTCACTGCCTTTAGATCACGCTGAGTTTCCTTTTCTTTTTTTTTTTCTGTGTACAGGTTGGTGAACTTTCCCAGCAGCTGGACATGGAGCCTAAAACAGGCATGCAGCTAGAGGCCCAAAACCAGACTTTGCGAGAAGAGCTGTCCACTCTGCGTGGGAATTGTGAAAAACTGGAGAAGAGCAAATGCCAGCTGCAAGAAAAAGTGACAAAAGTCCATCATCATTTGGAGACTTTCGTGCTGGATGGCAGCCAAACAGCACAATGTAAAAGAGAGGTGGAAGAACGAGCTGACCAGGAAATAAGTCAAAAGCTACAAGACGTCAGTCTCGTTCTGCAAGTAAGTGAATTTCTCACCAGTGTCCACAGGCACTACGTAAACCTCTGTTGTGGCCATCGGTTTGGGTATTTTTCTTTTGCTCCTGTATTCTGTGTGTTAGCTTCTGCCTTTCCTGAAGGCAGTGGGAGAAGGCAATATGGTTGGGCAGGAGGGCTGTCACGGGTGTGTGATGTGCCGGCAGGTCCCTGAATCAAAAGCCTGCCCAAGGCAGATTCCCACTTTGCAGTGCTTGGGGGTATCTCTGTCCGCTGGCCTGGTTCTCGCTGCTCATCCTTCAATGGGTTTTGCAACTGCCAGCTGTCATGGCCAGACCTACAGGTGCTGCTTTGTCCTTGTAGGGGGGGAAAGTGCTCAGAAAAGGAGTCACTGAAATTCCAGGGGTGGGGGTGAGGGGGTGGAGGTGGGGGATGCTCTTATTGTCTTTGAGGAATCCTTTTCGATATACCCTGCCCTACAGATACAGTGTCTCTTCATTAGGAGCTTTGAATAAGTGTGCTGATTTGGGCTTCTTTCCCAATGAAAAGAATTATTTGCCGTGGTAGCTCCTGGGTTCTGCCTTGGTTGCTGCTGGTAGTGAGGAGGCACAGCTGCCTCTCTGAGTAAGGCTGGGCCCTTGAAACAGGATGCGTGCAATTTTCTGCTGGGCAGAGCTCTCTTTTTCTTGTGGTGGTTGAAGGTGCACTGTCTCCTTCAGGCACAGGCAGCCTCCCAGGCTCCATTAGGACAAAACGGAGACAGTCATTGCGATTCAGTGAGAATCCAGTTAGAAGAAAGAATTAGAGATCTCGAAAGTGAACTGGACAGGGTAAAAAAAACCCAACAAGAGAGTGCTTCTCGTAAAGAAGCAATGCGAGGAGAAATGGAAATGTACAAAGACCTGTATCTGGAGGAATTGAAAACTAGAAGATGCCTAGACAAGAAAGTGGAAAGGTAAGTCCATGCTTTTTTGGAGTGGTAATAAGAGACTCCTTTTTCTTCATGCATTTTCCTTCTAAATGCATTGTCTACATCTCACCAGCATTATTGCCCTACATTGGCCAACAGGGTCTGGTGTAGTTGCCAAGACACTCTCCTTGATATTTGAAAAGTCGTGGCAGTCGGGTGAAGTCCCAGGTGACGGGAAAAAGGGAAACCCATTGTACCCATCTTTGAAATGGGTAGGAAGGAGGGCCCTGGTAACTGCCAACCTGTCTGCCTCCCCTCTGTGCCTGGGAAGGTCATGGAAAAGATCCTTCTAGAAGCTATGTCAAGGCACATGGATGACAGGGAGGTGATCTGAAGCACCAGCACAGGACTGATGTCCTGAGGGACGTTGGTGAGACCCCACCTGGAGTGCTGCATCCAGCTCTGGGGTCCTCAGCAAAGCAAGGACCTCCACCTGTTGGAGTGAGTCCAGAGGAGGCCACCAAGGTGGTTAGAAAGATGGAGCACCTCTCCTATGAGGAAAGGCTGGGGCAATTGCAATACTTCAGCCTGGAAAAGAGAAGGCTTTGGGCTGACCTAATTGTGGCCTTTCAGTACTTGAAGGGAACCTACCACAAGGATGAAAAGAGTGCATTTAAAAGAGCAGGTTGCCCAGAGAAGCTGTGGATGCCCCATCCCTGGAAGTGTTCAAGGCCAGGTTGGATGGAGCTCTGAACAACCTGGTCTCATGGAAGGTGTCCCGGCCCACAGCAGGAGGCTTGGAACGAGATGATCTTTAAGGTCCCTGCCAAGCCAAGCCATTCTATGCTTCTCTGATGTCTGTGCTGCTTATGTGAGACTGTGGGGAAAAGGCTGGTTCTTCCTGTGTTTCATGGTTTTCTTAACTAATTTGCTGTGCAGGTTGGAAAAGCTTCTGAGGGTAGATAGGAGGAAACTCAGGGCTAATGAAGAGAAAGAAACCCAGTCCCAGCTGGAAGAAATGAAGAACAGATATTCTGAAAAGGTCAAGGAAGTGGATAGATTACGAACAGAGGTGAGCTGCGCTTTGGGTGGGGTTTTTTGGTTGTGATGTTACTTCTTCTGAAACCTGGGAGATGCTTTCCGTATATTTCTTGTCATGTTGATGATTTTTTTTTCCTTGGCTGCATTTTGGATGTGATGGGCTTTTCTTAATGCTCCTTCTGCTGTTACAGTAGTAGATGACTATAATACGGAGGTAGTTATCACTATGGGTAAAGATGCAAATGTAAGGGCAAAGCAGTAGGTGTAAGGGCTCATGGAGGCCAGGCTGTCTTGCAGAGGAAGGGCAAGCCAAGAGTGGCAGCCAGCCTGGCAGGGTGCATGACCTCACCGGCCAGGGAGCCCTCCCACAGGCCCTCAGCAAGAAGAGCAGAACAGGTCTGCTGACAGTAAGCGGGGTCAGCCAAGAGTGCAGATCCCCTGGCTGGGCCTTAGGGATGGGCAGGTCTGCCATCCTTGCAGGACATCACGTCCATGGGCTGAGAGCAGTGGGGCCCAGCTCAGGCCTGGCTGCAGCTTGAGGGAGGCTGTGACAGCGTCATCTGGGTCTGACAGATGAATTCCTGCCCTGGAAGAGAGGGGAGGAACACCGCTGTCACTCGCAGGGCACAATCAGCCCCTGAGCCCTGTCTCAGGCGTGAGCTGAGCAGGAGGCGCTTGACGTTTTGCTTTTCTCAACAGTGTTGTTGCTGCCCAGGGCACAATGAGGACAGGTGCCTCCCAGGGGAAAATCTGTAACTGATTGCTCACGGGTAGCTCTTTCAGCCCATCTTGTCACAGGGACTCAGAAGGACTGTTCCCAGCAGTGCTTTTGAGGCTGCTCTGCCTGTGCAGTAGTGGCATGTAACCTTTTATTTCCTTCTCCGCTCCTTACTCAGATTCGTTGCTAAAGTGGCCATCTTTCAGAGCTACGCTTGGGTTTGGAAGGCATCACTGTAGAATCACTTACTGCCTTTGCAGTGATTCCTTTTGAGTCCAGAAGCTTGTAGCATTTTTGCATGAGGAACTCCAAAAGGATGGGAACCTGAGGAATGCTGAGACAAATGAGGTGAAAGCTCTTCTGGCTGGAAAAGAAGAGCCTGGTTGCACTTTGTTTCTAGTCCCGAGCCAGCAGATGATGAATATAGTCTCCCTGGCCACCCCCTTTTGGGGTTTCCACAGAATTCACTGCCTTTACATCACGCTGACTTCCTGTTTTCTTCTTTCTGTCTGCAGGTTGCTGAACTTTCCCAGCAGCTGGACAGGGAAAGTAAAAAGTGCACGCAGCTGGAAGCCAAAAATCAGGATTTGCAAGAAGAGCTGTCTATCCTGCGTGGGAAGTGCAAAAACCTGGAGACGGACAAATGCCAGCTGCAAGAAGAGCTGGCAAAAGTCCAGCACCATTTGGAGACTAACATGGTGGATCGCACCCAACTAGAACAATGTAAAAGAGAGGCGGAAGAACGAGCAGACCACGAAATAAGACAGAAACTCCAACAAGTCAATGAGTTTTTGCAAGTAAGTGAATTTCTCACCAGTGTCCACAGGCGCTACGTAAAACCTCTGTTGTGGCCATCGGTTTGGGTATTTTTCTTTTGCTCCTGTATTCTGTGTGTTAGCTTCTGCCTTTCCTGAAGGCAGTGGGAGAAGGCAATATGGTTGGGCAGGAGGGCTGTCACGGGTGTGTGATGTGCCGGCAGGTCCCTGAATCAAAAGCCTGCCCAAGGCAGATTCCCACTTTGCAGTGCTTGGGGGTATCTCTGTCCGCTGGCCTGGTTCTCGCTGCTCATCCTTCAATGGGTTTTGCAACTGCCAGCTGTCATGGCCAGACCTACAGGTGCTGCTTTGTCCTTGTAGGGGGGGAAAGTGCTCAGAAAAGGAGTCACTGAAGTTGTGGAGGTGGGAGATCCTCCTGTTGTCTTTGAGGATTCCTTTTTCGTATGCCCTGTCCTACAGAGAGAGTGTCCTTTCATTAGTAGCTTTGTATAATAGTAGCTCCAGGGTTCTGCTTTCATTGCTGCTGGTAGTGAGGAGGCACAGCTGCCTCTCTGAGTAAAGCCTTGAAATTGGGTACATGCAATTTTCTGCTGGAGAGAGTTCTCTTTTGCTTGTGGTGATTGAAGGTGCACTGTCTCCTTCAGGCACAGGCAGCCTCCCAGGACAGATTAGAACAAATCAGAACCAGTCATTTAGACTCACTGAAAAAACAGCTAGAAGACAGAATTAGAGATCTTGAACGTGCACTGCGAAGGATAAAAAGCGAGCAACCAGAAAGACCTTTTCAAAAAGAATCCACCCAGGCAGAAGTGGAAATGTACAAAGAGCTCTATCTGGTGGAAGCAAAAACCAGAAAAAGCCTAGCCAAGAAACTGGAAAGGTAAGTCCATGCTCTTCTGGACTGGTAATAACAGACTCCTTTTTCCTCGTGCATTTTCCTTCTAAAATCCCTTTTTTACATCTCGCCAGCTTGATGTGTGAAAGCAGAACAGGGCATATTTGTGGGGAAAGTCCCTTAAGACCCTTCCCTTCATCAGACCTGTCTTCCTTTCTCTTTAAGAGTTCCAGCAGGAACACCACAGTAGCGCCATTATGGCATTATTGGTGTCTTTTTCGAGTTGATGTTGTTCTAGCAGGCAGTCTTTTTGCCAATCTCTAATCTCCTCATCCTGTGTGGGACAGAAAAGATGAATCTTGTGCCCTTTACTGTTTGAATAAGGAGAGGCCTCTCGGAGAACAGAGTTGGATTCTGTGCACCAAAAATAAGAACGCTCTTTCTTGGCTTCTGTTTTGGCAGCGGGTCTGAGGTTTGAGCTTTCCTTGAGAAGGCCAGGGTAGGCCAGCGTTCTTATGGAGGTGACACTTGCTGCTCCTTGCACTGAGTGTGATTTCGTAGAAACAGGCCCTCTGAACAAGCTCAGATCAAAGGATGTGCTTCTTTTGGACACTCTTAATGCCCTTGGCTTTTAGAAGTCGAGTAGTAGTCAAGGACGTGGAGGGTAACTTTGCAAAAGCCTTACTGCCAAAGATGACTCTCTGTGTGCTTCTGAATGTTTCAGAGCTGATGAGAGACTTGCAGAGGCCGACATCAAGCTCTTTTTGGAGCGCCATAGAAGCAAATCTGCAATCACAAGCAGCGCTGTCAGCGGACATCTGGCTGCAAGTCCACTTCTGGATCCAGCTGGCCTGGGATATCTTGGCAGCCACTTGGGACTGAACAGAAGTCTGGGTTTCAGAACACCACCCAGACATCTGTGGTAAAGCCGAAGATTTTAGGACATCAGGTTTGTACAAATTTTCCAGAGCGGTCAAAGGCCAAAAAATATTGAAATCGAAGCAATGAGCTGTGTAACTACCTTCTTTTTCAAGACAAACTGTGGTAAAGAGCACTGTGGGGCACGAACCCCCCATCTAAGTTCTACACTAAATTTACATGTATGGTATGTGTGACCTATTTCAAGTGGCTAATGTCACCATGAGTGCCAAATGCCAGCAGACATCTGTGAGACCCCATTTTCTTCATCATTGATCTTTGTTCTAGCAGTTTCTTCACTGGACCTTGCTTTAATATGTTACTATGGATAGGAGGCATTTGTTCCTGTAGTTCCTGCTACGTCTTACTACATGAAACAGCAGAACTACCTACTCCTTGGGAAGTCTTCACAGCCTTCTAATTGTGCAGCAATGCTGCAACCTCTGCAATAGCACTGGTCCAAGTATGCCCTGTAATCAGCAGTCAGTGGGATAGCGCATCCCTTCCAGAATGCAGAGCATTATACCAGGAGACGGGGAAACCACACACCAGTAGTTGTAATCAGTGGGACAGCCACGTAGCATGGGACTGAGGCATGGCCAAGCTTCTCTGTTGAGTTAGCGTGTTTAGTTGTTGGATGAATGTGAGAAGCATTTGTTCACTTTGAAGTCCATCTCAGTTCACTGGTCCCCTCACCTCCATTGGAAAGAACCCATTTCAACAAGGTGTCTACATACAGCACCTGGTTGAAGACAAAAACACCAAGGAGATGAAAAGGGGCCAAGCAGCGTAGGTAATGCGTAGCAGCGGCAGTTACAGACAGGAACTTTTCTGTACCGCTGTGAACACGTTTTTGAGGGCAGAGGCGTGGACAGGCATTACGGAAAGAACTCGTGAGGTAATTAGTGCTGTACCATCTGCAGGGTTTATTCTGCAGGCAAGCACTAGAAAGGAAGCAAACTTCAGGGACCCAATGCAAAAGGGAGAAAAGGAGAAGACCAGGAGGGGCAGGGAGCACGGAACAAGTGAGGGAAAGAAAGGACAGAGAGATGGCAGCAAGATGTTAAAAGAAGGAAAAGGCAAAGGAGGAAACCATTCCTGTTCGAGGAAAAAAGCTGCCCTACTTGAAAAGAAAAGAGTTGACAGCTGTGTCTTTTTTGAAAAAGAGCAGGGAAAACAGATAGTGAAGGGAAGGACAGTGGGAGTACCCAGTGCTTCCTAGAACTGAATTACAGCAACAGTCTTCAGCTCGCCCTTTCCATTGTGATTTTCCAGAAGAAAACTCTGGGCATCTCAAAGTTTTGTCAGTATTAAGACAGAAACCTTCACTGCTTTCCTAGCTTCCCTGAAGGATGTTACAGAAATTAAATATTTCTACAGGTTATTTCATGGCTCATTGTTTTATCCAGTTGCTAATTTATGCAGATGTGTAGTTCAAATCGCTATACAGGCTGCTTCAGCGCTTTGCAACAACTGCTTCCCAGATCTACTTGTGGAAAACAGTTGAGTTGATTCCAAGAAAAGAATGCACTAGGTCTGAGAATGGTGATACTGTTCTCACTCAGCGTCCTGACTGCAACAGCACCCATACAGTTCCTTTTCAGGCCACGTCTGTCTCACAGCCTTGAGCGTACTCTCAGGGAAGTTGATGAACAACTACGTATGACATTTCCCCAGCCTTCAGTGACTGAGGTCTGGAGGGGTTTTGTTTCTTAGTTTGAGGGCTTGCTTCGATCCCAACATTTCTCCTTCCTATTGCATTTTTTTTGGTAGGACTTAGTCCCCTGAAGTTCTCTCCGACCTTGACTGCAACCTCTGGAGACTTTTAGTTTGTTGTCAACAGAGGAGCTGAGGATAGTTCACTCTCACTATACACAGTTTGTCTTCTCAGGATTTGCTTCAAACTCTACTACCATATCAAGTTCTAAAGTTTTCTTCCTCGAAGGGGTGTGTGCAAAACAATGGCTTAATCAACTGAAATCTTACCTCTTAACTCTGTAAATACTACCTCTTAACTGTGTATTTTCTGTATAATTCCAGGCACGACAGGAACGGGATGCAAAAATCGCTAGAGACCTTCAACGAGGTAATGTGTCATTATGTTAGGAGGGTTTTTAAGGAAAAAGGTGACTATTTCTAGCTCTTGACAGCTCTCGAGCCATTTTTATCAAGTTCCTCTGATAAGTATGTTTTTGGGGTTTTTTTTCTGCTAGCCTTCCAGTTGAGACTTGAATGTGAAAACTTCCTGCTTACCAAAATGTTGCGTACAATGTTATGCAGTTGCCTGGAAAAAGCCAAGCGCAAAGAAACCCTTGGCTTAAGCTGAAGTTGCCCTTCACTAGAGTTCATCTCAAGCACAAACAGCAAAGCAGCCAAGAGATAAGTATAAGCTTCAGCCATCACTTCCCCTCCCATGCACACCGATGGCATTCAGCACTAAACCGCACCATACCCATTCTTTGCGGTTGGTTCCTGATTTTGGCTACGATTCTATGATTCATGGCTTGTCTTGGTAGCTTAGGGGGTGCAGTCTTTTTTGGAATAAGCAAGAAGATCAGTGACAAAAAATAATCTGCCTTTAGGAAAAGAGTATTCAGTACTTTTTTGGCAAATATCCGTTCAGTGCTTGCCATACATAGCATAAAACATGCTGTAGAATTTGAGGCCAGGTGTCCCAAGAGGAAATGCACCTGTTCCATGGGAATTTGTTCCTCCAGAGTTACTGCTTTGTAGTGCCTGGTGCTGTGTAGTAGTAGTAGTGTGCCAATAAATCACTGGTTTGAACATAAAAGGAAAGCAGAGACTTCGGGTTGAAGAGGTCTACAGGGGGCTGTTTAGCACAGGAGTCATTTGTGGATTGCCTGAAGGTGTTCAGTGTGTAGCCCCCGGAATGTCTTCCACTTGCTTTAGAAATGCTGTTGTCGGATAAGCAATTGTGGAAAAAATGGGTTTCTTCCTTTGCACCTAGCCCTTCCGTTGTTATGTTCCCTTGGAAATTTTAAAGCCTCTGTCTGGATTGCAGTCTCTTGTGTTGCCTGTCATGTCCTTGCCTTATTTTGCCCTGTCTGCTGTAAAAGTAACACCAGGAATCTTGTCAATTTTCCCGCCAGCCACTGCTAAACTTACAAGGGGATCTGCTGGATCTTCAAAAAATCTTCATGTGGACCACGGACGCGGTCCCTGTGGCAATAACAGGTTTGCCACTCTCCGGATGAGGGTGTAAAAAATGGCTCCTTTAGGGAGGTGGGTTAAGGCTTATAGAAGGTAGGGGTAGAATTTGCTAGAAGAAAGGGAGGGACTAGGGCGGAGCATGCAAAGTGTAACTATATAAGGGAAAAAGGGGGTAGGGATTATCCTTTTTAGGGAAAGGGTGGCCATAAAAGGAAATACTGCAATGCAGCAAACTTTGGCCAATCAGGGAGTGGGGCCTAAGGATACAGAAATCAAGGGCATTTTTCATACGACAATTTCAGGGTACAAACAAGGGAAAAACTACAATAAATGTTTAGACGCAATTGTAAAACTCGAAACGCATTGGGTCTGAACTTCTTGACAATTTCATACTGGGGTTTCATCCTCTGGAGGGTCACACGTTTCTTCTTGTTTTCTCCAGCTTTCATATGCAGCAATGGCCTCACTCCCGACAGACCAGGATCCCCTTTCCAGAGTAATGGAGGAGCACCGTGATTCTTCAACCAAAAATTACCGGAGTTGAATGAAATTCTATAGAGAGGCTCTGGAAATCCTTCAGTGTTCACAGTGAGTCTATGGTTTCCCATCCCCCGCTTCAGATGTGAAAACATGTTCCTTGCAGTCAGAATGTAAACTCATAAACTCTGTTAAATGGATGTCAAGCACATTGCACTTACCTGTTGGTTTACTGATGCATAGCTGGTGTCTTGGTTTCTTATGCACTCACAATAAGAACCACATCCATTTTTTCTGCCTAGCAGATTGCTGATCTTGATTCTTGAGCATGAAAGAGCTCAAGTCCTCGGAGCCATCATAGTGATTCAGCGAGAAAACAGAAGAAAGAAGTAGAGATCTCAAAAGTCAATTGGACAGGACAAAAAACACCCAGCAAGACAGAACTCTTCAAAAAGAATCCACCCAGGCAGAAGTGGAAATGTACAAAGAGCTCTATCTGGTGGAAGCGAAAACCAGAAAAAGCCTAGCCAAGAAACTGGAAAGGTAAGTCCATGCTCTTCTGGACTGGTAATAACAGACTCCTTTTTCCTCGTGCATTTTCCTTCTAAAATCCCTTTTTTACGTCTCGCCAGCATGATGTATGAAAGCAGAACAGGGCATATTTGTGGGGAAAGTCCCTTAAGACCCTTCCCTTCATCAGACCTGTCTTCCTTTCTCTTTAAGAGTTCCAGCAGGAACACCACAGTAGCGCCATTATGGCATTATTGGTGTCTTTTCGAGTTGATGTTGTTCTAGCAGGCAGTCTTTTTGCCAATCTCTAATCTCCTCATCCTGTGTGGGACAGAAAAGATGAATCTTGTGCCCTTTACTGTTTGAATAAGGAGAGGCCTCTCGGAGAACAGAGTTGGATTCTGTGCACCAAAAATAAGAACGCTCTTTCTTGGCTTCTGTTTTGGCAGCGGGTCTGAGGTTTGAGCTTTCCTTGAGAAGGCCAGGGTAGGCCAGCGTTCTTATGGAGGTGACACTTGCTGCTCCTTGCACTGAGTGTGATTTCTTAGAAACAGGCCCTCTGAACGAGCCCAGATCAAAGGATGTGCTTGTTTTGGACGCTCTTAATGCCCTTGGCTTTTAGAAGTCGAGTAGTAGTCAAGGACGTGGAGGGTAACTTTGCAAAAGCCTTACTGCCAAAGATGACTCTCTGTGTGCTTCTGAATGTTTCAGAGCTGATGAGAGACTTGCAGAGGCCGACATCAAGCTCTTTTTGGAGCGCCATAGAAGCAAATCTGCAGTCACAAGCAGCGCTGTCAGCGGACATCTGGCTGCAAGTCCACTTCTGGATTCAACTGGCCTGGGATATCTTGGCAACAGTTTGGGACTGAACAGAAGTCTGGGTCTCAGAACACCACCCAGACATCTGTGGTAAAGCCGAAGACTTTAGGTCATCTGTAGCAATCTGAAACTCGGATATCAGCACAAAAGGATTATGTAGCAGGCCATGGACAACAGGGGCTGAAAGAAATCCCACCACCTGAGGATCGCATGCTTCTTCACAAGACCTGCTGATATTTAACTATGTTGATCGGCCTGGCTCCTGCAGCAAGATATGGAAAGACTTTGTGATGATGATATCAGACTACGTAGAAACCCCTTTGTTCTCTCCCCCTCCATGTAATCCTTGTTACAGGAAATATTAAACAATTGTGTGACTGTAGCAGAAAATTGTGTAATCCTCTAGTTAGCATAATCCATCCCCAACTTAGCATAATCCATCCTCCTCATAAACATGTCCTGCCCCCAAGACCCTTAAATTGTGAGATGCGTGTTCAATAAAGATTCCGGTTTTCACCCCCAAACTTGGGATCGATTAGTTATTGACCTCCTACAAATGGCGCCGTGTGTGAGGCCGAGAGCCCCAGCTTCTAATATTTAGAAGCTTGCAGTGCAGAGCTGACACGGCATTGGCAGAAGAAGCGGCTCCTTCTCTCCCGGTGGAGGTGCGTGGCCGAACTTAAAAAAGGGAACGTACATAGAATTCGTCACACTGCAGCAGGACTGCAAGTGAGCAGCTTCGAACTGGGGCGGGCAGAGCGCTGCCGGCGGAGAGACCCAGAAACCAGCCCACCCCACCCCCCTCACCTCCAGCCAAGACAGAAAAATGAGGGGAAAATAAAAAAGGCGAAGAAAGCAAACAACGAAGACATCCTTCCATAGCTAATAGCCAAAATTGTTTTTAGATGAATGCCTGGACATAACAAAGATTTTATTAATTAGCTCAGACACTTCAGTCAGCAAGTCTTGGTTTAAATAAGTGATGATGTCTAATAATGTAAACAAATTCAAGAGTAACCTTGCTAATTGTTTTCTAAAATTGTTCACCTAGATGGCAGTCCCTAGTAGAATGAAGTTTTTGTGTTTGTGAAAATTTTTACTAGGTTTTGTAATACCTATGACAAGTTCTCCTTAGATCCAAAGCCAATTAACATCGGGAGATGCATATTTGCTTTGAAAATAGGGGGAGTGTTTATTACCTCTGAACTATAGGAATGTTTATAAAGGAATTATATGGGTTTGAATTTTAAATTGAACATGAGGCAGAAATATGTTTATGTTCTACAGGTTATATTCTCACCAAAGTAGTAATTCTCTTTTATCTGGCTAGGGGGAAAAGATTTGTGAAAGAGCTTTTCTATAGTTTACCACTGGTCACTGCATGAGATCTTATGAGATCTACCACTGCAGAAAGAGCTTTTAATTAACTATCGGAGATGTTCAAAAAGCTGTACTAAATTAAAAGTCAGAGATGAGGTCTCAGCCCTTATCACATGTTTGAGGAAAATGACCAGCTCAGTGACAAAGCCCAGCCTCTTGCTAGTAACAGTCTACTCTAGAAGGATTTAACTCTTTGTCATTAAAAGTATTTTGCACACGGAAATTCTGTTGCAATGCTCCAGTGAAACAGGTTGGATGAATGTAGATTTGCCTCTCCAGTAACCCCATTGCAGAGCTTCGTAAATATTCACAGTAATGTGTGATGCAGCTCCCAGAGCAACCATCTGCCTCTTAAGAACCTTTTAACGTTATTTCTTAAAGTAGCTGTGAAAATGGTTACAAACTTGTGTTACAAATAATCTTTTTAAGATAACATAGTTCTCTCCATATGCAAAAAAAGACATGGACCATTTGAAAGTCAACGCTCTTTCACTGGCTATTCCGTGTTATGAACAAGCACTTTGCTTCCAATGCTGAGTTCTTTTAACTCTCCGACCCTTGGTTTTTAGACAGAGAAAAGGCAGAAGACATCAGAGGTCACATAGACTACTGTGTTGCCAGTGGGGTTTTGTGCAGTGATGTCATACATCTTATAGTCAGTGACAACACTGCAGGGTTTTTGGAGGGAGAGAAGGGGATTGCAGAAGTGAAGGGGGAAGTGCAGCCTCACTGGGCTTCATGGGCGGCACTTCTTTCTAGAAACAGAAAGGGGTGATCACAGCAAGTGAGAGGTTTAGTCATCACCGGGTGACCAAGGAGATTGTTTTCCTGTGGGTGTATCAGAGGTACCATCTGCAGATCTTAAGGAAGTGGTCTTGGAGAAAGGAGGCTAATGCTGATTTTGAGGATTAAATTTTTAGGCTGTGTGGTTGCATGTCAAGCAAGGCCAAGACAAAGGGACCTGTTACCCAAACTATCCCAATGAAAACAGGATGGGTAGCCTGCCTATTAGATCCCAGGCACTGTGGGGACCAGAATAACCACAGTGACTAATTGTGATGGGAGGCACTCATGAAACACACATTCCCATCAAAATATGGCTTTTTATTTTAGAGGCTCCACAAGCATAGCGTAGTAGAATTGTTAGGTTGAAAAAGACCCTTAAGATCATCAAGTCCAACTGTTAACTCATCGCTTCCAAGTCCACCACTAAACAATATCTTCAAGTGTCATTTCTGCACATCTTTTTAATACTTCCAGGGATAGTGACTCAACCACTTCCCGGGGCATAACAACACCTTCTGTAAAGTTCTTCTTCTTAATATCGAATCTAAGCCTCCCCTGGTGCAACTTGAAGCCATTTCATCTTGTCCTATGGCTTGTTATCTGGGAGAAGAGGCTGACACCCACTTGGCTACCATTTCCTTTTCAGGTCGCTGGAGAGAGCAATAAGGTCTCCCCTCAAGTCTCATTTTTTCTAGGCTAAAAAACACCGGTTCTCTCTGATGTTCTTCATAAGACTTGCTACCTTTCAGGATACACCCCTAAATCAGCAACAAGGCATCCATATGATCACATAATGAGTGACCATATGATCATATGATCACATGATCATATGTGCTTAAATAACTCAAAACTCATTAAGCTTCAGAAAAGCACTGATTTTGAGCACTCCTGATGTTTTACTTGACAGCGAATACTTCTCCCAACCTGACCATTCCAGCTAGTCTCCTGACCCTTTGTCACAACAGCACAGTCAGTAGCATGGCTGGAGAGTTGCACTTTGCTGCTTGATGGAGGAGTCCTACAACAAACAATTTTGTACCATGCGTAGAAAGTTAAATTATGAGGCAAACAGTACACCAAGAATTTGCTGCCACTAGATGGCAAAAAACACATGTGGAAAGCAACAACACATTTCTGAGAGCACAGCTAATGTTCTCTTCACTCAGGGGAGTTTATTCCTTTCTCGAGCAGCACAAGCAGGAAGACAACAGGGCAGCACAGAAGCCCTGTCCAAGTATGTACTTTGCCTTTGGAAAAGCTGCACTAAGTACCAACTATAAACTAACAATGTTTGTATGAAATAAAGGTCTTTCTGTGTGAAATCCCAGTGTGGTGTATGTCCCGACAATGACAACATCTTGCCTCCATTAAGGCAAAAAGTGCCACTTTCCAAGGAGAGGAGGGGAGAAAAAAACTCCTCACACACACACCCCCAGCCCCAGAGAGAGCTATTAGGCTGGAATGTAGTTCTGCCAGCCAGCTCCTTTGTGTAGGCAATCACCCAAAGCAGAAAACTGTCCTCCCCATTCAACATTCCTCCCCCACATACAGCAGGGGAAAGAAAATTCCCCTTTGGTTTTTTAGAACAAGTAAACCCATGACACTGGGGAACAAATCCCCCAGCATATTTCCCCCATCTCTACACTGTCATCTCCTTTGAACACTAGGCTGGGCAGTGATTCTTACTGTCATTGGATCTCTGTGAACACAAACGGAGCTGTCCTTGGGGGCTGAATGACTGCAAGGGTCATAAGTTAACATAGCATTGAGGACTTGTGCTACACATCCCAGCAGCTGTGCCACAAGGAACTATGTTACTGGTAAGTTTCATTTAATCTGGCGCAGTGCTACAGACAGAGCCCGTTCATCCTGGTTTTCAACCTGCTAATTTTCTTCACATCAAAACCCCCTTTCCATACTTGTTGGGTTTAACAGCCTTTGCAACACCTTGCAAAGCAAAATGACACAAAAGAGCTGGTTAATATTCAAGGATCACTTCCATCAAGCTCAAGAGAGTTTCATCCTAAAAAGCAGGAAGTCAGGCAAAAATTCCAGGAGGCCTGCATGGATGGCTTGATAAGGAGCTTCTTGTTCAAACACAAAAAGGAAACTTAGAGAGAGTGGACGCAAAGAAAGATAACAGAAATGTTGTCTGGGCATGCAGGGATGAAGCTGGTAAAGCTAAAGCCCAAATGGAACTGAATCAGGCCAGTGGTGTCAGAGACAACAAGAAGGACTTCTTTAAGCATGTAGGTGACAAAAGGAAAACCAGGGAAAATGTGGGCCCATCACTCACCAAGATGGGGAAGCTTGTTACACAGGACAGGAAAAAAGCAGAAATACTGAATGTCTTCTTTGCCTACGTCTTTCCTAGCTTTTCCCAACCTTCAGGGATCAGGACAACTGACTCTAGGAAACCCTATTCCAAAAGAGGACTTGGACTAGAGCACCTTAGTCTTTCCGTGATTATGTGCAGAGGGTGAGCAGTAGCCACCAGTAAAGCAGGGCCATACCCACAGTGCGGCATGTGCAAAAGCATGCAAAGCATAGTGCGGCTCCTCAGCAAGAAGCAATAGCAGTCGCCAACAAGACTCTAGTATGTGTCCTCCTTTTCTTCTGTTCCCCCTGCCAGCTTTGCTTCTCCCATTCTCCGATCACAAGGCTGTACCCTCTTCTTCCCTCTGCTTGCCTCTGGGACAGGTGGGGACCGGTCCAACTTTGGCAGAAAGGGCGTGGTTGCCAGAACTGTCACGACATTTTGGAACCGCTGCATTT
Organism: Pipra filicauda; assembly: GCF_003945595.2. NCBI lineage: Eukaryota > Metazoa > Chordata > Aves > Passeriformes > Pipridae > Pipra > Pipra filicauda. Next base: position 4,178,397 of record NW_024103585.1, read on the forward strand.
GGTCACAGAATTGGAGCTCTTTGGACCTAGGTGGGAGGGATGAGCAGAGTCATATTTTTGAAGGCTTATTAAGGCTTTCTTCCTGGGCTGGGAGTTAAGATTTCTCTCTCTGCCCTTGATCTGAGTGCAAATCAGTCTGGCAGATATCTTCAAGGCTGAAAGAGAAGCCAGGCCTGAAGGCCGAGCCAGAGCTCTCCTCTGCTCCCTTCAGCTCTGCTCACAGCTGCATCCTCAGCCTGTCCCAGAGGCCAGACAAACGTGTCCCCTTCCTCCGTGAAGGCTTGAAGCACAGTCGTGTTAAGATCATGGCCTACAGGTGAGCTATTGCTACTAATCAGTTGCCAGACTCTTCCAGTGCTTTAGAGCCATCCTCTTTGCGTTCCGGGCAGAAGATAATAGTGGGTGAGCTTCTGGTAGCCATAAAACACAGGCAAATCCCTGATCCTGTGGGAAGTGGACCGGTTTGTAGCCTGCAAAGAAAAAGGGAAATTTCTTCAGCCAGCTTGCGGTGCATTGTAGCGTCTCTCCCCTGAGAAAGCTGGTGCAGAACCTCTGGGCCTTCACTTTGTGTTGTCATTGGGACAAACTGGGACGAGACGTGTTTGAAAGCTTCTTCCTGCCTGCTGTGTGCTGCCCATTGGCTGCTGGAGCAGCAGAGCAGAAATTCACTGTTGGCATCTGGCAAAGTAGCAGGTGACAGCAGTTACGAGGGGGTGGGGGGCTGAGGGGTCTGCTCTTCAAGAGGGACAAGACAAAGGAGTTGGGGAATTGTCCTGGTGTGGTATATTAATATAATATAAAAGACACGACCCGGCAGCTAGTTGGCAAGCAGTCAAATCTGTTTATTTAAAAGAAAAATGTCTCCTTATAAACCCTTTGGAGGACATGTGACCCCCTGACCAATGACAGCACAACACACACTGCTCATGTGCCCCAATATGCTGTCCAGGGACTTCAGTTCCCAGAATGCTTCCCTCCCTATTCTCGGGACACGTCCCTACATCCTGGAATTCTGGCATGGCGGGCTTGGAGCACTCAGTGGGCATTTCTTGAGAGCTGTGGTGGCCCCCGCCTGCTCGGGCTGGGATCCCACTTCATCCTGAGCCTCATTTCATGGAAGCGTGTCCAGAGGCAGCCCGGCCACAGGCTGAAGCAAAAACCCAGAGCGGGTGATTCGGGAGCTGCTCCAGTGCCTACCACAGCCTCCGACCCAGTGGGAGCAGCCCGGGCCCTGCCCCGGGGTGCCCTGAGGCGGGGCAGTGCCCACTCCCGCCAGCCGCCCTCACAAGGCCCAGGCCGCCTCCTTCCCACAAGGCCCAGCAGGGCCGCCCTCACTCCTGCCCCGCCCTGCCATGTCCCGCCCGGCCTCACCCTGCACCGTGGCCTCTGCCACACCCCACGGTGACGTGCTGAGTGTTCCACCTGCCATTGTGACGCCACAGGCGCCAGTCGAGCACAGCTTTGTTGGTGCCCGGAGCCGGCGCTCAGAGCTTCTGTAGCCTCTCGAGGAGCAGTAGCACATCCCGCTGTGGGAGCATTTCGCGCCTGTATCGCCGTCTTGGTAGCTGCAGGCCACGAACGCTGCACAGGGCAACCTCGTCTGCCTTGTGCTTTATACCCTGTGCCCATCCTTCTTCTCATCCTCGTCCCCTTTGTCACCCTCACCCTTAACCTCACCCTCGTCCCATTCGTCATCCCTACTTGGCGCCCGGCAGCCCCTCCGCAAGGGGGCTTCTTGCACTTCCTGCTGCTGGTAGCTCCAAGCAGGGCCATGCCGTGGCTTCTCAGCAAGAAGCGACGGCAGTCACCATCCAGCACCACCAGTGGGCAGCCCTGGGCTGCCACCAGCTCCACCAGCGCCTCCGAGCTCAGGGAGAAGGGGCTGGGCAGGCTGCACCGCGCGGCCGCCCGCGGCGACCTGGCCTGGCTGAGGCGCTGGCGCTGGTATGTGAAGGTAGTCGGCATCGACAGGCGAGACCAGGAGATGCGGTGAGTTCTATGGGATGCTGATGGCACACCTTGGCTGCTCCCGAGCCAAGCTGCAGTAGTCCTCGGCAGCCCTCTGTTAAGGACAAGGCTTGAAAAGTGAGATTTGCCCTGTCAGCTGGGAGAGTGAACTCTTGAGCTTTTCACTGCTTGTAGCTGCCGGCTGGGCTCCAGCGCTCTTGGAAACGCGTGTTGCCGACCTGCCCCTTTGCCGTAGTCTCTCTGCAGGGCTGTTCTGCAGCTGCTCAGCCCTCACCTCTTCTCTTCTGCCCTCTGGCTAATCAGCACAGGATTGCAGCAGCAGCAGCAGAGAGCAGCAAGAGGGAGGAGCAGAGTCCGGGCAGGGTCCCCAGGGTGCTGGGTAGAGACACGGCTTTGGCTCATCCTTTGTCTGTCTAGGTTAAGAGCGTACGTTTAATTTTTAGGACACCTCTGCATCTCGCTTCGGCAAACGGCCATGCAGATGTCCTTAGATATCTGCTAAGAAAGAACAGCCAGCCGAATCTCGCTGACAACTTGAAGAGAACGGCACTGATGAAGGTGTGTGGAATGCCTTATGATCTTGTAGGTGGGCATTAGTGATGGTGTGTTAAAGGGGAGGTGTCTGGCAGGATTCCTTGCATCGCTGGGCCGTAGAAACATGCATATTGCAATCGGGGTGGCATAGGCCTCTGTTAGCTAGTCTTTGAAGATGGTCTTCTATCCTAGCGTTCAGGAGCTGACAAAGTTGTGACAGAGGGGGATGTAAAAGTTGGAAGTCTTTCCCTTTTCGTGTGTTGTTCCCAGGCAGTACAGCAGGAGCAGGAAGAATGTGTTGCTATTCTGCTGGAACACGGTGCCGACCCGAATCTGGCAGACGCTGGCGGCAACACTGCCCTTCACCTGGCTGTCCTATCTAAAAATACAGCTGTAGCAGGGCTGTTACTCGAGCATAATGCCAATAGTGATGCTCAGAACCAGGTAACCTTGGCACGTGGGTAAAGCTGCTCTTTCAAACAGCTGCAGAGCTTGTCTGTGTCTTTCTAATGGCGATTATTTGTCCTTTTAGATGGGATTTACTCCCTTAAAACTTGCAGCCCTCCTACAGCATGAGGAGATCCTGGAGTGCCTTCTGAAAAAAGCAGCTGACAGGCATGCTCAAGCCCAAAGTGAAAGGTAAGGGGTTTGTCAAAACAGCACACGGGTCTTCTCGGTAGCCTGCAACCAAGACCGAGACGAGGGGCGCGGCAATGAGCTTGGAAAAAGAAGGAGGAGCCACGTGGAAGCAGTTCCCTGTGTGACTGGTAAATGCAGGTCTGCACTTGGCTGCTCTCGTACCTTAGGGGCTCTCGTACTTTGCCCGCTGAGGTCTGCAAGAAGGCGTTGTCTGTGGTGCCCTCTCCCCACAGACACCCAGAGCCATCGGGAAACTTGCCAGTAGCTCAGCAGCATGGCTGCTCTGCAGGCAAGGGAGCTTTAAGCCAAGGCACAGTTGGTGCGTTAAGTGCTCTGAAGGGAAGCGTTGGGAGAAAGAGAAGCAAGAGTGTCCGAGGGAACACGAGGGGCTCCAACTGCACATAAGGAGAAAACTTCCTGCCACGTAGATGGTCAGGCGGTCGAACGGCTTGCCCCGGGAGTTTGTGCAGCCGCATCTGTGGGGACTTTGAAGAGCAGTGCAAGGAGCCCTGAACAGCATGGCTTGACCTTGTAGTTGAGGCTGCTTTAGGGAGGCCCCTTCTAAGATAAATTCTCCAATGCTTCCATGTACTTGGCTTCGCTTTCACGGAGCTTGTAGGAAAGGGGGGAAGAGCTCTTTTGGGAACAAGCAGGGGAAAAATGATGCGGGATCAGACATGTTTCACATTAAATCTTGGATGCTTTAGGACTGCTTTTGTGGTTACTGGAACCCATGAGGCTCACCTGGAGGAAGATAATCTGCGCTTGCAGGAGGAGTTGGACAGGGCTGACACGGAGGTATGGAAAGCCCGTCCCTACAGGGATAAACCTGGCGGTGCCTGTTGCTTCCTATACATCATGAAAACAGACAAAACAGTATTCTGGGAGCCAGTATGACAGAGACCTAAGGAAGTGGCAGTTACATCGGGCTTTGATCTGCCTCTGTCCCTCTGGCCCCCTGCCCCACATCCCGCCATGCTGAGGCAGAGCTGCCTCTCCTTAGGGTTTCACCCGTGACCGGCCAGGGGGGCTGGGGTTCCTCTCTCTCTGCTACATTCAAGATTTTCCTGGTCTAAGAAGACTCCCCACACACCCCTGGCATGATTCTCGACTCCAGGGCAGGTCTGTGGAGCAGTTCATCTGCCTGCCTTTGCTGAAATGGTGGTCATTAGCTTGTCAGTGATGCCATCCTTCCTGGCCCCACCACACTGAAGCAGAGCCGCCTCTCCTCAGGCATCCACTGCTTCCTGCTTAGGGGCTGCTGGGCACCTCTCTCTGTGCTACAGTCAGGGTCATTCCCACTTAACAAAACTCCCCATGCTCCCCTCATGCAACCCTGGGCTCCAGAGCACATGTGCCAGAGCACTTCACCTCTGACACTTGTGAGATGCCTTCCTTTAGGAAGATGAATTATTTCACTCATCTTTTCCTGGAGCAGCAAGCAAGGGAATACAAGAAGCGTCACAGGTCACAAAAATGGTCCGAGGGGCAGTGTCAGTGCTTAGAACTGTGCTGTAGGAAAGCAGTGGAGGGGTGGGAGAGGCTGCTGTAAAAGAGGACAAAGGAATAGAGCTTGTGTTCATTGGGTAGTAGAAGTGAAGCTTTGAAGGTACTTGAATTGATTCCAGTTCTTTGAGCAGAGGGTATGCACACATACATGCAGCACCTGAGTTCTTCAGCAGCAGCTGGCTCCTCTATGTAAAAGCTCACCTGACAACTGTGGATTCTTACCGTGATTTTACAGCTGCGGGAGGAGGAAGAAAAGCATCTTCAGTCTGAGCATTGTGTTCGTGACTTGAAGACTGCCTTGGATGATGAAGAAAGAGAAGCAATAACTTCTTCCCCGAAACTGCAGGACCTCTTGTTGCCATCTTCCAAGACTAATACCACTCTAAAACAACTGGAAGAACACGTGCAACAGTAAGAGAGTAACCCAGTGAAGCGAGGTGTCTGTCGCTTTGGGGGATTGGGTGGAAACAACGGGACAGTCAGTTGGATTTTGAAGGACACTTCTGCTGTGGATTCTGTTACTTAGCACAGTTTGTCTGGAACTGGATTTTCTGGTAATAAGACCCGTATTTGTTTTTAAGCCTTGAAATTGAAAACACCAGATTGGAAGCCACTGTCCAGCAACAAAGCAATAGGATTGAAGTCCTTCAGAGAGACCTGCAAGCCTCTGCCTCAGTAAGCTGGTCATAAATTTCCCTTTTTGTGACTCTTGAGCCTAGTTGCCTATTTCTGTGGGGAAACTGTAAGATGAAGTTTTCCTGGAGAGCCTAGGGGAGCTCAGTTTCTGCCTTCTCCTCAGTAGAGGCTGCTCAGAGAGCAGCCTGGTCCTTTCCCCAGCTGCTACAAAAGCCCTGAGGGTATTTGCTGTGCTGGACACTAGAGCAATTCTTAGATTATAAATTATGAGTTTCACCATGAGCTCCAAGGGACCCAGAAGTATTGCTCCCAGAAGTGTCTCACAAATTTTTAAGTAGTTGTGAAGTTTCTTCTTTCTGTCAGGGAATCTTTCAAGTGTTTTCTATGCTCGTTTCCAGCAGATGATAAATGCAGTTATGATGGCCACCCTCTTTAGAGGTTTTCCCAGAATTCACTGCCTTTAGATCACGCTGAGTTTCCTTTTCTTTTTTTTTTTCTGTGTACAGGTTGGTGAACTTTCCCAGCAGCTGGACATGGAGCCTAAAACAGGCATGCAGCTAGAGGCCCAAAACCAGACTTTGCGAGAAGAGCTGTCCACTCTGCGTGGGAATTGTGAAAAACTGGAGAAGAGCAAATGCCAGCTGCAAGAAGAAGTGACAAAAGTCCATCATCATTTGGAGACTTTCGTGCTGGATGGCAGCCAAACAGCACAATGTAAAAGAGAGGTGGAAGAACGAGCTGACCAGGAAATAAGTCAAAAGCTACAAGACGTCAGTCTCGTTCTGCAAGTAAGTGAATTTCTCACCAGTGTCCACAGGCACTACGTAAAACCTCTGTTGTGGCCATCGGTTTGGGTATTTTTCTTTTGCTCCTGTATTCTGTGTGTTAGCTTCTGCCTTTCCTGAAGGCAGTGGGAGAAGGCAATATGGTTGGGCAGGAGGGCTGTCACGGGTGTGTGATGTGCCGGCAGGTCCCTGAATCAAAAGCCTGCCCAAGGCAGATTCCCACTTTGCAGTGCTTGGGGGTATCTCTGTCCGCTGGCCTGGTTCTCGCTGCTCATCCTTCAATGGGTTTTGCAACTGCCAGCTGTCATGGCCAGACCTACAGGTGCTGCTTTGTCCTTGTAGGGGGGGAAAGTGCTCAGAAAAGGAGTCACTGAAATTCCAGGGGTGGGGGTGAGGGGGTGGAGGTGGGGGATGCTCTTATTGTCTTTGAGGAATCCTTTTCGATATACCCTGCCCTACAGATACAGTGTCTCTTCATTAGGAGCTTTGAATAAGTGTGCTGATTTGGGCTTCTTTCCCAATGAAAAGAATTATTTGCCGTGGTAGCTCCTGGGTTCTGCCTTGGTTGCTGCTGGTAGTGAGGAGGCACAGCTGCCTCTCTGAGTAAGGCTGGGCCCTTGAAACAGGATGCGTGCAATTTTCTGCTGGGCAGAGCTCTCTTTTTCTTGTGGTGGTTGAAGGTGCACTGTCTCCTTCAGGCACAGGCAGCCTCCCAGGCTCCATTAGGACAAAACGGAGACAGTCATTGCGATTCAGTGAGAATCCAGTTAGAAGAAAGAATTAGAGATCTCAAAAGTGAACTGGACAGGGTAAAAAAAACCCAACAAGAGAGTGCTTCTCGTAAAGAAGCAATGCGAGGAGAAATGGAAATGTACAAAGACCTGTATCTGGAGGAATTGAAAACTAGAAGATGCCTAGACAAGAAAGTGGAAAGGTAAGTCCATGCTTTTTTGGAGTGGTAATAAGAGACTCCTTTTTCTTCATGCATTTTCCTTCTAAATGCATTGTCTACATCTCACCAGCATTATTGCCCTACATTGGCCAACAGGGTCTGGTGTAGTTGCCAAGACACTCTCCTTGATATTTGAAAAGTCGTGGCAGTCGGGTGAAGTCCCAGGTGATGGGAAAAAGGGAAACCCATTGTACCCATCTTTGAAATGGGTAGGAAGGAGGGCCCTGGTAACTGCCAACCTGTCTGCCTCCCCTCTGTGCCTGGGAAGGTCATGGAAAAGATCCTTCTAGAAGCTATGTCAAGGCACATGGATGACAGGGAGGTGATCTGAAGCACCAGCACAGGACTGATGTCCTGAGGGACGTTGGTGAGACCCCACCTGGAGTGCTGCATCCAGCTCTGGGGTCCTCAGCAAAGCAAGGACCTCCACCTGTTGGAGTGAGTCCAGAGGAGGCCACCAAGGTGGTTAGAAAGATGGAGCACCTCTCCTATGAGGAAAGGCTGGGGCAATTGCAATACTTCAGCCTGGAAAAGAGAAGGCTTTGGGCTGACCTAATTGTGGCCTTTCAGTACTTGAAGGGAACCTACCACAAGGATGAAAAGAGTGCATTTAAAAGAGCATGTAGTGAGAGGACAAGGGGGGGGGAATGTCTTCAAACGGAAAGACAGTAGGTTTAGGTTTGATACTAGGAAGAAATTGGTTGCTGTGAGGGTGGTGAGGAACTGCAACAGGTTGCCCAGAGAAGCTGTGGATGCCCCATCCCTGGAAGTGTTCAAGGCCAGGTTGGATGGAGCTCTGAACAACCTGGTCTCATGGAAGGTGTCCCAGCCCACAGCAGGAGGCTTGGAACGAGATGATCTTTAAGGTCCCTGCCAAGCCAAGCCATTCTATGCTTCTCTGATGTCTGTGCTGCTTATGTGAGACTGTGGGGAAAAGGCTGGTTCTTCCTGTGTTTCATGGTTTTCTTAACTAATTTGCTGTGCAGGTTGGAAAAGCTTCTGAGGGTAGATAGGAGGAAACTCAGGGCTAATGAAGAGAAAGAAACCCAGTCCCAGCTGGAAGAAATGAAGAACAGATATTCTGAAAAGGTCAAGGAAGTGGATAGATTACGAACAGAGGTGAGCTGCGCTTTGGGTGGGGTTTTTTGGTTGTGATGTTACTTCTTCTGAAACCTGGGAGATGCTTTCCGTATATTTCTTGTCATGTTGATGATTTTTTTTTCCTTGGCTGCATTTTGGATGTGATGGGCTTTTCTTAATGCTCCTTCTGCTGTTACAGTAGTAGATGACTATAATACGGAGGTAGTTATCACTATGGGTAAAGATGCAAATGTAAGGGCAAAGCAGTAGGTGTAAGGGCTCATGGAGGCCAGGCTGTCTTGCAGAGGAAGGGCAAGCCAAGAGTGGCAGCCAGCCTGGCAGGGTGCATGACCTCACCGGCCAGGGAGCCCTCCCACAGGCCCTCAGCAAGAAGAGCAGAACAGGTCTGCTGACAGTAAGCGGGGTCAGCCAAGAGTGCAGATCCCCTGGCTGGGCCTTAGGGATGGGCAGGTCTGCCATCCTTGCAGGACATCACGTCCATGGGCTGAGAGCAGTGGGGCCCAGCTCAGGCCTGGCTGCAGCTTGAGGGAGGCTGTGACAGCGTCATCTGGGTCTGACAGATGAATTCCTGCCCTGGAAGAGAGGGGAGGAACACCGCTGTCACTCGCAGGGCACAATCAGCCCCTGAGCCCTGTCTCAGGCGTGAGCTGAGCAGGAGGCGCTTGACGTTTTGCTTTTCTCAACAGTGTTGTTGCTGCCCAGGGCACAATGAGGACAGGTGCCTCCCAGGGGAAAATCTGTAACTGATTGCTCACGGGTAGCTCTTTCAGCCCATCTTGTCACAGGGACTCAGAAGGACTGTTCCCAGCAGTGCTTTTGAGGCTGCTCTGCCTGTGCAGTAGTGGCATGTAACCTTTTATTTCCTTCTCCGCTCCTTACTCAGATTCGTTGCTAAAGTGGCCATCTTTCAGAGCTACACTTGGGTTTGGAAGGCATCACTGTAGAATCACTTACTGCCTTTGCAGTGATTCCTTTTGAGTCCAGAAGCTTGTAGCATTTTTGCATGAGGAACTCCAAAAGGATGGGAACCTGAGGAATGCTGAGACAAATGAGGTGAAAGCTCTTCTGGCTGGAAAAGAAGAGCCTGGTTGCACTTTGTTTCTAGTCCCGAGCCAGCAGATGATGAATATAGTCTCCCTGGCCACCCCCTTTTGGGGTTTCCACAGAATTCACTGCCTTTACATCACGCTGACTTCCTGTTTTCTTCTTTCTGTCTGCAGGTTGCTGAACTTTCCCAGCAGCTGGACAGGGAAAGTAAAAAGTGCACGCAGCTGGAAGCCAAAAATCAGGATTTGCAAGAAGAGCTGTCTATCCTGCGTGGGAAGTGCAAAAACCTGGAGACGGACAAATGCCAGCTGCAAGAAGAGCTGGCAAAAGTCCAGCACCATTTGGAGACTAACATGGTGGATCGCACCCAACTAGAACAATGTAAAAGAGAGGCGGAAGAACGAGCAGACCACGAAATAAGACAGAAACTCCAACAAGTCAATGAGTTTTTGCAAGTAAGTGAATTTCTCACCAGTGTCCACAGGCGCTACGTAAAACCTCTGTTGTGGCCATCGGTTTGGGTATTTTTCTTTTGCTCCTGTATTCTGTGTGTTAGCTTCTGCCTTTCCTGAAGGCAGTGGGAGAAGGCAATATGGTTGGGCAGGAGGGCTGTCACGGGTGTGTGATGTGCCGGCAGGTCCCTGAATCAAAAGCCTGCCCAAGGCAGATTCCCACTTTGCAGTGCTTGGGGGTATCTCTGTCCGCTGGCCTGGTTCTCGCTGCTCATCCTTCAATGGGTTTTGCAACTGCCAGCTGTCATGGCCAGACCTACAGGTGCTGCTTTGTCCTTGTAGGGGGGAAAGTGCTCAGAAAAGGAGTCACTGAAGTTGTGGAGGTGGGAGATCCTCCTGTTGTCTTTGAGGAATCCTTTTCCATATGCCCTGTCCTACAGAGAGAGTGTCCTTTCATTAGTAGCTTTGTATAATAGTAGCTCCAGGGTTCTGCTTTCATTGCTGCTGGTAGTGAGGAGGCACAGCTGCCTCTCTGAGTAAAGCCTTGAAATTGGGTACATGCAATTTTCTGCTGGAGAGAGTTCTCTTTTGCTTGTGGTGATTGAAGGTGCACTGTCTCCTTCAGGCACAGGCAGCCTCCCAGGACAGATTAGAACAAATCAGAACCAGTCATTTAGACTCACTGAAAAAACAGCTAGAAGACAGAATTAGAGATCTTGAACGTGCACTGCGAAGGATAAAAAGCGAGCAACCAGAAAGACCTTTTCAAAAAGAATCCACCCAGGCAGAAGTGGAAATGTACAAAGAGCTCTATCTGGTGGAAGCAAAAACCAGAAAAAGCCTAGCCAAGAAACTGGAAAGGTAAGTCCATGCTCTTCTGGACTGGTAATAACAGACTCCTTTTTCCTCGTGCATTTTCCTTCTAAAATCCCTTTTTTACGTCTCGCCAGCATGATGTGTGAAAGCAGAACAGGGCATATTTGTGGGGAAAGTCCCTTAAGACCCTTCCCTTCATCAGACCTGTCTTCCTTTCTCTTTAAGAGTTCCAGCAGGAACACCACAGTAGCGCCATTATGGCATTATTGGTGTCTTTTTCGAGTTGATGTTGTTCTAGCAGGCAGTCTTTTTGCCAATCTCTAATCTCCTCATCCTGTGTGGGACAGAAAAGATGAATCTTGTGCCCTTTACTGTTTGAATAAGGAGAGAAGCCTCTCGGAGAACAGAGTTGGATTCTGTGCACCAAAAATAAGAACGCTCTTTCTTGGCTTCTGTTTTGGCAGCGGGTCTGAGGTTTGAGCTTTCCTTGAGAAGGCCAGGGTAGGCCAGCGTTCTTATGGAGGTGACACTTGCTGCTCCTTGCACTTAGTGTGATTTCGTAGAAACAGGCCCTCTGAACGAGCCCAGATCAAAGGATGTGCTTGTTTTGGACGCTCTTAATGCCCTTGGCTTTTAGAAGTCGAGTAGTAGTCAAGGACGTGGAGGGTAACTCTGCAAAAGCCTTACTGCCAAAGATGACTCTCTGTGTGCTTCTGAATGTTTCAGAGCTGATGAGAGACTTGCAGAGGCCGACATCAAGCTCTTTTTGGAGCGCCATAGAAGCAAATCTGCAGTCACAAGCAGCGCTGTCAGCGGACATCTGGCTGCAAGTCCACTTCTGGATCCAGCTGGCCTGGGATATCTTGGCAACCACTTGGGACTGAACAGAAGTCTGGGTTTCAGAACACCACCCAGACATCTGTGGTAAAGCCGAAGATTTTAGGACATCAGGTTTGTACAAATTTTCCAGAGCGGTCAAAGGCCAAAAAATATTGAAATCGAAGCAATGAGCTGTGTAACTATATTCTTTTTCAAGACAAACTGTGGTAAAGAGCACTGTGGGGCACGAACCCCCCATCTAAGTTCCACACTAAATTTACATGTATGGTATGTGTGACCTATTTCAAGTGGCTAATGTCACCATGAGTGCCAAATGCCAGCAGACATCTGTGAGACCCCATTTTCTTCATCATTGATCTTTGTTCTAGCAGTTTCTTCACTGGACCTTGCTTTAATATGTTACTATGGATAGGAGGCATTTGTTCCTGTAGTTCCTGCTACGTCTTACTACATGAAACAGCAGAACTACCTACTCCTTGGGAAGTCTTCACAGCCTTCTAATTGTGCAGCAATGCTGCAACCTCTGCAATAGCACTGGTCCAAGTATGCCCTGTAATCAGCAGTCAGTGGGATAGCGCATCCCTTCCAGAATGCAGAGCATTATACCAGGAGACGTGGAAACCACACACCAGTAGTTGTAATCAGTGGGACAGCCACGTAGCATGGGACTGAGGCATGGCCAAGCTTCTCTGTTGAGTTAGCGTGTTTAGTTGTTGGATGAATGTGAGAAGCATTTGTTCACTTTGAAGTCCATCTCAGTTCACTGGTCCCCTCACCTCCATTGGAAAGAACCCATTTCAACAAGGTGTCTACATACAGCACCTGGTTGAAGACAAAAACACCAAGGAGATGAAAAGGGGCCAAGCAGCGTAGGTAATGCGTAGCAGCGGCAGTTACAGACAGGAACTTTTCTGTACCGCTGTGAACGCGTTTTTGAGGGCAGAGGCGTGGACAGGCATTACGGAAAGAACTCGTGAGGTAATTAGTGCTGTACCATCTGCAGGGTTTATTCTGCAGGCAAGCACTAGAAAGGAAGCACACTTCAGGGACCCAATGCAAAAGGGAGAAAAGGAGAAGACCAGGAGGGGCAGGGAGCACGGAACAAGTGAGGGAAAGAAAGGACAGAGAGATGGCAGCAAGATGTTAAAAGAAGGAAAAGGCAAAGGAGGAAACCATTCCTGTTCGAGGAAAAAAGCTGCCCTACTTGAAAAGAAAAGAGTTGACAGCTGTGTCTTTTTTGAAAAAGAGCAGGGAAAACAGATAGTGAAGGGAAGGACAGTGGGAGTACCCAGTGCTTCCTAAAACTGAATTACAGCAACAGTCTTCAGCTCGCCCTTTCCATTGTGATTTTCCAGAAGAAAACTCTGGGCATCTCAAAGTTTTGTCAGTATTAAGACAGAAACCTTCACTGCTTTCCTAGCTTCCCTGAAGGATGTTACAGAAATTAAATATTTCTACAGGTTATTTCATGGCTCATTGTTTTATCCAGTTGCTAATTTATGCAGATGTGCAGTTCAAATCGCTATACAGGCTGCTTCAACGCTTTGCAACAACTGCTTCCTAGATCTACTTGTGGAAAACAGTTGAGTTGATTCCAAGAAAAGAATGCACTAGGTCTGAGGATGGTGATACTGTTCTCACTCAGCGTCCTGACTGCAACAGCACCCATACAGTTCCTTTTCAGGCCACGTCTGTCTCACAGCCTTGAGCGTACTCTCAAGGAAGTTGATGAACAACTACGTATGACATTTCCCCAGCCTTCAGTGACTGAGGTCTGGAGGGGTTTTGTTTCTTAGTTTGGGGGCTTGCTTCGATCCCAACATTTCTCCTTCCTATTGCATTTTTTTTGGTAGGACTTAGTCCCCTGAAGTTCTCTCTGACCTTGACTGCAACCTCTGGAGACTTTTAGTTTGTTGTCAACAGAGGAGCTGAGGATAGTTCACTCTCACTATACACAGTTTGTCTTCTCAGGATTTGCTTCAAACTCTACTACCATATCAAGTTCTAAAGTTTTCTTCCTCGAAGGGGTGTGTGCAAAACAATGGCTTAATCAACTGAAATCTTACCTCTTAACTCTGTAAATACTACCTCTTAACTGTGTATTTTCTGTATAATTCTAGGCACGACAGGAACGGGATGCAAAAATCGCTAGAGACCTTCAACGAGGTAATGTGTCATTATGTTAGGAGGGTTTTTAAGGAAAAAGGTGACTATTTCTAGCTCTTGACAGCTCTCGAGCCATTTTTATCAAGTTCCTCTGATAAGTATGTTTTTGGGGTTTTTTTTCTGCTAGCCTTCCAGTTGAGACTTGAATGTGAAAACTTCCTGCTTACCAAAATGTTGCGTACAATGTTATGCAGTTGCCTGGAAAAAGCCAAGCGCAAAGAAACCCTTGGCTTAAGCTGAAGTTGCCCTTCACTAGAGTTCATCTCAAGCACAAACAGCAAAGCAGCCAAGAGATAAGTATAAGCTTCAGCCATCACTTCCCCTCCCATGCACACCGATGGCATTCAGCACTAAACCGCACCATACCCATTCTTTGCGGTTGGTTCCTGATTTTGGCTACGATTCTATGATTCATGGCTTGTCTTGGTAGCTTAGGGGGTGCAGTCTTTTTTGGAATAAGCAAGAAGATCAGTGACAAAAAATAATCTGCCTTTAGGAAAAGAGTATTCAGTACTTTTTTGGCAAATATCCGTTCAGTGCTTGCCATACATAGCATAAAACATGCTGTAGAATTTGAGGCCAGGTGTCCCAAGAGGAAATGCACCTGTTCCATGGGAATTTGTTCCTCCAGAGTTACTGCTTTGTAGTGCCTGGTGCTGTGTAGTAGTAGTAGTGTGCCAATAAATCACTGGTTTGAACATAAAAGGAAAGCAGAGACTTCGGGTTGAAGAGGTCTACAGGGGGCTGTTTAGCACAGGAGTCATTTGTGGATTGCCTGAAGGTGTTCAGTGTGTAGCCCCCGGAATGTCTTCCACTTGCTTTAGAAATGCTGTTGTCGGATAAGCAATTGTGGAAAAAATGGGTTTCTTCCTTTGCACCTAGCCCTTCCATTGTTATGTTCCCTTGGAAATTTTAAAGTCTCTGTCTGGATTGCAGTCTCTTGTGTTGCCTGTCATGTCCTTGCCTTATTTTGCCCTGTCTGCTGTAAAAGTAACACCAGGAATCTTGTCAATTTTCCCGCCAGCCACTGCTAAACTTACAAGGGGATCTGCTGGATCTTCAAAAAATCTTCATGTGGACCACGGACGCGGTCCCTGTGGCAATAACAGGTTTGCCACTCTCTGGATGAGGGTGTAAAAAATGGCTCCTTTAGGGAGGTGGGTTAAGGCTTATATAAGGTAGGGGTAGAATTTGCTAGAAGAAAGGGAGGGACTAGGGCGGAGCATGCAAAGTGTAACTATATAAGGGAAAAAGGGGGTAGGGATTATCCTTTTTAGGGAAAGGGTGGCCATAAAAGGAAATACTGCAATGCAGCAAACTTTGGCCAATCAGGGAGTGGGGCCTAAGGATACAGAAATCAAGGGCATTTTTCATACAACAATTTCAGGGTACAAACAAGGGAAAAACTACAATAAATGTTTAGACGCAACTGTAAAACTCGAAACGCATTGGGTCTGAACTCCTTGACAATTTCATACTGGGGTTTCATCCTCTGGAGGGTCACACATTTCTTCTTGTTTTCTCCAGCTTTCATATTCAGCAATGTCCTCACTCCCGACAGACCAGGATCCCCTTTCCAGAGTAATGGAGGAGCACCGTGATTCTTTAATCAAAAATTACCGGATTTGAATGAAATGCTATAGAGAGGCTCTGGAAATCCTTCAGTGTTCACAGTGAGTCTATGGTTTCCCATCCCCCACTTCAGATGTAAAAACATGTTCCTTGCAGTTGGAATGTAAACTCATAAACTCTATTAAATGGATGTCAAGCACATTGCACTTACCTGTTGGTTTACTGATGCATAGCTGGTGTCTTGGCTTCTTATGCACTCACAATAAGAACCACATCCATTTTTTCTGCCGAGCAGATTGCTGATCTTGATTCTTGAGCATGAAAGAGCTCAAATCCTCGGAGCCATCATAGTGATTCAGCGAGAAAACAGAAGAAAGAAGTAGAGATCTCAAAAGTCAATTGGACAGGACAAAAAACACCCAGCAAGACAGACCTCTTCAAAAAGAATCCACCCAGGCAGAAGTGGAAATGTACAAAGAGCTCTATCTGGCGGAAGCGAAAACCAGAAAAAGCCTAGCCAAGAAACTGGAAAGGTAAGTCCATGCTCTTCTGGACTGGTAATAACAGACTCCTTTTTCCTCGTGCATTTTCCTTCTAAAATCCCTTTTTTACGTCTCGCCAGCATGATGTGTGAAAGCAGAACAGGGCATATTTGTGGGGAAAGTCCCTTAAGACCCTTCCCTTCATCAGACCTGTCTTCCTTTCTCTTTAAGAGTTCCAGTAGTAACACCACAGTAGCGCCATTATGGCATTATTGGTGTCTTTTTCGAGTTGATGTTGTTCTAGCAGGCAGTCTTTTTGCCAGTCTCTAATCTCCTCATCCTGTGTGGGACAGAAAAGATGAATCTTGTGCCCTTTACTGTTTGAATAAGGAGAGAAGCCTCTCGGAGAACAGAGTTGGATTCTGTGCACCAAAAATAAGAACGCTCTTTCTTGGCTTCTGTTTTGGCAGCGGGTCTGAGGTTTGAGCTTTCCTTGAGAAGGCCAGGGTAGGCCAGCGTTCTTATGGAGGTGACACTTGCTGCTCCTTGCACTTAGTGTGATTTCGTAGAAACAGGCCCTCTGAACGAGCCCAGATCAAAGGATGTGCTTGTTTTGGACGCTCTTAATGCCCTTGGCTTTTAGAAGTCGAGTAGTAGTCAAGGACGTGGAGGGTAACTTTGCAAAAGCCTTACTGCCAAAGATGACTCTCTGTGTGCTTCTGAATGTTTCAGAGCTGATGAGAGACTTGCAGAGGCCAACACCAAGTTCCTTTTGGAGCGCCATAGAAGCAAATCTGCAATCACAAGCAGCGCTGTCAGCGGACATCTGGCTGCAAGTCCACTTCTGTATTCAACTGGCGTGGGACATCTTGGGAACAGTTTGGGACTGAACAGAAGTCTGGGTCTCAGAACACCACCCAGACATCTGTGGTAAAGCCGAAGACTTTAGGTCATCTGTAGCAATCCGAAACTCGGATATCAGCACAAAAGGATTATGTAGCAGGCCATGGACAACAGGGGCTGAAAGAAATCCCACCACCTGAGGATCACATGCTTCTTCACAAGACCTGCTGATATTTAACTATGTTGATCGACCTGGCTCCTGCAGCAAGATATGGAAAGACTTTGTGATGATGATATCAGACTACTCCCTTTGTTCCTCTAGTTAGCATAATCCATCCCCAACTTAGCATAATCCATCCTCCTCATTAACATGTCCGGCCCCCGAGACCCTTAAATTGTGAGATGCGTGTTCAATAAAGATTCCAGTTTTCACCCCCAAACCTGGGATCGATTAGTTATTGACTTCCTACAGTCATCAGGTTTGTACAAATTTTCCAGAGCGGTCAAAAGCCAAAAAATATTGAAATCAAAGCAATGAACTGTGTAACTACATTCTTTTACAAGACAAACTGTGGTAAAGAGCACTGTGGGGCACGAACCCCGCACCTAAGTTCTACACTAAATTTACATGTATGGTATGTGTGACCTATTTCAAGTGGCTAATGTCACCATGAGTGCCAAATGCCAGCAGACATCTGTGAGACCCCTTTTTCTTCATCATTGATCTTTGTTCTAGCAGTTTCTTCACTGGACCTTGCTTTAATATGTTACTATGGATAGGAGGCATTTGTTCCTGTAGTTCCTGCTACGTCTTACTACATGAAACAGCAGAACTACCTACTCCTTGGGAAGTCTTCACGGCCTTCTAATTGTGCAGCAATGCTGCAACCTCTGCAATAGCACTGGTCCAAGTATGCCCTGTAATCAGCAGTCAGTGGGATAGCGCATCCCTTCCAGAATGCAGAGCATTATACCAGGAGACGGGGAAACCACACACCAGTAGTTGTAATCAGTGGGACAGCCACGTAGCATGGGACTGAGGCATGGCCAAGCTTCTCTGTTGAGTTAGCGTGTTTAGTTGTTGGATGAATGTGAGAAGCATTTGTTCACTTTGAAGTCCATCTCAGTTCACTGGTCCCCTCACCTCCATTGGAAAGAACCCATTTCAACAAGGTGTCTACATACAGCACCTGGTTGAAGACAAAAACACCAAGGAGATGAAAAGGGGCCAAGCAGCGTAGGTAATGCGTAGCAGCGGCAGTTACAGACAGGAACTTTTCTGTACCGCTGTGAACGCGTTTTTGAGGGCAGAGGCGTGGACAGGCATTACGGAAAGAACTCATGAGGTAATTAGTGCTGTACCATCTGCAGGGTTTATTCTGCAGGCAAGCACTAGAAAGGAAGCAAACTTCAGGGACCCAATGCAAAAGGGAGAAAAGAAGACCAGGAGGGGCAGGGAGCCCAGAACAGCCTTGAGCGTACTCTCAAGGAAGTTGATGAATAACTATGTATGACATTTCCCCCATTCTTCAATTAATGATGTAATTAAGTGCTCCCCTCTAGTGATCCAGCCTTTATTTTCAAGTTTCTGTCATAAGTAGGTTTTTGGGGTTTTTTTCTGCTAGCCTTTCAGTTGAGACTTGAATGTGAAAACTTCCTGCTTACCAAAATGTTGCGTACAATGTTATGCAGTTGCCTGGAAAAAGCCAAGCGCAAAGAAACCCTTGGCTTAAGCTGAAGTTGCCCTTCACTAGAGTTCATCTCAAGCACAAACAGCAAAGCAGCCAAGAGATAAGTATAAGCTTCAGCCATCACTTCCCGTCCCATGTACACCGATGGCATTCAGCACTAAACTGTACCATACCCGTTCTCTGCTGTTGGTTCTTCATTTTTGCTATGATTCTGTGATTCATGGCTTGTCTTGATAGCTTAGGTGGTGCAGTCTTTTTGGAATAAGCAAGAAGATCAGTAACAAAAGCTAACTTTTTTTTAGGAAAAGATTATTAAGTACTGTTCAGGCAAATATGAGTTCAATTTAGTTTGAAGATATCTTCAGGGGTCTAAGTTTAGCACAGGAGTCATTTGTGGATTGCCTGAAGGTGTTCAGTGTGTAGCCTCCAGAATGTCTTCCACTTGCTTTAGAAATGCTGTTGACGGATAAGCAATTGTGGAAAAAATGGGTTTCTTCCTTTGCACCTAGCCCTTCCGTTGTTATGTTCCCTTGGAAATTTTAAAGCCTCTGTCTGGATTGCAGTCTCTTGTGTTGCCTGTCATGTCCTTGCCTTATTTTGCCCTGTCTGCTGTAAAAGAAACACCAGGAATCTTGTCAGTTTTTTTCTGCAGCTACTGTTGAACTTGAAAGGGGATCTGCTGGATCTTCAAAAAATCTTCACGTGGACCAGGATCCCCTTTCCTAGAGTAATGGAGGAGCACCATGATTCTTCAACCAAAAATTACCGGAGTTGAATGAAATGCTATAGAGAGGCTCTGGAAATCATTCAGTGTTCACAGTGAGTCTATGGTTTCCCATCCCCCCGCTTCAGATGTGAAAACATGTTCCTTGCAGTCGGAATGTAAACTCATAAACTCTAATAAATGGATGTGTCCTAGTTAGAACAGCTGGGACCAGTTCATCACTGCATGGGTGTAACCCAAAACTGTGTATTCTATAGCCTTCCATGCCATTTCCCAGAAACTGTTATCAATAGACTATTTACACCCTCTGCCCAGAACAGCCTGACTCCTCAGGCTATAAACTAGTTGTTAAGAGGCCTGCGAGATAGGAGGGTGCCTCCTGTCCTCACCCCCTGTGATGGTTTCACTCTAGGCCTTCCTGGAGACCAGCTTGTAACCAGGAAGGAACTAGGAAAGTGATCACGGAAGTATTCCATGCTATTCCTTTACGTAACTTGAGTTATAAATAAAGCCAGCAGGAGGGACCTCGCTCTCTTCCTTTCCGGCGAGGTTCGAGAACGGTGGGCCCCTGTCTCGGTCTGGCTTATCTGGAGCTGAGGCCTACAGTGACTGCTGTTACCTGCCACGCGTGAGGGGAGAGCGCTGGGCCGTGTCTGGCCATCCTGCTTGTTCAAAGGGAAGTGGTGAGATTTTGCTAATTTACCGTCAGTTGGCTGGTTGACTTGCTCGGTCTTTGTCCCTTTTTGTCCTCCCTTCTCCCTCCCCCTCTTCCCTTTTTGGGGAACTGTTTGGGATTTCTGGAGTTGTGGTGTATAGTATTCTCATTGTATATATCTGTCTCATATGTAAAATATATATATATATATTTGCTATAGCTTTGGCTGCTTAAGTCATTTCTTTTCTCTTCCCTCTCTGGGAAGCAGGTCCTTGTTGTCGAGTTTCGGGGACTTGGTGGGAAGCCAGCTCGAAACTTGCACACCCCCTTTGTGGAACTCCCCACCCTGAGGGAAATACTGGGCATTCCTGCCTGAACTGGAGAATATATAATCTTGGAGTCTTGGAACTTTTGCAACCACTCACGGGATCCAGAGGAAGACTGCAGACCACCGCTCTCAACCAAACTGCAGACCACCACTCTCGACTGGACTGCAGACCACCACTCTCAACCGGACTGCAATCACCACTTTTCAACCACGCTGCAACCATCACTCTCGACCAGACTGCAATCACCACTCTTGACCAGACTGCAACAGCACTCTCACCAACAGGTTTTCCCCCCTCCTTTTACTTTGGACTCAGGGGGCCCAAAGAACACCACTCTGTTCATGCCCCAGGGTGCTGGGTTATACATTTGGGTTTTGTGGGTTAAAACCAATTGTTTGTCTGTATAATCGTACTTATTGTATTATTTTATTAAATTGTTATTCTGACTTATAATCTCTCTTTTGAGTTGAGTTCATTTCCTCTGCTGGTTTACCTTTAAACCAGCACAGGATGTCAAGCACATTGCACTTAACTGTTGGTTTATTGATGCATAGCTGGTTTCTTATGCACTCACAAAAAGAACCACATCCATTTTTTCTGCCTAGCAGATTGATTGATCTTGATTCTTGAGCTTTACAAAACTGTCTAAATTGTTTCTTAGTACAGTAGATGCATTAGCATTCCATTTGTTCAGCTAATTCATTTCACTCAATGTGTTTAGAGTGTTACCAATGTTATTGTAGTACTTAGGGATCTGTTCGAGACCTGAGGTAGAGAAGAACCACCATTTCTAGGTCCCGCTGGGAAGCAGCCAGCTATGGAAGTCCACCTAACCAGTCCTCATCACCTCAAAAGCATGAAGACAGGCCTTACTAATTTGACAAGTTACCGTCTACACATACACCAAAGTAGGCTTGGCAAAAGCATTAATTAAAATATTAAATTAATGTTCTACCTCTTCTCCAGGCGAACCCCTTCACAGTTATGTGTATTAGTGAATGTATGGGCTGCAAAACTCAAATGCCCTTTGGAAGACAACAATTTTAATCAAACAGTAAATTGCACCTGTTCTTCACATGATTGAGAATGAGAGCTCTGCTAAGGAGCAACAGTACTGTAAACTCACAATAAATCCATTTGACATAAGAAGCAGCAATGAGATCTGTGACAATGTGTAAGCTGATGAAATGTGGCTGCTTAGTACTTTGGTCAAAGACTGCAATACCTGTGCAAATCCCCTGCATTTGTATTTTGTTTTAGCATTGTTTTCTTTTTGTCTGATGCTGGTTTGATTTTAAATATCGAGTACACAAAATTATTTCAGAAAGTCTCAGCCTCTCAAGAAATTGAAACTAGTTTCAACTTGGAAAAAAGCTAATGATCTGTATGTGAGGGTCACATAAAAACCATTTACCAACTGGAGCTTTCAGGGCACTTTACTAGGAACAATCATGGTTCTCTCCCTCAATACCAAGTGAAAATGATGTCTAAACCTGTTCCAAACTCAAATTTATCAACATCTGAAACACAGATGGCACAAAGTGTAAGCACAACAAAACATTTCAGCAGACAACAAAGTGAGTAATATATACAATGTTAACTTTCTGCCTACTCTGTTATTTGTATAGTTGTCTACTGCTGGAATGATGACGGCTCCCATACTTCTCCATCAGAATTTTTCTCACAAGTTATCCATGCTCATGAAACCCTCTGGGCAGGGATATGATATGTGCACTGTAGACTCAGAATAACCCATCTCTGACATCTGCTGTATGGATGCACCAAACCCAACCATAGCTCTGACCCTACAATGCATTTTAGCTCAAATAGTTTCATTATCATAACTGGAATCACAGATACATTTCCTTCTGAAGAAGTATGTACAGTCTTCATGCAATTGCATTCTGAACATTTAGCACTTTTCAGGATGAGCAACAGACTGGAAAGAAAAATTAGTGCTGCCATCATTGCTGCCATAAATAAAACTTTCTAATTGATTGATTGGCATTGTTTTGCCTTAATTTAGCCCAAGGACGTATCCCAAATACATCTACCTCAGAGCACCCAGTCCGAGACTGCCCTCTTGAGACCTGAAATTTTGTGGCTATCCCAGAGCAGGCAGCTCAGGACTGCTGTCTCG
This sequence comes from Pipra filicauda, assembly GCF_003945595.2. Classification (NCBI taxonomy): domain Eukaryota; kingdom Metazoa; phylum Chordata; class Aves; order Passeriformes; family Pipridae; genus Pipra; species Pipra filicauda. Next base: position 4,200,278 of record NW_024103585.1, read on the forward strand.
GGACCCAACAGCACTGCTCAGCAATAACAAAAACATTTCTGTTTGATGGTAATACATCACTGTGTTCAGCACAAACCCAAAACACAGCCCCATACCAGCTACTGTGAAGAAAATTAATTCTATCCGAGCCAAAACCAGCACAATAACATATTGATATTTTGGCTGTTGCTGAGCAGCACTTACCAAAAGTCAGGGACTTTTGAGTGTCTTATGCCATGCCAAGAGAGGAGCTGCACAAAAAGCTGGGAGGAAGCGTAGCTGGGACAGCTGACCCAAACTGGTCAAAGGGATATTCCACAACATAGAAATAGAAACTGGGGGAAGTTAGACAGGATGGGCATCAACCAGTGGGTGGTGAGCAATTGTATTGTACATCACTTGTTTCTCTTGGGTTTTATTTTTCCTTTCTGTCTTTTTAAAATTACAATTCTTCTTACTATTTCTTGTTTTGTTTCAATTCTTAAACTGCTCTGATCTGAACCCAAGAGTTAGGGTTTTTTATTAATTCTTTAAATTCTCCTCCCAATCCCACTGTGGGCAAGTGAGGTGCAGGGGGTAGTGATCAAGCAGCTGTGGTACCTCGGTGTCTGGGGTTAGACCACCATGTTTGGAAATTGAAATCAATTTTCAATGCATCACAGTCCTACTTTTAGCAGACATTTATTGCTTTCTTATGGTTTATAATTTCTAAGTAGTTTAATTAAAAGAAGGAAGACAAAAGTTTTATTTTGCATTTTTGTCAATTAAGATGTAACCAAACCTAACAAATCCAATTACGGCCTACCTGGCTCCACAATAACACACTGAGTTAATTTTATGATAGCTGTATATTGGTTGCCCAAAAAACGTGAGTCAGTGCATCTCTGCCATTCTGAATATGCTAATAAGTCCCTTCTTTTACACAATAACTCTTTTACTGTATTGAAAAGAAAAGAACATTTCTTGTTCATCAGTTAGAGGATGTCAAAAGAAATCCCTTCCACATTCTGAGCAGAAAGCTAGCTGTTAATCCTACCATGTGCATGTGTGCATGGGATATGGTGTGCCACCACTTGACTCAGCACTGACTGTAAAAGGCTTCAGAGGTGGCACACCAGAAACAGTCCCACAGTTGCAGCTCTCAGAGCAAAAGTTGTTGAAGTCACAGTCTGCAGCTGCATGTAACTATTCAGTCCTCTTCAAAGCCTCAGAGTTGGCAATGTCAAGAAGTGCAATCTTCCCAGACAGCTTTTCTGAGTTGTACCACCCCTTCTATAAATACAGCAGTTACAAAGCAGGTCTACTAAATCAGGTAATTAACACATGGTTATCACCCCAACAAGTCTTTACTGACACTTTTCCTTCCTGGTAAATAAAATATACTGGGTGATCTAATAGGGGGGAAAACAGATATTGGAAAAGGGGAATTTTAGACTGCCATTTTGTACCTCAGCCGTACAAAGATTGTGAGCTAAATTATCCAGCTACGGTGAATGACACTGAAGGAAAGGTGTACCTTCAGCAGACTAACCCAAATACCAAGGCTTATGCAACACTTAAGCCACACTTAAGCCCTATTTGGAAATCTTCCTGTGGTATACAGACTATCAGAGCATAAATGAAATATTTAATGCAGACAGGAAAAGAAACAGCAGTTACTAGATGATACTGAGAAAGCTACAGATAAGCTGCACAGAGCACACTGAACAGACAAAGCAACAGAATAGGAAATATCAACGCTTAAAAAAAGACAACAAAAAATCTAAAAGGCACTGTAAAAATAAAGTTAAAAATAGGAATGGATTAAAACTAAAACCAAACACTTGGATATCTTCAACAGCATCATGACCCAACAAGATTAAAGAAATCGTATGAACAAAGATCTATACAAACAACTGACAACTGGTTTAGTGATTGAATCTATTATTTATTTTGCAACTTTTTTTGGCTAATAATGAATGAACAGTTCCTGTTGTGCCTATATGACTCTTCGGCCTTATCAGCACTCCCTTATCTTAAAAGCGTGAAATCAAATTTTAGCCTAATCAGTTATCAAAGTTACTACCAACTAAATCTGATTCTAATCACAGGGGGGGTTACTGATACCATTCTGAAACATTTGACGTGGACTGTAGGGTCTCCTGGTCTTAGGCTGGGGAGTGACCTGTAAAACCAAAACTATTTGTGAACAAGCATGCGTCCACTTGAAAAAGGACTTGAGATGCAATACTTCCTTCTGAGAAGAGCATAGAGATGTCTTGTGTTTACTCCATGCTGCCATCTCGTAAATAAAAACTTGCCTTTCTTCTAAGACGTCTGGAAGAAAACAAATATATCCAGATTAAAAATGTATTTTGCTCTTCTTTTCTCCATTAAATGGTCAGCCTGATTACAGAGATACTCTCAAAATGGTTACTACTAGTAACTTCCCAATACTACTAGATTTTAGGTTTTTGAATCTACTTAGCTGTCATTTCAGCAAAAGGGTATTTTTCCATCTATTTATTGTGTATTATTAATTTAGCTCTTCTTTCTAGAGATCAGGTGTGAAAAAACAGAACACTGTTAATAGACTAATCAACTAAAGAAAGTGACCGTACATCAGTTACTGTGGTGTAAGAGAACACTGCCAGTAGCAAACACATTTGATAAAGCTGTGAAGACTCATTCTGCAAAGGAAAATGAAGGTTTTGATATCTGTACCATTATTAGTGATAAAGGAGAAAAAAATATTTCGAAGGGCTGAAGTGTCTCTCTAAAAAGTGGCACTGTCACACTGCAATATTCTCACTGCTAATCATAGTGAAATATGTTCCTTTGTTTGAATTAGGGTTTTTTGCCATCTCTCTTTTTTTTCAGAAATTCATATGAAAGCAGCAGTTCCTAAAGATAGCAGAGTGTTCTGGCAAGGTGTTCCATTAGCCAAATACGCTAGGTTCCTGTACCTTGGCATCACCCCCAAATCATATGGCATCTGCACTACCTAGGGGAATGACTGTACCAGTACCATATTGAGAATGATTCCCAACTTATCAACACAAAATATTTTGCTTTCTGTACCACCTTTTCATACAGATAGTGAGTGCGCACGCTTGTAGACTCCCATGTCGGTGCCGACAACCACATTTACTGGAAAGTAAGTTCTTTGTCTGTCATGGGTATTAAGGTAAATTCCCGGTATGATCATTCACAACTACCTGACAGTCACACTCCCAAGGCCAGAGGCTTTCACTGCTGGGATCGGAGCCCCTTCGCGGTGGGCGGCTCCAGTGTCTCGACGGGTGCCCCGCTTGACACCCATCCCTACAGACCCCCCTCTCACACAGTCCGACCAGGTTTCCTTACCGGTTCGACCCCAGGTTGTCCATAGCAAAGTCTCAGATGTCTCGTTCCACAAAGCCATTTATTCCTCTGCAGTAACACAGAAACAGCTCGAGCTGGTACCTCCGAGTAGGATACTCGCACAAGGGACCCCTGGGTCTTTATCCCCTCACAGTCTCCCCGCGCACACATCTCGGCTCCTGCACTCCTCTCCCTGTCCATCCACCTCGCCGGTGTCACTGGTCTTCATCTCCTTTGATATCCGACAGGTCGGCAATTCCCTGATCCTGCTGGGTCTCGCCGTGTCCATTCACCTGGCTGACGTCACCCCTCGTCGTGCCCTTTCTTATCCCGAAGGTTGGCAGTTCACGGCCCCTTGTCTCGGGCTCCCACCCAGAGCTCCATCTTCATTTCAATCTGCGGCTTGCGAGTCCAGCTACAGGGACCAGACTTACTCAACAATGGGTAAGGGACGTAGCGGGATGATGTCTGAAGTCCCCCTCCATCCCATTTCCTCCTGTATTAAGCCTTGCTGTTTGTTCCTTTGTCCCCCATTCACCCAATCCCAGCAGCAGCCCTCAAGGAGCACTAAAGACACCGGGACACGCATTTCACGGAATAACCACTTTGTCCCTTAATTCACCGCCTCCCGCGGCCGCGCCTGCGCGAGCCCTCCCGCCGCCACCGGACCGCGCCTGCGCCGGGCTCGCAGGGCGGGGGGTTCCGCGGGCAGCGAGCTGTGCCCTGTCCCTGCACCTTTTGCTGCTCTTGGCCCTGCCCCTGCTCCAGCTCTGCCCTGCCCCGCCCCTCTCGGCTCGTTCGCTCCGCAGCAGCCGCACCGAGTCGAGGCCGCTGTCGGGAGTTCTCCTCCCTTCCTCTCCCCTGTCCCTGCTCGGGGCCCGACACAGCCCGCCGGGTGCTTCCCTCGTCCCTGTCGCAAGATGAAGAGGATCTTCGGGTTCGGAAGGAAGAGGAAAGGACAGCCGCCGCCCGGCAGCGCCTCCCTGCCCTGCCCCGCCGGTGCCTACGAGCTCCGGCAGAAGGATCTGGGCAAGCTGCACCGTGCGGCCGCCAGCGGCGACCTGGCCCAGGTGCGGCAGGGACTGAGGAAATACGGCATCGACGGGCGGGACAAGGCGGAGCGGTAAGCGCGGGAGCCGCGGGGGTGGGCCGGGAGCCCCAGGTGCACCTACAGCAGCCCCCGGGAGCTCCCCGGCGCAGCGCCCTGGGAGGAACGGGAGGGCGGGCGCCGCAGCCGAGCGCAGCCCTCGGCTGGCTGTGGGAATCGGGCTTGTGTTGTCAGAAACCCTGTGAATTCGGCCGAGTTGGGAAGGACTTGTAATGCAGAATAAACATGATATTTATTGACGCTGCGTGCACAGTTGCCTTTTGTGACTGTGATGTGGCAGCCAAAGCCAGTCTGATTTTAGGTGGCAGTTAATTAGTTGTTTGCACTGAGGCTTTGGCTCAGCTAATCAGTACCTTGGATTGGAAGATCTGGTCAGTGACTTGCAGGAAAAGCTGCTGCTTCTGACAGTGCTGTTGTGTGAGTTTTTGAGTCACACACAGCAAGTATTTGGCAATTCTGTCTTCAGGAGAAGCCCTGGGCTGCAGCATAGTTCCTAATGATCTAACATAAGGGAATTGGCTGAAGTTTTGGAGTCTTGTATGTTACGACCCTTTAATACCTTTTCTAAAAAGGCTCGAAGTAAAAAGTTTTGTGATATTCTGAAGAGATGCTGGTTTTGGCAGGGTAGCTCAGCTTCTTAGGCTGCCTGTCCTGAAGGCTGGACTTGTGGTGACCAGCTCACTTATTGCCCTAAAAACACCTAGATTTGTAGAAGCAGGAAAGAGCATGGTAAATATCCACTTTGCTAATGTGGATTATGTGCCTGAGTGTTGGCAATTAGTATTTGTTTATGCAGTTAGAGATGGGAGATGCAGTTTAAGGCGAATTGAGTGCATTTTGTGACTCCATTTGCTTGAGTCAGGGTGCCCAATGGCATTTATGGAAATAGTCATCGGGTCTTAGCAGGCTCTAATCTGAAATTTGGCTACTTTGTGTGTAAGTTCATTCTCTAGACAGCTTTGTTTCTTCTAGAAAGGTTTCCTTCCGTGTGTCAAGCTATTATCAGTGTTATAGCTGGGGAAATAAAGTAGCATGCTGTAAAAAAACCAAAACCAAACCCCAAACAAATTTCACAAGAGGCAAGGCAGTAGAGCACTGCAATGATTTTGGCATGACAATGCTCAGTGCTGAAAAGCTTACCTGAGAGGAATTCAGTGGACAGAGCATGCGTGTTTGGTGCAGCCCCTGTACATTTGGGTTACAGGCCCACCTACTCCCTCTTAGTGTTTGTGGGTGTGATGTGTGGTGTGAACGATCATGAGATGCAATTGAGTTTCAGAGCTTCATCACATCCTCCAGGGACTCAAAGGCATGATTGGAAATAGAAGTGAAGAATAGGAAACCTGTGAAGCAATGACTGAAATTGTGTATTATTTCAGACTGAAATGCTGAAATGTGCATTGTTCATATGAATATCTCAGTTCTGCTCCTCGGGATTTCCAAAAGCAAAATCCTACACAAGGGACATGGCAAGTCTCATGCCTACAGGCTCCTTCCATAAAGTGGGTCTTGTAGCCCGTAGGACCTCCAAAAAAATGTGTTTGGAACAGCATGAAGTAGGAGCAGGCAGACTTTTCAGAGGTGGTCCAGCAAAGCCTTCAGCCCTGCTGAAAAAGATAGGCAAAACTCGGCACAGAGTTTGAAGCACTGCAGGCATGATGCTGGCGAGTCATGAATCCTGGGTCAGACTAATCCCTGCGAGATTTACTCTGTCAGCTGCCTGTCAAAGTGAACTCTAGAGCTTAGCATTGCATATCTTGTAGCTGCTGGGTTGTTGGCTCGGGTGCCTTTGAAAGTGTGTGGCATCAGTTTGCTATCCCCCTGTGGCCTCCTGGTTGAGTTGTTTTGTGGCTGCTCAGACATCAGTAGGTCTCTTCTACCCCATGGGTGATCAATGTATGACTGCAGGAGCATCAGAAGCTGAGTCTGAGCAGGATCCCCAGGGGGGTGGCAGAACAGCTTTGGTGTTACTGAAGGTCTCTTGTGGAGACAACTGTGAACACTCTGATGTTCTCCCAGCCTGTTCCCTGAAGTGGATCTTCTGTGGAGCTCAGCAGGACTTGCTCCAAGCAGAGCCATCTCTTTCCACTTGGCAGGCTTAGAGGCTTGGTTGGGAGGGCAGCAATGAGCCCACAGGTTTTCTGCAGACTTTCCTGTTTTCAGAGCTGTTAGGGACTTAAGGTTTGTCCTGTTTCCTAGTGCTTGGTAGCAGCAGCTTTTAGATGATCGTGGACTCCTTCTCTAGAAGTTCTGTTTAGCTTTCAAGTAATCTCAGTCAGCCATTTCTACAGAGATTAAGGATCCTGCATACTTGCAAGGGAATTTTTCAAAAATTGGTGGTAGTTGCTCTTAGGAGCTCTTCGTTGATGCTTCAGTTTCTTCCGTCTGTAACAAGATATCACAAGTCTTGTGTGTTTTTCTTGTCCTCATGCTCTTTGCTATGGAGGGGGCCCATCAGCTGCCCTCTAACAAGGAGTATCTGCCTTACAAATCACTGAGTTCCTGTGTCACCTGCTACTTAATTCGTGTACCTCCCCCTCTCTGTTCCCACCCAGCCAGGGAGGTGATGTTCCTCTGTCTCTCAGCAAGATACTAAAACATTTGAGAGGTTAGTTGAGCTTCCAAAACCACAGAGGACTACCTGCAGCAGTGCGGTTAAAAATTAGTGCAGAGTGAAACTTGTGGTCATATCCATTTATCAAAGCCTGAAATTATGCCTGTCTGTGCTAATTTAATTTATTTAATTTTTAGGACACCTCTGCATCTCGCTTGTGCAAGCGGCCATGTGGATGTAGTTACACACCTAGTAGAAAACCAGTGTAAGCTAAATCTTTTTGACAATGATAACAAATCGCCACTGATGAAGGTATGTGGACTGTATTATGTTCTTGTAAGTGAGGCTTATTGATTATGCCCTAAATTATGTATTTTGCAGGATTCTTTATTTAGACCTGTGTAGAAAAATGCATATTGTGATTGATGTGGAAGGGCATATGTTAGCTAATCTTTGAAGGTGCTCTTATTTCCCAGTATTGGGAAGCTGGGAGAATTGTAACAGAGTGAAAGGTAAGTGTTGGAAGTTTTTCCTTTTTTGTGTTTTGTTCCCAGGCAGTACAGTGCCAGCAAGAAAAATGTGTGGCTATTCTACTAGAGCATGGTGCTGACCCAAATCTGGCAGATGCTGACGGCAACACTGCCCTTCACCTGGCTGTCCTATCTCCTAATACCACTGTAGCAGGGCTGTTACTTGAGCATAATGCCAATATTAATGCTCAAAATAAGGTAAGGTTTTTTTATTTGTTGAAGAAGTTCTTTCAAAAAGTTGCATTCGTATTTTTCTTGAAGATTTTTTTTACTTTTATTTTTAACGGTATCTGCCCTTTTAGGAGGGATATACCCCACTTATTCTTGCTGTCTCTGAACATCATGAAGAGATAATGGAATTTCTTCTTAAAAAAGGAGCTAATGTGCATGCTCGAGATCGGTGTGAAAGGTGAGGGGTTTTCAAAACTCTACATGGGTCTCTTTAGTGTTCTTTAGGTTGGATTGATGAGAGGCATGGGAATGAGCTCTAAAAAAAACCCAGGTAGCCACAGAGAAGCTTTTATTTCTGCGTGACTTGTGGAAGTGGGTCATACCTCAGTGGCTTGCTGTCATTCCTCGGTGGATGTTTTCTGCAAGATGGCGTTGTCTGTGATGGCCTTTCTGGCAGGAAACCTGCCATTAGCTAAGCAGCATTGCCTCAATTTGAAAAACCGTCTCTTGCATAGCAGCAGAGTTTGTAATTGTTGTCTATGTGGAAACTTTGTTTGAAGATCAAACATTTGTTTTGACTTCTCCCATTTTATTGTTTCTCATAATACCTAATGAAAAATGCTTTATCTTTTATTAATTTTAAAGTAATGGGGAGAATACTTTTTTGAGGGCAAACAGGAATAAAAATAATTACACTTTCTGTGTAAAACGATCTACTTCATATCATATTTTTGATGTTTCAGAACCCCACTTATGACTGCTGCTTCTGGGGGAGAGGTTAATTTGATAAAAGTTCTTCTTCAGTATGGTGCTGATCTTTCCCACAAAGACACTAATGGATGGACAGCTGAGGATTATGCTGTTATTCATGGATATTCTAGGTAAATTTTAAACTTTGTTGTTAGAGTAAATTGTCAGTTATCAGTGTGGCTTTTGATCATTTTTGATAAGAGCGCCAAGGCTTAATGGTATGTTGAGACCTGTATTGAAGCTGTGTTCAGTGGTGTCTTCATAGAATCATTTAGGTTGGAAAAGGCCTCTAAGATGATAATCAAGTGAAGACATCAACCTAACACTGCCAAGCCCATCATTAAATCATGTCCCTAAGTACCACATCTACAACATCTTTTAAATACCTGCAAGGCTGGTGACTCAACACCTTCCCTGGGCAGTCTGTTCCAATGCCTGACAACCCTTTCATTGAAGTAATTTTTTCTAATACCCAATCTAAACTTCCCTTGGCCCAACTTGAGACCATTTCCTCTTTGTCTTCTGGTATGTATCATTCAAGTGTTTCATGTTAGTTTGGAAGTTGAGGAAAATTTCTACACAGAGTTCTTTGTATAGTTTCAAGTTTTGTTGCTAAGCCCACATCTGCCCAATGTATCCTACAGTTATTCAGAGGTGGAACTTGGCAGACTGAAACACATGTAAGCCCTCTCCCCCTCCCAGCACTGTTGTCCTTAGTGGCTTCCACTACAATGACCGAGAACTACCAACCTGTTGTTTCAGAGGAGATACTATATCCCTTTTGTTAAAATCTTGAGCAGTTTTACTCCTCTTATGCATAGCTTTGTGCCTGTTGTTGTTTCTTCTCTAGGGCGGTTAAGAGTGCTTAAAAGCTAAGCTGAAATACATGTACCAAGAAGGAGTTAATAACTTTGTAGGTTTGAATATGCATCTATAGAGTGAACATGACTGTAGTGAGTGCTGATGTGTGTTACTGTCATGCAGTAAGTGCGTATGAGTATATGAATCTATATGGCTATGAATATGTGTGGGATGGATAATAAGTGGCTGTAAACTATTAAATGATATATGCAAGTATGTGGTTATTTTTTATCAAATATATTTCCTCTCTTTCTGTATACAGTCTTAGTAAGCAACTGGGAGAATACGCAGACTGGGAAAGCACAGAAGTTTCTGCAGGTGGTGCACAGGGCATCACGGTACTTGGCACTCCGCAGCGGAGAGGAGCTGCTGCCTTTACGTTGGGTGCACCTGCTGTGGACAGAGGAGGTAGGATCCTTAACTGTGGAGTGGCTCACGAGGAAAATCACTAAGGCCTTTTTTGTAGGGGATTTGTATTGTTAATGCTTACTGTGTTCACCATTGATTTTAGTGGCAGCATCAGGTGGAGCAGCACAAGTTTTGTGAATGTGCTTATTTGTTGCTAGTTGGAGGTGCTTCTTCAGGCTGCAAAAACATTTGATTTGTGTGCTATGTGTCCAGTTCTTAAGGTTGTTGCCTTCTGTCTGAACGATTGCCCATCTATGTAAGTTTTCATTGAGAGAGGGGGAGAAAGGCAGCCATAAAGAAAATAGGCAGAAGTTGTTTTCCTTTTCAGATATGTACAGTTTAGCCATAGATGGCCATTCAGATTGTGAAAATCCAATTACAAAAGCGGTAGGTTCATCCCTAATAGTTGTTCCTCTGTCTGTAGTTGGGAAGCAACAGAGGAATTAGGAGAAAGATACATCTTGTTGATTTTCATGGAGTTTGTGTCTTTGTTTTAATATTAGTAGTTTCATCTGCACTAAGGTCCTTTTAGCAAGTCACTCTGTTTTTCAGCATCGCTCACAATTGTTTCTGTGTAGGTGCTGTAGAGACATATTTAGGAAAAGTTATATTGTAAAAGTAAATTTCTTAGCAGTAGCATTGCAGTGTCTGTGTATGCTATATTGTCCAGGACATAATTTGATTTACAATAAAAATAAAGCTTTTCAATAATTTTATGAAATATTTTTTTTAAAAAACTGTTACTTGTGATTCAGAAAAACAATTAAATTGCCTTGTGATCAAAAAATCATTCAGTCGTTTAGTGAGTTTTAAAAATCTAGCCTACACTTATGAGCTCACAGAGCCCTAGAGGAATCTTAAAAAATTAATATCATAGTATAAATGAAGTAGTTTGTCTTGTACTTTACATCTCAGGCCTTACAAGTGAGAGGTTTTATTCTTTCTGAGTTTTTAAGGATGTTATATTGGAACTATGTGACAAATGGGCAGAAGACAGTGTTCAAACACTGTTCATTACTCATTTAAATACAGTTTGTAACTCCTTTTTTTAAAATATGTCAAGAAATACAAGCAAAATATGGGATATTTTTCCTCACTGACTTTTCCCAGATGCAGGATTTTAATTTAGAGTCAAACTTTGTTGCTTTGACTTAGGAACAGTTGCTTTGATCTACTTGGAGATTTGTAAAGTTTCTTGGTAGATTGCAGGAAATAATTTTTCTTTTTGAAAGGTCTTGGTACAGGTAGTAGTGCACACAGTTACTGTCTCTGAGAGATTAGTAGCATATAGGGAACATTTATTGGCGTTAATTTTGCAGTCTCTGGCTTGTACATGCAGAGCACAGGTAGATCCTGCATCAGGAGAGTGCTTTTGATATGCTGCAGTAACAGATTTAGAAGTCTTTGTCAGAGGAAAAGCTGGAATGATCTTGAGAGTACAGAGAAACCCATTTTGGAATTACTTTCTCTTCTTTTGCTCTTCTGTACTATTTTTCTGGGATCATTTTTCAAAATACTCTCCTCTAATGTGCAAGTCAGCATATTTAAGAAGTTGGCTTTTGCTTATTTGAATATTTACCCTCTTTTTGTCCAATTTGTGCACATTTTTATTAATCACGGACAGATTTGCAAATATCTCCAAATGAATGACCCAGCCCTAGCATATGGAGTGACAGACTTTTTAGATTTGAAGTTGGAATTTCTTTGGCAAAAACTAATAATTGTGCAATTTTTCTAGAGGCAAGGAGTCAAATTTTTTTTTTTTTAGCTACTGCACTGTATATTAGCGTGTTGTTCCTTAGTCAGTAAAAATTGTCCTGTATCATCTCTTAAGAAAACTGAGAAATGGAGAAGGGATGAGAAACCATGTTAAGGTAATTTCTTAACTCTTTAAATGTATCTTTTTGATAAGAGTTCTTTTGCTACATTCATTCCGTGTGGTAAAATCAGTATAAGCAGGACTCTGCTCTCAACATTGTGAAGAAATTTGGTGTCAGGTAGCTGCAATAACTGAACTACACCATTTGTTGCCTTAAAATACAAAATTTTACTAAACAGGGTGGGTAGAACAGGTGCATAGTGATTTATATTCCGAGCTTCTGTTCCACAGCACACAGACGTGCACACATACAGACACATATGCATGATACTCACACTAGTCAATTCACCCATTTTGGTCCTGGGGGAACACTGTGATCTCTTGTCAGGTCTGTGTTCTGGCTGGTGACATAGACTCTCTTATGTGAATGGCTCAGCATGGTCAGATCAATGTAAGCAGGACTCCTATCTTCAGAGGTTGAGGGGTCTGTGTTTGCATCAGACATCGACACAACTTTTCAGGTGAGCTGGATTAAGGCAAGAAGTTACTGGGTTCCTTTTTTAGCAAGGGATAACAAACATGCTAAAACTGTAACTTAAGATGAGTAAGTGTAAATGACATAATGGCTCAGAGTTGCATGGTGGTGTGAGTACTAGGAGCCAAGATTTCCTTCAGATTTCTGGATAGTCTATAGCCAAAGTTTAGTTGTTGGCACATATAGATTTTTGGGATGCTTTGAGTAAGGACTTCTGGGTGCAGTATGTATAAAGCACTCTAGAATTGTGTTTGCAGCCTGTGCTAGACAAGGAGTAGTCAAGCTGAGGGAAATACTAAAGTTGTCAGAAGAGTAAATTTCTCACGGTTTGTTTCAGTATTTCAAAATATTGAAATATGGATGTCTTATATGGAGCAAATAAATGAAGTTACTGTTTGACACTGTACCTTAAGAGTAGAGTTCTATAGATTGTGATTTCTTTTGTTTCCAGAACTTACAACTGTAGAGTAGGCTGGCAGTCACAGTATATTCTCCCATTGCTGTAGCTGCTTTGATATACTGCTTATGTTTTCCAAGTTTCTGGGAATTTCAGTTTATTCTGATGTCATTATTTCGTCTGTCCTTTCCATGCCTTTTCCTAAATGGATATAGGAATTCAACAATCTCCTAACCAGACATCAAGAACAGGAAAATCAAGGAAAGGTATTTTATACAGTAGCATTTCAAATATGAAACGTGTTGTACTATATCCAAATACTAACACATCTATGATGTTTATTATCCTGGAGGTCCCTATATTGATGGTATTGGTTTTATAAATTGTATTTGAGAGCAGCCTTTGAGTGTTTTTTATTTGTTTGCATGTTGGTTCTTTATTATTGAATTTAACATTTGCTTTGTGTCATTAGTGGTAATAAATAATTTTATTTTTACATATGTTCTTCTGTTAGTCTGAAAGGGAAATGGACTTCAAATCAAGTAGAAACAGTCTCCCTAGAGACTACTTTTCTAGATCCCATTTCTACAGTAGTCAAAGTTCATCTGAAAGCTAGCTCATGAACTTTGCCTCTCTTGTCTTGTAAAGGACAATGTGACCTGGTCTTGATCATTGGTTCAAGTTACTATTCATTGAAAGCAAAAGTTCAGAAAACTGACTCAGCCATTTTGATGAATTACAACTGTACTAATTGAAAATATAATTGAAGTCACCTATCAAGAGCGATAGCTGAGTGCTCCACACTGTCCGCCCAGCTCTAAGAGGCAGATTTTTATTCAGCTTGGGGTGTTAGCAGGTAGATTAAACTGCTGCTACTGATTGAGAGAAGAGAAAACTGTTACAACTAATTAATATTTTTTAAATATTGCAATAGGAAACATTAAAAATTAGAGACTGTGTTGGTATTTTAACTGTTAGCTTGTCCTTGCACTGGAGATTTCAGCTTCTAGGTTTTATCTACGTGACATATACACTGTATTTCATTGTCTAAAAGCCCAGTACAGGTCAGGAGATGTACTCATCAAAATTCCCACATAAGCCCTGTCTTTAGAACAGACAAAATTTGCATACTCATTTGTGGTTTACTGCTAGTAGAGGAGATGTCTTAGGCATGATATGCCTTTGTTTTCTTTTCCCTTGCATGATTCTGCACAAGACCGTAGTTTGGTTGTCATCTTGCAACTCTTTGGAAGGTCACCAGTCTCTTATTTATAAGCGACTTCATTTTGTTATGATAGTTAACAAGAAGTAATTATCAAGAACTTGAGGAAATAGCTGAAATAGCTACTATGTGGAGGTTGTTTCTGCTTTTCCCTTCTGTTTTGGGAATTGCAGAGCCCTTCTGTTTCATCTTAGCTGTCGACAGTTGAGAGGTTTTAGCATTCTTCAATCTGGATTCCTGGAGTTCAGGTTTCTTTAGTACATCAGTGATGTGCTAGAGTGCACTCTCATCAAGTTTGCAAATAGCTCTAAATTGGGAGGATCAGCAGATGCGCTTCAGGGCAGTGCTGCCATTCAGAGACACTGTACCCTGACAGGGTGTGGAAATGAACCATCAGACCAGTCTTACAAAATTCAGCAAGGGCAACTGCAAAGTCTGTACACGGGAAGGAAACCAAATTGCTATGAAACATGCTGGGACTGCCTGGCTGGAGAGCTGCTTTGCTGAGAAAGTCCGGAGGGTCTTGGCAGAGTGTGAGCTGCGAATGAGCCAGCAGGGTGCCCTGGCAACAGTGTCCTGGGTTGTATTAAGAGCAGCATAGCCAAGAGACTGAGGAAAGTGATTATCCTCTCCTGCTTGGCACTTGCTGGATTGTGTCCCGCACCCTGGAATTTGAGCCTCCAATGCAAGAGAGATTGATTGGTCTTTCAACAGTGAGCAAGTTCAGTGGAAGGCCATCGGATTCATCAGGGGCAGGAGTACTTGCCCTTTAAAGACAGGCTGAGGAAACCAGGCTTTTTCAGCCTAGGGAAGAGGTGACTTTGATGGGGACCTAGCAGCAGCTTCTAGTACATATGAGAAGAAGCCAGGTGCTTCCCAGTGACAGGAGGAAAGATGCAAGAGGCATAAATAGAAATGAGTTTCTAATTGGATGTGGGAACAGTAAACACAGTAAAACAGAGACATTGTAGAGTCTCCCTCCTTGGAGATGTTCGAGACCAAACTGGATAAAGCCCTAAACAACCTTCCCTGACCTCATAGCTGAGCCTGCTTTGAGAAGGCGGTTAGCTAAGAGACTTCCTCCCTGGCCTGATTTATCCTATGATCCTATGTACAAGTAGCTTGGAGCATAGTATAGAATGCCCTGGTTTTGCCCCTTTTGTCTGCTGGACACCCTTTTTAGTGCAGTGTAGAGAACTGCTGGTGATTCTTCTACTTGAGAATAAGCTTTAGATCTTGATTATGTTTTTTAATTTTCTTTACTTTTTCAGAATAATCGGTAACTGGGTAAAGCAGCAGATAGCATAGTATATAGCATAATGTTATGCATAATGCTACTTCAGTTAGTAAAATCTCTACATGTGTTCTGATGTATAATATGAGTACTTTGGAGGTTCTTTTATTTAATGTCTTGCTAAACCACCACCATTTTGTTCAGTGTTAACTAACATAGCATATTTCTGCTATACTTTTTCTTTTTTTTAAGTTTAGACTTGTTTCTTTTAGGTATAGGTGTCCAAAGGGGATACACCCCTCCCCTCCCCTCTTCTTTCTTTTCTTTTTAATTCAGTGTCATTTGAAAAAGCAGTTTTGTTTTGGAAATGCATTCATTCATGCCACCTTGTATTGAGCTGACTACCTGAAGCATCATTCTATTACGACCTGTAGAGTTGTCCATGTTAAATGTTTATATGTACTAGTTAATTTTT
This sequence comes from Pipra filicauda, assembly GCF_003945595.2. Taxonomy (NCBI): domain Eukaryota; kingdom Metazoa; phylum Chordata; class Aves; order Passeriformes; family Pipridae; genus Pipra; species Pipra filicauda. Next base: position 4,215,663 of record NW_024103585.1, read on the forward strand.
AATGTGCCCAATCTAATTTCAACTAATGTCAATTAATGTTTGAACAGCAACAGATGACTTTTCCCAAGGAGACTCAATAAGGTGAGACTTTAAAAGTACTTAACACTTACCTGAGGAGTTATTTGAGCGACATAGTACTCATTTTGCTTTGCTTTTCAAGAAGCTCTGAGAAAGAGGGAAGCGATGACAGTTGGCATACCTCTGAGGAAGAGGAACTCGATTTTACCCCCAAGGTATGGTGCATTTACAGGAAAAATGTCCTGAAAAAATAAGGGATTTGAAGGCAAGTTTTCTTTGGGATTGAAAGATGCTGCTGTTCCAGCCAATATTGTTTTCTCTTTAGAAACAACCTCTGTCCTGCCAGCCTTTCTTCTGCTGTGAGTTTTTCCTAAAAGACCTGTAGCTGGGGCAGAGCATGCAGTATATTCGTAGTTTGGAGCAAAAGGGCAGTAGGTGACAAGATAAACAGCCATGTAGTTTTATTTGTTCTTGTTCATTTGAGTCAGATTTGCAGACCCTAAATGTTTTTAAGTTACTGTTATAACCTAATCTGTTCTCTCCGTAACCTGTTCTGTTCTTCTCCAAACATTGTTATTGTTTTGTGTAAATTTGGTGATAGATTCCTAACTGATAAAGAAAAACGACATTTACTTATCAAGATCTACATAAATCCTTCTTCACCTAGTTTTCCTTTCCTCCTCAGCAGGTTCCTCAAGAGTGCTTAATGAATGGATGGCTCATATGGGTCATCTTTTTTTTTTTTAGAAGATGACATTCTGTGCTTGCATGTGATCTCACACTGCATGTTTTACCTCTGTGTCTGAATGCTCGGGTAGTATTCTTTTTGTCAGTTACAACCTCTCATACCTACTGATTTTACTAATGATCTGGAGAATTATCAGCTTCTGAATGGTGTCTGGAGCATCTGTTCTATTTCACTGGAATTCTGCAGTGATGAGGAACTGGAGCATGATAGTTCAACCCACTCTGTAATGCTGGAGGTGCAAGCATGTTTAGTTTTAACATGATTTCGTTTTCTTGCACTGATTTAAATAGAAATTATGCATTTTTCTGCCATGATTTTGAAATTTAGGAGTATTTTGCTAAGTGTACTTACAAGGACTAATTTATGCATTAAGTCTAGGGATCTTAACAGTTACTTGAGTAGTGCACATTTGTAAGTAAGCATGCTGGAACTGCTATCTTGAATATAGCTGAATTTTACTTAAGTATTATAAGTACTAGAAACAAATTTTTAGAACTGATATGCATGCAAACATAATTTTGGAAGCAGTTTACAGAAAGGTGCTAGTTTGCTCAGTGTGAAATACTCCCTGAATTGCATATGTGAGGAGTTGTTTTGTAGTTAGAAATATAGGATGAAGTCACCACTATCATAAGGACAGTCTGATTATATTTACTGTTCAAGATTTGATATGAACAAAGGATTTCTTGTTGTTGTTGTTAAAAATTTTTTAAATAAATCTTTGTTTACAGAAACTGCAGAAGCCAAACTTGACACTGTTAATGAATGCTTCACAGCAGTTCAGGAAAAAAAGTAAGCTATTTGGAAAAGGTTGCATGATATACCGATATATATATAAGTAGACTTCCTAAGTAGGTTTTTGGGTTTGTTTTTTTAATTTTTACTATAATAAATGAGAAAAGTAGCATTTTGAAAACACAGCATTTAATAATTCAGAATAAAATAAGTCATTAAGCCTTTTTCCCTCATAAAGTCCATCCTCCATCCTACCCAACCTTATCTGTCTCTGTTTCCAGACATTCCTAGATGGCTCCTCTCCTGTGCATTAATCTGATAACATTGCTGTTTACTTAACTCCTGTTCACATGCATTTTCCCTTTTCTTGTGCTTTAAGATGATGATGGTGGTTCTAGAATTGAAAGTCCTAAGTCACCAAAGAAAAGTCTCAAACAGCGAATCCCATCAGATGCAAACCTGAACAAAGGAGACAGTGAGGAATTGTTTAATCAAGATGTCTCAGCTGCAAGCAACCTGGAGGAAGAAGAATTGGAGGAGGAGGAAGAAGAGGAGGAGGAGGAGGAAAATGATGATGAAAATCATAATGGAGATGGTGATGAAGATTACGAGGAGGAAGAGGAGGATGATGATGAAGATTTTACTGAAGATGGAGAGGAGGAGGAAGAGCTGGAAGATGAAGAAGCTCAGTCTAGTGAAATACTGGAAGAGGAGCAGGGGAAAAAAACGGAACCTAAAGGGGAAATTAATGGGAAGTTAGAGTATATTAGTAAAGCTAAGTATGAAGAGGAAGCTCAGTGTGGAGCTGGCACTATCTCCATTGATGATAAAATAAGTAAAGAACATGATGAAAAGCGGGAGGAATCTGTTGATACTGCTGTGTCTTTCATAGCTGGGTGTTATGAAAGGTTGCTAGAAAATAAAACATCGATGTCTCCAAAGTTCATGAATAATGAAGTATCTTGCAAATCAGTACCAAAACAAGCTGTCTTTCAAAATCTAAATAATCTTCAAGATACACAAGAAAGTTGGAACAGGAAAAGCATGATTCAGGAGAAGTTTCACAGAAATGCTGACTTCTGTTTTGCAGACTCTGAAATGACAGATGGGAAAAAAGAGATGCCTCCCCCTCTCTCAAATAGTTGTGGTCTTAAGGAGAAAAAGTCAAGCTTCAGTGATGACTTTGAAAGTGGTAATAATTCTTGGTCAGCAGCAAAAAATCCAGGACTTGAAAGTGAAAGACCAAGCTCTGCCATTCTTGAACGTGTGAGTGATGAAGATACTGAAGAAGAGCAATATGAAGGAGTAGGTGATAAAATCTGTGAACCACTGAAGCAAGAAAGTGAAAACTTGCACTTAAATAGATATGAAGAAAATTTGAGAGCATTTCATTCGAGCAGCAAAGTAAGTATATAGGGATGATTCAATCACAAGGATATTTCCTAAGGGTAATATAGGTAAGAAACAAATGGTAAACTGGATTTCTGTTAATATGTATTCTTCACATATATGCATCTTTCGATCATCCATTTTTAATGTTAGATAATGTCTTACTCCTAGCCAAAACGGTTTCTTTGTTATAAGAATATGGTTTTGCAGGAAAAAGAATAGGCAGTAGACTCTGGAATCAGTTAGAATTTTCTCAGTTCTATGTACAGTTTTTATCTGTGAAGATTTACTGCTGTTTAGGAAAATGCATGGTGCGATGGCTGAAAGTGAGGAAACAAAAAGAAATTTGCATAAGATTGAGAGCAGGAAGCTAGTGATTTTCCTTGGAGCAAAGTAGAGGAAGAAAAGGCATATGTTCCAGAATGACATAACTTAATGAAGCTAGAGGTAGGCTGACCTGAGGAATTGCTGATGGAGGAACAGCAAAGACAATGCTTATTTCTGTTCTTTTCAGCTGCTTTAGTTGATCTCTTTTAGGAAGAATCACCTGAACAGGAAGAAGAAGTTGAGAAGCAGGAGAAGGAAGACAGTGGCGAAAAGCTAGTTGCTGAGGATGTGAAAAATTCTGTTTGTAATGATATCTGTGAAGTCCACAATGCTTCAAAAGACAACTTGGGTGAGAGAAATTAACTAAAATGGTGATTAACTTCTGAGATAGCGAAATTTTCCCTTGCCTGTGAATCCCATTGGGTATTGGCAGAGAAAGAAAGCAGCTTTTGTTCTTTTTCGTTCATTCTTGAAGAACTGAAATTGTAGCACTGTATTCCAAGCAATTCTATATGAAGTGTGAGGTAAACATATGCAGGTATTCTTCCCAAGAATGCCAAGGCAGTGGAAGGATTAATAAAAAGGTTTATTTCAGATGCAAGGACCACTTTTTTACAATGTTGCATGCATCAGGGCCTCCGGGCACAGGGAATGCCCCATCTCCTCCAATGCTTTTTGTATCTTCTCTCTCCCCCACCCTCTCTGGCCCAAGGAGGCCTTGTACCCTGTATCTCTGCATACCAGAGAGCAAGGCTGAGAACATCTCTTGCTATGCAGGGGAGGGAAAGCATTGAAACTGCCTTTGAGAAAGAGTTACCATTTAGGCAGAAAGCCTTCCTAGGGAGAGGAGTTCTAGCTTTCTTTTACAAATTCTTCTGGAAATGTATTTCTGTTTCTGTATTTCTACAGAACCAAGTGCCATTCTTGATTTCTTGCTTTGTTCCTTCTGAAGTGATCTGAACAAAATGAGCAGGCAAAAAAGAGGAGGAGGACTAGAGTGTCTTGTGTGTGACAGTAGTATTCCCATTTTTCTGGCCGGTACTGTCAGATTGACAAGCTGGGATTGCTCTTGGCTCAAGCCTGGGAAAGATTGGAGTCAAGCTGAGAGCACTCTCTTCTGTTCCAGTGCCTCACCTTGTCCAGTTTTAAAAAGTAGAGGGTTTCTCCAACGCCACACTTGTCTATGCTTGAAAACATTACCAGCCTGGTCAGAGTTGAGCACTTTGGTACTTACCTGAGGTCTGAGTGCAGGAAGGGAAGGCATCGTTTCCACTGTCCATCTTCAGAGAGTAGCTTGGTGTGATAGGTGTTACCAGAGCACGTGTAGCTGGTGATCAAATGCTACATGGGGCCTGCCTGGCAGAACCTGCTGTATTCAACTGTTGTGTCTCTACATGCTCATCTGTCTGTATGCATTTTACCATAGGCATGCATTTTGGCATGGTGTGAGTAGTCAGAGTCCAGGCTGGAACCAGCAGTTGCTTCTTCTGGGGTGGGTGCCCTTACTGGTCTCCAGCTCCTTTGCCCTTCTTTGTGTATATGTATCTACACAGCTGAATCCTGAATCTGTTTTACCTAATGGAGTCACTTAAAATGGAGAAATAAGATAGTACAATCTGGCCAGGAACCCACTGAGACTGAACATTACAATCATCTCACTGGAGAAGAGGTTTGAATTTTAATCCTCTATACAAACGGCTTTTGTGTCTTTGGGTAAGTGTTTGAGCTGTGAGCCTCTACTCTGTTTTTAAAAGGCAGTGCTTAGGTGTCCAGCTTCTGGGAAGGTGCAGTGTAACAACTCTGTCAAGGAAGATCTTTCCTGGTAGTTCTACAAAAGAAACGTTGTCTCTTGGTGACTTCAGTGATGTTAGTGTGAGGATGCTTTGGATAGTGTTTCTGTGGCACCCCTGTACAGTGGAAAGTGATAGTAAATGCCAAAATCTGGAGCTGTAGGCTGCAGAGAGGTGACCTAAACTCTGCACACAACAGGACTGCAGCAAACTGGAATCCCTTTCTGAATGTTACTCAAACGAGTTGGATATTGCCTGTAACTGTGTCAGCTGTTGTGCATAGCCATCTTCTGCTGGAAAGGAAGGAAAAGGAACTGGCTATGTAAGGGACATACCATGAAGTGTCTGTGTGTGAAGAAACTCTATCACATGAAAAGGGGAGATTTTCTCGACCCTTAGTGTGGGGAGATTTCCTTAACCCTCAGTGATTTGTTTATCTGTCAGCACCCCAGGAAAGCCGAGACCCTTGTGCCCAACTTTGTCCTGTTATGGAGACCCATCACCGAACAGTCCTGCTGGATCATAGGGCAATTCGACTGCCCATTTCAGGGGGCTCAGCCAACAGCATAAGGGAGACCCCTCAGTGGGTCTTCCCAGTTTATTCAAGTGTCTTACTCACTGCCAGCAACTGCCAGCACCTGTGAAGGACTCACTCGAACAGTTTGCAGAACAACACTCTTTATTAATACAAAATTGTGATAGGTTAAGGTTCAAGGATCGCTGGTGATAGTATCTGACTGCAGAGATGCTTTTAAAGCAATACACAAACAAGCTCTAATCCCAGTAAAAGTATGCAGTGCGTGTAGAGTGCAGTTCTTACCCAACAGGCTCCCTACAGGTTCAGCCCATCAACTGATCCCATCAGTTACGACGGAGTCTTCCCTAACTGTTCCTGCATTCTCAGCTTTCTTTTACTGCTTTAGGTTTAGGTGAAACTTGAGTGACTTTAGTCCTAAATACCTTTGTTACTGACTGGTGTAAAATTCTCTTGCTTTGCTTTTAAAGATACAGTCAAAAAATACAGAGCACATACCCAGGGGGGAGTGGTCATACCTTGGAGGTGGATAACTTTGGGATGGAGGTGTGTGTTAATATTATAATTAGGCTTTAATGAACCAAGTTCATCTGAGGAAAGAGATTTTGCCATAGTTGTTGGCTCAGCAGCAGGACATCTTCTGTCTTCCTTGACAGGTGCTATGTGGGTTATCAGCTGCAAAGTGCCACTGAGTTTCCTTCCCTGCAGGGATTTCCACAGAGCCTGGCCGTGGCGTCTCCACTCCACTCCACCTTCCGTTCCATCCGTCTTAGCAAGTGGTTACTGTTGTGTGGGGAATCATCATGGAACATGCCAACTGCATTCCATTGAGGGAATAGCAGCTGCTATTTTACCCCATAATTTCCATACTGTTATAACTTCTGTGAGGATGTGAATATAACTCATCAGTTTCCTCTAATTTTTACCACCAGCCATCTTCCCACACTCTTGAATAAAACTCACTTCTTAGTTTGTCCTCAGCAATATAACCTGCATCTTTTGGATGCAAGGCTTGACTGATGGGGAAAAACAGAGTGGAAATGTAAGCACTCAAGCATCTCACTTCTTACTTGATTTGTAGGTGCCCTGCCAGCAGTGGGAGCAGAGCAAGAGGAAGATGCTGAATCTCCCTGGGATTCTGAGGTACTTTGTGTGAAGGACATGGGTGTTCCCACTGCAGGGGGATAGGAGTAAGATCCAGAAGCACTTGAGAGCTTGCTTTTGGCTTGAGCTCTACTGTTGATAAGGCTTATTTCCTCTTTTCCTGCTTTTTCCATATGTTTGTAACTGGGGGACCCTTTAAATATTTCTGTTCTAGGTCAGCTGTTCAGTTAGGATTGGGGTGAAGTTAGGTCAAGCCAATGGCTTGTGTCTCATAGCAACTGGCCTCTGAGTTCGGTTTCTAATATAATATTGAAGTAGTGAACTTCCTTGTTGCTTAAAATACTCTGACCTTTTCCCAGAGGCTGGTAGGATTGATGCTTTTTCACCATACAGCTCTAGTCTTCTGACCTGATCAGCAGTTGCCTCTGCGGTCTACAACCTAGACAGTTACCTGCCTCTGAATAGATCCTCTCCACCTCTTGTAGTGTACTCTGGCCCTTTTTGAAAGTTATGTTCAACAGAGACACCACATATGCTGGCTGTGTTTTCCTTTTTAGTTCTTTCTATTCATGGTAATGAGCAGCGTCTACAGCTACGCCACTCTGGCTTTTCTTATGAGGAAAAATGAAGTCCTCCCATGCCTTTCTTAAAACTACAAGACTAAAATGTTATTATTTTTAAGGTAGCTGTAAGTTTTGCCTTGCTAGTCTTTGACCAGCCCAAATGACCCTTATGACTGAGAGTCGCGCTGTGTTCACTCACTACTGCAGGATACATGCCTAGGGAACATCAGCACAAACTTGAATGTCAGGTACAACTTCAGTGGAAATATTGGTTCACTGCAGACCTGCAGCTATTGGTTCACAGTCTGCATCTTGAGTTACCACATTAATTCTCTTCTGTGGCTGTCCAGTTTGTCAGTGTGACAGAATAGTTTAGATGAGTTGTGAAGGTTTTGCCTAAGATCTGGAAACAGACACAACTGCTGTGATTTTCCAGTATACTATGTCTTGATGTGTCCTTTCCAAGGCTACAATAAAAAGTTTTTGTATCTCTAATATACTTGATGTCATGCTACACAATTTGACTTAAGCAGCAACTTTTTGCGTAGAAATGATTGAAAATGCATTTGTACCAGTTCTCATTCATGTGTTTTGGGTTACACAGGCAGATTCTCAAAGTCTGAGAAAAGTATCATCCAGTATGTTGCTCCCAGCTGCAGAGAGACATGGAGTATGCTCCCTTATTGTTTCAGGGGAACACAACAATGGTAACTTCCTGGTGGCCTAGTGTTTGTCTGTAAGCTTTTATAGGCTGAAGTGAACTTGTATGAGTGTCTGCCTTTCAAGTGCTGTCATGATGTGGATGTGAGCTATACCTGTGAAATGCTTACTGTTAATTAATGCCTTATCACAGCGCTTGCTGACCAGTTTGCAGAGGAAGTTGTTTGCGTTACGTGTGTTATTTGGACGTGTTTCTAATTTTTTTGGTTCAAGTTCTTGTTGCATAGTGATGAAAGTGTATGTGGTTTAGGATTGACCCTTTCTGAACATTTAACTTTCTTGGATGATAATGCAGTGGAAGACAACTGTGATCTGGCTAAGCATTTTTTTTTCCTCCTAGCTCAACTTTTGATAGCTTTTTATTGATTGTACTGTACGTAGGGGCTAAAATAGGACTAAAAGTTCATGTTTTGTTGCTGAGGATTTCTGCCTGTAGTTTGTGACACTGTCTCCTGAGCATCTTGAGCAAAATATTATGAACTCTCAGGAGCTTGAAATGTAGTTGTTAAGTATTTGTTGTGGAAGTCTGCTTTGCATGATTCTACTAAGACATCAGTGTGAAAAGAGGGTAAAAGGTTATTATGGTAATCTTGCTAAGGTCTTTCCATCCTGCTAGATGACCAGGTTTAGTGAAATCAAATGCTGTTTTTTAATGTTAGTTTGGTTTTTTTTTTAAATACAAAATTTTTGCCGTGGAGCCATGTTTAGTAATATTTCATACACTTATTTTGTGAGAGGACTCAAAGATGTCTGTAAGATGACTAACACAGAGCATTTGAGAAATATAGGTGGGGCAGTAGATTCTGTGGGTTTGGAAATGATTCAATGTTGGGCAAAATTAAAAAAAAATAGTATTTGGAACTGTGCTATAAATGTAGATTACAACTAAACAACATTTGTTTCTATTGTTCCCACAACAATCTGATGAGGGCTGCCTTGCTTTTACCTTGTTAAACATGTATGAGGTTTCTGTGTCTGCATCCCTGCTTTCAATGGAAAGAAAAATGCTCCTCAATATTAAGCACTTGTAGAATAATCACAGTCATAATGCTGTTTTATGATCATTCATTGCAGCAGACCAGCTTTGGCTTTTGAAATAATCATTTTAGAAAACAGGATTCAGTTCCTCAAAAGAACTATAAATATTTTGATCTTGTTCTGTTAACAAACGTGACCTTATTGCTTCACATAAATTGTCTTAGTTCTGTGATAATTATTTTTTAAATCCAAGGTGCATGATGGGAAATATGCATTGTTCTTTTCTTGTATCCTAATGCAAGTGCTGCGTGATGAGGTAAATTGAATGTTAGGTATTGTAATCTTGATGAAATAATGCTTGTGACTTGTTTCTGCTTAGTTGTAGAAACCACCGATGTTGAATGGAGTAAAAGATACCCACAATTAAATAACGTTTTCCAAAACATTTTTCACCTCCAGGTTTTTTTGAGAAACCCAACAATTCACGGGTGAGTATTTTTTCATATCAGACTAACTACTTATTCTGCTCATTAAGTAGTATGTAGTTACTTTGAATTTGGTGTTTTATCATTGAATTGTCTTTCATAGCTGAAGACTTCCAAATCTGCTTTGGAAATGAATGAAACCTCTCCTAAAAACAGACAGCAGAAATCAGGTAATGTTCTCTTCAAGTGGTTTTGGATTTAGCTTCATAATTTTTTAGGAGTATTTAGTGAGGCATCTGTTTTGTGTTTGGCAGATCTGTTGCAGGAATTTGGTTTAGAAGATGCCGAGGACATTGAAGGTATCGTAACAATCTGTTTGTAATGTTCTTTTATGGACAGACACATTGTACTTGCAATTTTTTTCCTGATATTAAATTAATGTTTCTAGCAGAGTGTTCTGGAAGCAGGTGGTCTGCTGCAATATGCACCCATATATGTGTTTGGTCCCTCCTGTAGTCTGCCATTCAACACTAAATACCCTTTCATGACATAGGCTTCCTCCAGCATTCATGCTGTCATCTCCCTTTTTCAGGCAGTCCTGAAGTTTGCTTTCCTTCCAATTTGCATACTATTTTTTCATATTACAAGCACTGAAGGCAGGTTGTAGCCAGGTGGGTGTTGGTCTCTTCTCCCAGGCAGCTAGCAATAGGACAAGTGGACGAAGTCTTAAGCTGCGCCAGGGGAAATTTAGGTTAGACTTCAGGAAGAAGTTCTTTATAGAGAGAATGACTGGGCATTGGAATGGGCTGTCCAGGGAAGTGGTGGAGTCACTGTCCCTGAAGATGTTTAAGAAAAGATTGAATGTGGCACTTAGTGCTGTCATCTCGTTGACAATGTGGTCATAGGTTGGACTCGATGATCTCAGAGGTCTTTTCCAATCTGGTTGATTCTTGATTCTGTGATTCTGAAAGACTGCCTTTCCATAGCTCATTTCAGGTCAGCTATTTTTCCTGTGTGTCTTTAATCATTTGTCATGTTGGTTTTTACCCATGTGTTATCTTGAAGATCAGATATTGAAAAGTCCATGTGAAAATTTCTTTCAAATGTTTATATTTGGACTTGAATTTAAGTAATTTAAATTGCTTCAGCAAAGCATAACAATTCCTGAAGCACAAATATTTCTAACTCTAAAAGGGCTAAGTGGTATCATTCACAAGTTTATTTAATAAATATGGGAAATAGGTACAGTATCTTGCACAATTAAATGTTGAATGAGATGAAATTTCCCATTCTATTTACTTTGTTGCTGACTCATAGTAATAACTTCTTAAAATCTATTTTTAAGTCAAAATTAAGTAGTGGTATTCTCATGTTTTCAGTGCAGGAAGGTAGCTGCTTTGCACTTTAATCTGGAAAAAGTAATTTTGTAAGACAATTTATGAGGAGGGAAATGTCAGAAGACAGCAGAGAGGTAAAGACTAATTGGAAAGAACACTAGAAGTCATCTTTTAATGTCAGCTAGAGAACGGGCAGAGTAAAAGGTGGGGAATTTGCATCTTTTGTATGCACAGTGATTTGTGTTAGGCACAAAGCCAGATTCATTTAACCCCACTGGAGATATCAATTAATAAAAATACATACTGGTAATAAATGACTGTCAAAAATACTGGTTAATTTACTTGAGGGGGGGAGGTTTTAATATTTTTTTATGGCAGGCGCTTCAGAAGCTTCAGACCAGTGTTCTACCAATATTTTAACTAAAAATTTCTCCCTATGCTAAAAGTGAAAAAATCTTAACAATTAAGAGTTATCCCTCTTTCACAGACAGTTGCCAATAATACAGAAAATAGACTCCTTAATCACTGCTCCAAGAAGAGCAGTGATTTTATTTTCAACAGCTAATGAGAGAAGTTCTTGGGTTTTTTCAGTTTATTTTTTAATTATTTTTCCAATCATTGGTAAAAGAATTACCAACACAATGAGAACTGGAATTTTGAAGATGGAATGACATTGTTGCCTTTTTTCTTTCCTGCCTTTTTCCTTTCTCTGTGCCCATTATAGAGAAATTTCAAGATTGATTAAGCCCGATGTGAAGTAAATCTTATGGGCTCCAGAGACCCTGAAATCTTATCTGAAGACTGAGATTTCAGACTCAAATAGCTGCTACTGAAGACTTTACTGATGAACAAGACTGAATAGGAGTTTGTCTTCTTTTGATTATAGCAGTCTTGCTATAATTTATGTCACTCTCTACAGTAACTTCTATGGTGCTATCGACAAATGCTCCCTGGTCACCAGCACATCTGTTCTTTGTTTTTACTCCTGATCGAAGCCTTCACCTGCACCAGCAAACAGCTTGTCTAAAGCTAACTCTATGATGTTGAAAACAAGAAAAAGAGGGCAGTGCCTGTGTTCCTTATAGAACATTATCCTTCAATAATTATTAATTATTGCTGTTATTATTGTCTTTAATATTTGTCACACTGTCTGCAATGCATCACAGTCATCAATACATCATCATAACAAACCTGTGAAATAAGTGCTGCCAACTAATGACTACTTTGTGTTGGGAAATACCTTGTGCTGAAATGCTCAAAAACCAAATCTACAAAAAAATCTAGGAAATTCTACCCAGCAGTGACTGAAGTGGGAGGAAAAGGTTATTTCACACTGTGTAACTTGGGGTTAAAATCAACTTCAGGAGACCTGTATGAATGACTGAAGAACTTGGTTTCCCAGTTCAGACATACGAGTTGAAACTCTAAGCTTGTAATCCCCTTCAAGAAATGAAAGCTTTCGAAAGTAGTCCCCTAAAGCAGAAAATGCCAGAAATGAGATTGGCCCTGTGACTCATTAATACTGTGCCCTTTATTTTGTATTTTTATGATAATATCTACCTATTTTTCTCTGTCTTGTTAATTTTTCTTGTAGGAAGGGTATTGTGTCTCTCTTTAGCAGCGAAACTTTGTGCATAGAAAGGCTGTTGCATAGAAATCATAGAATTATGGAGCAGGACAAGAGGTGCAGAGTGATTAAAGTGAAAAGCCTCCATCTGTTGTGTTTAGATTCCACAGTTGAGGTGTTGGGACTTGTTTCTTTCTGAATATTTGTTACTTAAAAGTGTTCAGTGTGCCTAGACAGAGTGACTGCTTCTGAGAGGTTTGTGACTGCCCATATTATATAGAAACTCCGAGAAAGGGAAGAGTGGAATCCAGTTTTCACCAGTATGAGTGAAATATTCAGATCACTGTTTCTCAACGTCACGCAAGTCTGTATTTTATTTAGTGTCCCATCCATGTCTCCTGCAACAATTTGAAATACTCAGTCCAAATCCATGTCTAAAGACAGATTTGTTTCATGCATAGAGTAAAGCTGGGGCCTCATAAGATTTCAAAGCTTTAATTTTTTTCATGATTTTCTGTGCACAGCATATAGGGAAATTAAAATTGCTGGAGGAACATAACTAGTTACTGTATAGCACACAGTGTGTCAGAGAAATTGAGATCACACACCTTTAAGAAACAAGATTGGTTTACTTGTGCCCATTGGTAGTGAATTCCAGCAAATTTCCTTTATACATTAAAAGGTAAAATGCCCTGGAAGAAAGCAATTCACACAGATGCATCTTAAATCTCTATTATGGTAATTTTCTCTCTAGGAGCTCACAAATTAGAGGGGATGTGTTATTTTGTGTTAAGATTTGTCTCACTAATATGATACAAGATGCACTCTAGGTGTAAATAAGTAGAATTAGGTTATACAGTTTATCAAAATACTTGTTTTCTCACTGTAGGTGAGTACTCGGGATCTACCTTTCATATGTCATCATCAGCTGAAAAAGAAGATGTCAAGGATGCCCTTGAAAACTATGGGGTGTGGGTATGTAACACCAAATATTTTGAATTAGAGTCTGAATCAGTAAATTGTATTATACGCTAATGTAAAGAAAACTTACCAATCAATGAATAATTCTGAAGGGAAAGTCCTGTAGAAATTAGAGCCCAAAGTAAAGTGGGATGCAGTCTTCTTATGGTGGGGAAAAATCCTTATAATTAAGTTAGATATTTGCTGTTACACTAATTTGTTTCCAGCTGGTTTGCTTAAATTTTGTTCAGTGTTTTTCCTTTTGCATGGTGCTGAGAAACAATGCAGTGAAATTCATTTTTTTCCCTATGCAAAAGGCACATTCAAGTAAACAGGGAGATTTGTATATAATATGCTGATCTGTTTGATTAAACATGCCAGGTAAAAGAAGGATGAAATAAAAAAATTTAAATATTGTGACCTTCTTGATGCTTTCTCTGCCTCTGCAAAATACGTGCTTGTTTGGCCATGTTAGTAAGTGTTTGAGAAAGGTTTGGGTTTTTTTCCAGAGGGCATTCTAGAGAGAAATAAGGCACCTTGGAATTTAAAATTTCTGCATCTTGGCTGAAGAAATAGGCCTACCTTAGCCAATTCTCTGTGTGGTGAACAGTAAAAAGCTTGTCACGGTGTATTAGCTTAGCTAGCTAATACACTGCCAGACAGTAGAAAACAATGGAGAATGGAGGATGAGAAAATGTTGGCAGTTACAAAGAAAAATGGTATTAAAGCAATAAAACATGAAAAAATAAATTGCTTTCTAACAAAGGCCACCAGTTACAGAAAGCAGGCAGGCTTGAAGATAAAAGTAACCCTAATGTCCAGTCAAGTCTAATCTAGAAAAACTGTTGTCTCTAAAGTAAGTCCTTCTGTTTTTAAGAAAAAGATGATTCAGTGACCGTTAATTTAGTATCCCTTGCTTTGTATTATAAAAATTGTTTCAAAAATATCTTGATTCTATTATTTCTGTTATGTGATAGGATGAGTTTGCAACAGAAATTACTTAGATTAACTGTAACTTCTTTTTTTCTTGGTAATCTTTTTGTCTGTACCTGTTTATTAAGGATAAGTATATTTTAGAAACTACCAACTTGATAGAAAAAAGAGCACATGAAAATCAAATTGACAAAGCAGAAATTTCACATCAGGAAGCCCTAGCAGAAAATGAGGAATCGTACAGTGCTGATAAGGAGTTAAGTCTGAAACCTTGGGAAGAAAGATATGAAAAACTGTGGATTGAAAAGGAGAAAAGGGAATTGAAAACAAATTTTAAAAACATTACAGCAGAGCTGAAGCAGTTGTTTGGTGAAAATGAAACTGGGAAAACTGCTTCCCATGTGAAAGAAATACCAGAAGATGGCTTTGGTGAAAAACTGAAGAGTTCTCGCATTATTTCCTCTCCTGTGACAGAATCAAGTAGTAAGTTAGAAAGCAAAGGTGAATTTGGAGATATTAAACTTATGCTAGATGGAAAAGTACCCCAAATGAAAATTGTAATTCCGAGTCTTGGTGTCCTTCCTGATGAAAATAGCTTAAAGGCAAATGTGGAAGATACCCGGAATAGAGATGAAGAAGATGGCACTAACAATATGGATAACAGAAAGGTGTCTCTGGCAAAAGGAGAGAAAAAGAGAATGCCTGCTATGGAAACAGAAGAGAATGATAATGCAAGTAGTGAAAATGCAGAGGAAGGTTCTGCTTACTCCCTGAGTCATAGCTTAAAATCAAGTATGTTGGGTGAGATTTCTGATACTCTTCCTAAAATAAGAGCTGTTTCTACAAGTGATGAAAATGCAGTTTTTGTAACAGAAAGGAAACTTGAAAAATACTCTGGATTTAATGATGATGTTCCCAGGGACTGCCTTATCAACAATAATAATATGGGAGAAACAGAAATTGAAAGTCTTTTTGCAAATGCTCAGCAATCTTATGGCATTCTGGAAAGGAATCTTGATGAAGAACTAAAACAAGATATGGAAAGATTTAAGAGTAAGGTAGGAATGCTGCAAATAGTATTCCTGGCTTTGGAGAAAGAGAAGGTACAGCTGCAAAAAGAGGTAGTTCACCTGCTACTCCTTATTCTTTAGGCTTTCTCTATATCAATGGTCCTGTTCACTTTAGCTATTCATCATTAAGTGAAGATGCTTTGTGCCAATTGGTTGTGGTTTTAATGGCAATACGATGCTTATGAATAAAGAGAGCAGCAGAGAGTTGCCCTTTTCACCCTTTTACCCCTTTTTGGAAAACACAGAATGCGTTATTTTTCCAGTTTAACAGTAGGTGGCACTCAATTCCAGTGTAAGTAGTTATCATTTAATTGACATAAAAAGAACTGCACACAATTAAATCAGTTCTGATTCTGACACAGAGAATGAAAATAGCTTCTGAACAGGGTCTTGACCAATCTTTTCATTTGCTATGATTTCTGCATGATGTGTCTTCATTGCCCTTCAGTAAAATTCCCGTTTGCTGTGAAACTATTTCTGCTTGTGGGTTTGGAATCTTCTCCCCTGCCACACTACCCATTCCCTATGGAGGAAGCAGTAACTGAGCACACTTCCACTTGATTTTTTTTTCTGTTTTTACAACTATAACATTGTGCAGTCCTTCTAACTCTTTAATCCATCAGTAATGCTTTCACTTCTTTGTTGTTCATGTTTTAAGATACACAATTGTTTTCTTTCTAAGGACTATACTTCTATCATAGAATCATGGGTGAATTCGAAGTACTTTCAGTGGCAATACATTTTGTAATGTAATTTTGTGAAAATACTTCTCTATATTATTTCTTTTTTCATTTTATGCTCTTTCGGAGGTAAACACTGAATTATTCAATCTTGGATATTGTGTTTCTCTTTTCTGGAAATACTGAGAAATACATGAAACTTGCCTTTCTTTTTGTAGGTTGAGAAGGAAAAAAGCAAACAAAGATGTTTGAAAATGCAGAAGGTGGCAAAACAGGAAGATGTTGCTGAATTAAGTACACCGCCAGGCAACATTACTAATAGGGAAATGAAAGAAAAGGTTACTCTAAGAAAGAATGACTGTCTGAAAATGGAGAATGAAAACAGTACAGAAGAAAAGGACAAAAAGAATTTTTCACCTGAGGAGAGGTCAAAATTGATTAAAATGCCACTGAAAGGGTAAACTGAAATACGATCCCTAATGCTTATTTTCAGCATTACTCAAGTATCTGTTAGGTTTTCTAATACTGTACTAGTTGAAGTACTGTCCTTAGTACTGAAAGCCATACTGAGTAGGCCACTGCATTACAAACATTCAAGAAAAATAGTTTAAAAAAAACTTTGAAACCTAAGCACATAATGAAGGTTCAAATTTATTGCCTGCTTTAAAAAAAAAATTAAATGAAAAAAAAGAGAAACCACATTCCTGTGAATTTCCTTATAATGTTGAGGCAAAATGAGTCTTCAAAATGAGAGTCAAACACTGAAAAAAACAGTTATTTTTGTAGGAAACAACTATCCAGAAAAGCCAAGTAGGAACTTGCAGTTTATTTTGCTGTCTCCCTTTTCCAGGTGATTTTAAGTGATCTGCATGCAGGTGGTGTTTTCAATAATTTCGGGTGCTCTTTATCAGGAAAAGGGAAAAGATGATATTACCAAACCAATCTCAAAAATTTGAAGGAAGCACAGATATTTTTAGGTAATACTAAGCAGGAGTATTTTCCTGTCTGTGCTTCAAAAGAATCTCTGCTCTTGATACTTCTTTTAATAGGGATATAAGATATATTTCAGCTTTCCTGAATCTAGTTCGGGTTGTACATTTCTGCCTCATTCCTTTGGGAAGGTTTTTTAAATACTTTTAAATACTTACAATCTTTAGGGTTAAGTCTGTGTTTTATTGGAGATATTTTTCTGTCTCAGTTGTCTCTGGGCATCATCTTAAGTATGGCTGTTTCACAGAAATATTTTCTGTAAAATTACTCAACTGGTGGGGTTTTTTTCTTTCTGTTTAATGCAGTGAATTTGCCCTGAATCCCAAAGTTGCAAAGAAGAATAAAAGACAGACTTTGAAGCAGACAGCTAATCAGCAGATGGGCTCTTCCAGTGGGAATCATTTTCAAACACTGGATGATAGCACTTTCAGTGAAACATCTCAAGATGAAGAAAGGTACTGAATATAAGAAGTGTTATAAATAAAACTTACTTAATGATAAAAATTGACCTAAAGCTGAAGGAAGTTTTTTGTAAACATGATATGTACAATGGTTCTTGTTCTTTTATGTGACAACATGACCTGAAGCCTTTTGTGTTCCAAAACACTTATCTTTTGCTCAGAGTGCTTAGAACATCCTAGCCAAGTTAATTGTAAGGTCGGTGGGCACAAATGTGAATAATTACCTGAGTGTGTGCGTACATAAACATAGAAATATTTTATATTTTTAAAAAGGGAGAGGAGAGACTTATAAAAAAGTGAAATTGCTGTTTCATTGCAGGCATCTTAGGGTTTATTTTTTGTTTTGTTGTTTTTTCTTCAGTTGTATGTCCTCCTGACTTCTTACCTACCTCAAACTTAGTTGTATAGGAGGCAAAATGAGAGACAGAAGTTGCTGACAAGCACTATTCAGCAATAGCTAAAACAGTGGCGTGTTGTCCACACTGTTTTGGTCAGGTATCTAACACACAGCATTGTGTGGGCTGCTATGAAGAAAATTAACCCCATCCCGAGTACACTAGAGAATCCAAAATTATGGTCATTTGACCTGTAAGAAAAAAGAGTCTCAATACTGAGGAGAGCTAAACCTCTGGTATTAAACAGGGAATGCACATAACTGTGTCTGTCTGTGTATCTGTAGCTGTACAATTCCTTTCACTTTGAGTGAAGTGCAGAGAACAGTTTTTTCAAGTATTTGCTTAATATCTTGTGGAAAAAAATAGTCTTCCAATAGCAACAATGATAGACAAATTTTTTTTCCAGTATTCAACTACATCTAACAAAATTTTTATATTAAATTTTACTTTAGTTCCCTTCTGAAATTAGGTTTTCAGAGCAACTTTGATATTGTTCATAATGCAAGATAAACCTGCCAGAACTGAAATACATTTCTATTTTCCAGACCTGCAGCAAAAACAGGAAGTGAAAAGAACAAGGTACTGTAAATTAGTTTCTTAATAAATAGTTTTATCAGCTTTTAATCACTTAGATGGGATCAACCAGATGCACAAATTGCTGCTAGTATACCTTTATCATATTTGAGCTAAGTTTATGAACTGTGAATGAGAGAATGAGTCATGCATGCATTTGTAAGGATCTGCAGTACTATATAGCTGTATACAGAAAATACTGTTTGTAGGTCGGCATGGATGTAACTGATGACCTTGATTTAACTCACTCATCTGACACAGCTTCAGAGGATGTCGCGTTACCAACATCCACGTACAAAGAGGCTGTGCTGCTGTTAGAGCAGCTTAGCGTGGATCATACAGGTATGTTGAAAGTCACTTTTTCTTCAGATGTTACATGTTTCTCTTTTAAAACATGGTTTCTTTGCATGCCCTCGTAGATATTTTAATTTCATATTGCTGTCTAATATTTCTTTATGGGTAGAGAACTGTCTCAAAGGATTTGAAATTATGTCACCTTAACCTGAGATGTCTGCCTGCATTGTCAGTACACTTGCTTTACTTTATCATCGGTTCTCTGTCTAGTCAGAGCTGAAGAAGCAGATTCTTGCAAAGTATAGTTGAGCTTCTCCTAATACATTCACTACCTGGGAAGACAATGCCATTATTTGAAACATCCCTCTCTTCCTTCTTCTTTCCCCAGCTTTAAATGCTGAGCATGATGCCATAGGATCTGGGGTATCTTTTTGGTCAGTTGTGGTCAGCTGTCCTGGCTGTGTCCCCTCCCAACAACTTGTGCACCCCCAGCCTCCTCGCTGACTGGGTGGTAGGAGAAGCAGAAAAACCTTGGCTCTGTGTAAGCCCTGCTCAGCAATAAGAAAACAATCTCTGTATTATCGACACTGTGTTCAGCATGTATCCAGAACACAGCCCCATCCCACTGTGAAGAAAATTAACTCTGTCCCAGCCTAAACCGGCATACCCCACAAATAGTGCAGCAAAATAATGGCTTTACTTAAGCACACACACCCACACCCCCGCATATATAAATAAATTGTCATAAGAAGAATTAACCTTGGCTAAGGGCCAAACTTCTGTGCAGCTGCTCTCTCACTGCCTCTCCTCAATAGGACAAAATAGGATGAAAAAGCCAGAAGAGCAATACAAAGGCAGGACTGTCAGTTACCAGTTACTGTCGCAAAACAGACTCCACTTGGGAAAACTTAATTTGTTACAGTTTAAAATAAATTTGGACCGTGAGAAACAAAGCCAAAAAAATTAAAGATTCCTTCCACCTCATTCTTCACTGACTTTCACTGTTGTTTGCGTTGTTCCCCCCTTTTCCTTTACCTGTGTGGTGGTTTTGCCCTCTCCTAAATATATTTTTCCCTGAGGTGCCACCAGGATGACTGAGAGGCTCAACTGTGCCTTGCAGTGGGTCCGTTGGAACTGTCTCTGCCTGGCACAAGGCAACCCCTGGCCTCTTCTCACAGAGACCTCTGCAGTACCTGCAGTCTTCCCACTACCAAACCTTTACCACTTATGCCTAATTAAATAATTTACACATTAGAAAGTATTCGTGCATATGTGCAGCTTTATCTTTCTATCTCAAAATAGGTTCTGCTATTTTATTGAAAATTCAAAACATACTTCTTAAATATGAACAAATAATAGAACATGAAAAAAATCGATATACAGCTGTCTGTAAAGAAGTAAGAAAATTGGAAAGTGAAAAGGAAGAATCACAGTTAATAGCAGAAGAGACTCAAGATTTAAAATCTATATTGGCTCATCAAGAAGTGGAATGGAAAAGTGATATCCAAAGCCTTAAGTATGTATCCTTGTGTCCTGAAAACGTTATCTCATCAGTGTTAATGTGCCAGAAGGTGCTGATGATGCATATGGTAGGATAAGAAGTTTATAGTCTTTTGAGTTTGGGTTTTTTTTAATCTCTTGGGCAAGTTATGCTATAACTGACATAATGTCAGGGGGAAAAAAAGCCTGAATATTAACTCCATCTAAAATCTTCTGCAAGTTGTTTTCAGGGTTTTTTTGAACAACAAGAGAAGAGAACAAGAGAGTTTGTATGGGAAAATGAAATTTATAAGAGAGAGGATTTATATAAATTTTGTATGTTAGTGTCTTTGCAGCTTCTGTTGGTGTATAATATTAGGAATTCAGGTAAGTCCACAGAGTGCAACAGGAGATTGAAGGAAGTGATTATCCACCCTTACTCAGCACTTGCTGAACTGCGTCTAGAGCCCTGGGTCCAATTTTTGGCCTTCTAGTACAAGAGGGATCTTAATTGATATATGTGCATTCAGCAGAGAGCTACCAAGCTGGTCAGGGAGCAGGAACAGCAGCCCTGTGAGGAGAGGCTGATGGAACTGAGCTTTGAGGCATTGCACTTTCTGGTATGTGGAAGACAAAGCCAGTCCTAGGTTTGCCTGGATTTGACTCCAGCAGTTTGTCAGGGTTTAAGCCCAGATGGCAACCAAGCCCCACTCAGCCACTCACTCCCCCACCAGTGGGATCAGCAAGAGAATCAGAAGGGTATAAGTGAGGAAACTCATGGGTTGAGATATAGACAGTTTAATAGGGAAAGCAAAAGCCATGCACACAAGCAAAGCAAAACAAGGAATCCCTTCATTGCTTCCTATGGGCAGGCAGGTGTTCAGCAATCCCCAGGAAAGCGGAGATCCATCACACATAGTGACTTGGGAAGACAAACACCATCACTCTGAATATACCCCTGCTTCTTCCTTCTTCTACCTGCTGTATATGCTGATGCCATACAGTATGGGATATCCCAGCCAAAGCCAACACATTCTCAAATATGTATCAATTACAAATAACTAATATTTTTGTTCTAAATAAATTATCAAAGCGATGTTAACTTTACAATTGTAAAAGCTGTATTTTTTCTTTTGTGAAATTACCCTAAAATATGTAAAGCTTTTTCCTTGCAATATAAACCATTGAAATACAAATGTTACTGTCAATCTTCTGAATAATTTATTAATGGCTGCTGATACTTGTTTTGCAGAATTTTTAAAGCAGATTTTCAATTACCAGCTCTTTCTTTATGTTATTTTTTTCCTTGTTGACTGTTGCAAGGGATATGAGAAAAACATACTAAAATTAATTGTGAAACACAAAACTGCTTTTTTGTTTGGATACTGATGGTGGACGCACCATGGACCATTTCTTCCCATGTTGGTGTTTGTTGCTGATTGTTTCAGTTAATAAAGAAGTTGATATCCCCTAAGGCTTTCAGTATGAATTACCTTCAAAATTAAATTGCTGATGTTTTTCCCAGATGTAGATCCATCAAGGTTCAAAACTACTTTTAATCTCATTAAATTTAAACCCTGTGCATTTCTAAATATATTTTTGAACACTGACCTCATTCTGGAGTAAATAGAAACTACTTGCTCTTTCTGTGGTCAGCAGCTGTTTTAGACTTAGAAAAGGCTTGTTATAAAATTGTTGGGTCTGTCAGAGAGATAAGTAATGTGCTGCTTCATCAGCATGACTTGCAATCACTGAATCCATAACATGCAGGCAATTCTCAGCATATTAAGAAAAGGTATATTAATCATATTAATCAAAGTTTTATGATGCTTCGATCTGAAAAGACAACAAACTCCTTTTGAATGAAGTGTCTCTAATGTGAAGATGACTTCTTTAAAAATTACAGAAATTTGCGTACTATTGTATATTTACCTATGTAAACTTACTTACAAAGGATAAAACACTCCGTGGTTTATTTCCATATCTTATCAAACTGATACCATGGATAATGGAATGAAGTTAGAATTCTTAAAAAAGTTAAAAATTATAGTAAAAATATAAAGTCTGACAATATTTAACATTTTTATGGTTTGTCTCTACAAATTCATCATGTGGAATATCTACTTTTTATATCAATTCTTTAGTTTCTCAACTGCTCTGTTAAATCCCAGATTTACTTTGAAACAAGAAGAGGAAAAGAGGGTCAGAGTAGAAGCACTCTATGAGAAAACAAGAGAAAAACTCAGAAGGCAAGAAGAGCAATATTGTAAAGAGATGGAGGAGAAACGGCAACTTGAGTTACAATCAAGAAATTTAGAAATGGAGTTAATGACACTGAGAAAGCTCTTGAAACAGGTATATTAAATAATCAGTTAAACATTTGTCTTCTTATTTCCTGCTTCTTTTTTATTGGTGTTGTGTTTCAATATGCCTAAAGAAGGAGGTACTTAGTTCATGGACAAGGCATTGGGTAACTGTTGCCAAATTTTGAGAACAGTTGGTTTCCAAGAAGTCTATTCTTTTTTTTTCTCATTTGTATTTCAGGTACAGCCAAACTTTGAATTATTTTTCTAAATTCCTACCAAACATTCTGTATTTCTTCTTAATTTTTCAGAAGAAAATGAAAATTTATAGATGGATTATTATAACTGTGGGGAAGCAAAAATACTTACAAAAATAAAATGGAGAATGGGAAGATATTGCTAGCTCTGATTTTTCTCAAGCAGCAAATAGTTTAACTGTATTACTGTAGGTCGAAGAAGAGCGTGATGAAACACAGAGACAGCTTTCTCAGGAAAAGAGTGCCAGAGCCCTGCAGGAAGGCATTTTGAACAACCACCTTTGGAGACAAAAGGAACTAGAAGAAGAGACAAGAAGAACTATAGGAAAAAATTCAGATGTAAGCAGACTTTTCCCCTAATTAATTAAATTTCATCATGTTCATTCTCAAGTCATAATATTATATAAATTTTTCTGCTGCTTGATTGATTATTTACAGTTTCCCAGTGTAACTTAACTTTGTAAATACGTCTTCCATTTTCCCTTATGTCTTTAAAAGTTCTGGAAAGCAGCATCAGTCCTGTAGGTACTTTAATTGCATGTGCGAGTAGAAAACTACCAGAAAGCACTATTTACACCATTTTTTAACTGTCATGTTTTTCTTTTCCCAGACATTTTATCATCACTTTTTAAGATTTCTAGCAGTGAAACACATAGCTACCTACATTCAGGTTGACCAGGAAGAAAGCTGTTTGACATTCACTCTCTGTTCCCATTATTTGTTTTTTTAATTACTTACTCCTTATCAAACTTAGTTACTTTAAGTGTGCCTTTCTCTTCCACCTCCCCATACCAAAATTTTATGAAGGAAGATAAGCAATGAATTAAACTCTCTGTACTAGTTAGAATAATTTAAGGAGAAAAAATAGTCCTGAACACTGTCTTAAAATCTGAATTTACTAAGCAGGTGGAGTTCTTGGAAGAATTACTTGTTCTTGGCTGTGCTGCCCAATTAACGTAGGATGGATGTGTTTATGTGGGAAAAAAGTTATGTAATAAACAAGCAATATACAAGACTCTTGCATTCCAGGGATGGTTCAGTTGTATAGCTAACTTTCAGTAATGCTAAAGAAAAAGTGTTAAAAAGATACTGAAGAAGGAAAACACCCTCTTTAGCCTTGTTTTTACCAGATTGGTAACACAGGTAAATTAAACTTAAAGGGAATATTTCAGAGGCATGAATACACATATCATTTTAGAACCTTTATACCTGAAGGTATACTTGAGGTATTTTAAATAATTTTATTTAATTGCTGATTTAAGCTAAAAAAAATCATTGTATATTTGGGATGTTTATTTATGGGTATGTTACACTTCTCATTCTGTGCATGCATTGTACATGTCCATGGGTTCATAGAGTGGCTTATATATTTCCTGAAATTTTACTCTTATCTTTGAAGTCATGCTTCACAATTAGAAATGTTAAAATGCAGTTCAATGCTGAAGTGTTTCTGTAGTTTTATTTCCCAGCTGGCTATTTATTCATGTTCCCTGTCATTCAGGAATCCGACACTGAGAGAGAAAAGGATCTGTTGTACAAAAATCAGTTACTGCAAGATGAGATTGCTGTGCTAAGACTAGAACTTGATCAAATAAGACTTAGGCACCAGGAGGAAGAAGGAAAATATTTAGAGGAAAATGAGACCTTGAAAGAAAAAAATGAAGATCTCAAAAAGGAACTTAAACTGAATGAAGAAGCCTTAACACAAACAGTTTTTCAGTACAATGGACAGCTGAACTTACTAAAGACAGAATCTGCAATGCTAACTTCCAAACTTGAGCAAACAAAAGAAAGCAAAGACAGACTAGAGACAGAAATTGAATCATTTCGTTCCCGCCTGAACACTACTGTTCAAGAACTTGAACGTCATCAGTCATCCAAAAGTGATGTCGAGCGCACGTTTCAGAGAGAACGTGATGAATGGCTTCGCTTGCAAGACAAGCTGCATCACGACCTCTCTGATGTGCGAGAAACCAATAAGAGCTTGTCTCAGCAGCTGAGTAAAGCTGAAAGCAAAGCTAATGGTCTAGAAAATGAACTTCACCAGTTGAAACAAATGCTCAGAGAAAAAATATTGCTTTTAGAAATGACACAAAAAGAATTAAGTCAAGCCCAGTGTCAGGCAAAGGAATACGATCATGCTCGACAACTTGAGAAAGATCAAGTAAGCAAACTTACAATAAAGCAGGAATCCATGCAGGAGCGATTGGCCCAGCTCCAGAGTGAAAACCTTTTGCTCCGTCAGCAACTGGAAGATGTGCAGAACAAGGGGATCATCAAAGAAAAAGTAGTGAATGATGTACAGGATCGGTTTAATGATATTTTCAACAAACTCAGAGCTGATACTGAAAAGCAAGTTTACCTGGTGGAAGAGAGAAACAAGGAATTAAATGCCAAGTGTACCGATTTAAGAGAACAAGTCTTCAAATATGAGACTGACAAAATAGAGAGAGAGGTAAAATCGAGGCTTCGAAGGAACAAGTTTGTCAGTTCTTGAAATTAATTTGTGTTTCTAAAGTGTACCAGGTATAAGCTATATGCGTGGGTCCAGATAATGCTGATTTGTTCCAGTTTGTTGTGTTTCTCTTGAAATTGTGGAAGGTTTTGGCAAATGGGATCTGAGCAGAAAACAGAAAAAAGGTATCCAAATCTAAGCTTTGATCAAAAAAGGTGATTTTTCTCTAGAAATTTTTCATCTTTTCCTTAATCCATTTTTTGTCCTATAGAATGGTTTTATATATTTGATGGGTTTTATAAGGATTGCACTGATGACACAAATAAGAGTGGTATAAAAGGAAGAACCATCCAATATATGAGAGTTGAGAAATGAAGATGCAGACAAGTGAAGTGATATGGAATCGATTTATATTAAGTTCAGAGGAAAAAACCTCTTCTCCGTAAATTGCTGTCAAAATTGAAGAGTATTATAGTGTTCAGGTGTTAATTTATGTATGTTCTGAGGGTTCTAAGGGGTCTGGCTGGAGAATGCATTATTATATGTGTTCCTAGGAGTAGGTAGAGTGTTCTTTATTGATAGAGTGTTCTACCAATTCCAGGTAGAGCAATGACTTAAAAATTGGCTTGCCCATTTTTTTTAATCTCCCTTACTTTCTGGAAAATGGGAACTAATCCCATTCAGTATTTAGACACACTGGTATAAGGTTTGTCTCCCTTAATGAGTTGAATAGTGACTTAAAATTACATTTCCTTCTTCCTAATAAATCCAGGATCTCTGAGGGAGGTTAATATCTGCATGTGTAAGATAACTACTTCATTCTTCATTTGTCAGTTACGTTAAGGTGCGTGTCGGGAGAGAACTCCAGCAATACTGTCCGTCATTTTAATCGGTGAATTGCTGTGTATTCTTAGTACCAAATTAACAGGTTCCTTTTGAAGATACTATGTTTTGGTAAACCTAATATGTCAGTATGAAGGCAGTTGTTATTCTAAACTCAGTAAGACAACTGTAAGAGAATGGGATTCAACATAAAGTATATCTCAAAAGAGCTTTCAGATATATGTATTCATTTAATTATATTTTTAAAAGGGAGAAATAGAACAAAGAAAGATATGAAGTCCTGCCTTTGGTCATCAGAGTAGTATCTGCAGTCAAACTGTGGCTCTTGCATTACAACAGATTTCTTTGGATTATGTTACACGATTGCAGTGTATGCTTGTACCTGGTTTCAAGAAGAATAGTACTTGAACTTTTAATATGTGTTAGGAAACATGAACAGCTGATGAGAGTTTGGAGGAGCTCAGCTGAAAAAGATGTAGCAGTGATCATCTGTGCACATGCCTGCTGGTGGCAGGCAACATTTCATACCTTTGAGTTCAATCCAAAGACAGGTTCAATTGAGTAATCAAATAAGTCATAATATTTTTCATGTTCTTACCACTTTATTCATACTCATTTAACTGTTTCATTAGGGCATGATCAGACAGCTGCAGCAGGAGCTTGCTGATGCTCTTAAAAAGCAATCTATGTCAGAAGCTTCACTTGAAGTTACTACACGCTATCGCAGTGACCTGGAGGAAGACAAGCTGCGCTTGCAGAAGGAATTGGAAAAGGTTAAAACCAAGGTACACGATGTCTGTAATTATATTAATAAATCTGAGGGTGGCTATTGAAAGTAGGAGTGGATGTTTTCCTAAAAATCTAGGAAAAAAATCAGCAGGATAGATTTCATGATGTGTGATTCAATTGCACTGTTCTATAAACTTTGTGTCCATGTCTTTGCAATGAGGACATTATGTCCTTACTTGAACGGAAATTTGTATTTGCTAAGGTGCTTTGCACAATAAATTTATGTGTTTATAGCTTATAGTCACTATAGGAGAAGAATGAACTTTTTAATTCATATTTTCACAGAGGAGCAATCAAGAGGGTACAAAGAGCATCCTAAGTCACTGAAAGGGTCAGAGGCACAGTGTTGGTGCTTAGAACTGTGCTGTAGGAAAGCAGTGGAGGGGTGGGAGAGGCTGCTGTAAGAGGACAAAGGAATAGAGCTTGTGTTCATTGGGTAGTAGAAGTGAAGCTTTGAAGGTACTTGAATTGATTCCAGTTCTTTGAGCAGAGGGTATGCACACATACATGCAGCACCTGAGTTCTTCAGCAGCAGCTGGCTCCTCTATGTAAAAGCTCACCTGACAACTGTGGATTCTTACCGTGATTTTACAGCTGCGGGAGGAGGAAGAAAAGCATCTTCAGTCTGAGCATTGCGTTCGTGACTTGAAGACTGCCTTGGATGATAAGGAAAGAGAAGCAATAACTTCTTCCCAGAAACTGCAGGACCTCCTGTTGGCATCTTCCGAGACTAATACCACTCTAAAACAACTGGAAGAACACGTGCAACAGTAAGAGAGTAACCCAGTGAAGCGAGGTGTCTGTTGCTTTGGGGGATTGGGTGGAAACAACAGGATAGATAGCCTTGTTGCATCATTGTTGCTCTGGTGGATTTTCATAGTAAGATCTGTATTTGTTTTTAAGCCTTGAAATTGAAAACACCAGATTGGAAGCCACTGTCCAGCAACAAAGCAATAGGATTGAAGTCCTTCAGAGAGACCTGCAAGCCTCTGCCTCAGTAAGCTGGTCATAAATTTCCCTTTTTGTGACTTCTGAGCCTAGTTACCTATTTCTGTGGGGAAACTTTAAGATGAGGTTTTGGTGGAGAGCCTAGGGGAACTCATATGCTGCATTCTCCTGAATAGAGGTTGCTCAGAAAGCAACCTGTGCCACTCCCCAGCTTCCTGGTTTTGTGTTTTCACATGAGACTATAGCAAGTCAAACTTAACACTCCAAAAGATAAGGATTTGCAAGTAATACACTGGTGTAACTATTTCCGCTTTATACGTATCATACATCAGATGCTGCTTCAGTTACTTGTTGCAGTGTGTTTCATTTAAGGTATTCATCAAGTTGTGGAAATTCCGCAGGGTATATTGATGCCAAGGCCTTTGTGCCAGAGGCCTGGCTGGCATCATAAAACTGGAACAAAAATTATACTTCCCAGAGCTTTTTCTGTGCAGAATTGCTTTTCCTTTGGCCACTTGCTGCGTGTGTGTTTTCATGAAACAGTGAAGAGGAATTCCTGTGGTACTTGCAGAACTGAGTGTGAGCCCTGGAATTTCTCACTGCTTCTACGCAGTTGTTAATTTTAGGTCTGATAAAGTGCTTACATCTGTGGCCTGTATGAAGCGATTTTTTTTTCGTATTGTAATCAGTGAACTAGGGTTCTTGTTACAGCTGTAGTCTTCAATTAGAGCTGAAGAATTTTTGAGAAACACTACATGTGAAAGTTGAACTTTCTGATGTACTGATACTGTCAAGAGAAGTAGAAAGGCATTTACAATACTCATTGTTCCCCTTTAGTTAACAGGACGTGATTTTCAAGTGTACGGGGGGATGAGAAAAGCTACTCCTGCCCATTTTCACTGAAGATCCTTAATATCTGCCATGGTCTTGTCTCTCTCTCCCTGATACAAACGGCAGAGGTGATGATTGCTAACAGTATGACAGTGGCATCAAACTAAGGCCATTTTGATCATTGGTGCTGAGTGTAAATAATAATAAAGAAGTGAAGAGGTTTATGTAGTATTTATTTTTGGTAGTGAGGTGTAAACTTCAATCTAGAAAGTCATAGTGTGGCTTCTTGCTTCCTGTAATGCTTCTGTAGGTTCACAACCGCCTGGAAGACTTGATAACTAGCTTACGGACATCACAGGCAGCTGCAGAGGACCACCACAAGCAGGTAGATGACTTGCTTCTGTCAATGACTGTTCTGGTCTTTGAATTTTTATGTGTAGGTAATTAATGAAAAGATTGGGTGGGCTGTGTAGGCACACAACTGTCAAATACCTGTCTGGTTTTAGGGCAAGGCACTGTCAAGGGAAAAGGCTGTAAATTTCCTTGTTTCCCTGCTGCTGTGTTTTGCATCTGTGTTGCCGTGTGCAAGATACTTGTGTTCATCAGCGTGATTCATCTGATGAATTCTTTTCCCCATCCCACCTGCAGGGAGTGAGCAAGTGGCTGTATGATGCTTAGCTATCTACTAGGGCTAAACCATAGGAGATGATGGCGACGGTGGATGTTGTGGACAATGGGGAGATCTATGGCTGAAAGCTGAGAGAGGAGACTGGAGTTGGGAGATGCACATTATCTTTGCAACTTTGTTAGAGCCTTGAGGCCATGTTAGTTTCTGTCACAAGACCCAGTGTTTCACCTTGTCTGTAAGGACACTTGAGAAAGTCATACATACTAACAATTATTTTATCTAAGACTTTGTGCTGAGGTTTTTGTGACTTTGTGTAGCCAGCAGACATCTCTTGGTTTCTTCTTTTTTTCCTTTTTTTTTTCCTTAAAAAATACCACTGAAGGTATCTTGTCATCTTCCGGTCTTTATACTTTAACTGAATCACCAAGTTCTGTTCCACTCAAATGTATCTGTTAGGCAAATCTTTGTCCCTTTAGGCAGAACCAAAAATAACCTTAAAAACATTTTCTTGCTCTCAGGAGATGTGCAGCTGTTACAGAAGCCGTGAGGATAGGGTATTTTCTGTGGTGAGCACTAGAGATAGTGGGCACATATTAGAAAGTATGTGGCATGAACTCTGGAGAATCCTTGGAAGAAAGCTGCAGGGTGATTTTGTGTGTGTATGCATGTCTTGTTATTCCCTAAAGATGAAACCTTGTCTTGTCACTCCTAGAGCATTCATTCTTTCTATCAGTTTCAGTTTCTCAGTTATGTTTCCTGAGCTGTGTTTTACACTCCACGTTAAGCTTAACCATAGACCTTGCAGAGCTTAGGCCAGTTTCCATTTAAGTTACTGCTTTCTATTGCGCTGTTTTCTTTCCAGTCACCTTAGTTTCTTCTTCTGCCACTGTTGCTTTTACAGGTGGAAAAGCAGAATGCACTGGCTCTGACATCAAAGGATTTGCAGAGCATGTGGGAAGAGCAGTTTAAGTCAAGATCCAACCTCGAGGAGCGTGTTGCTCAGCTTGACAGGGAAAAGGCAGAGCTCTTTGAACAGGTAAGCCCACAAAATTCTCTAGAGACCTAGCCAGTACCTGGGAGAACCATGTTAATCCTTCTGTTGAGTTCTTACATAAACAGCTTTTTTTATTATCCCTGCCATTCAAGCTCTGAGTATCTTGTGATTTTGGGATCATCCAGCTGTGTATTTTTGTGTAAATTCTGGAGTGGTTCTGTTGGAAGAGTTCCCAGTATGGTTTGCTATTAGTTGAGCACATCAAGTAGGGCTGCAATTCTCCAGTGTTTCTTGGATTCCTTCTGGTCATCTTCAAACCCCTTGGTTTCTGGGCAGCGTTGAAGTGCTTCATTTTTCCAGTGCAATCCATGGAGGAACAGCAGCATGTTTTCAGGCTAGTGGATGCTTAAAAGCCTTGCAGAAAAACATACTGAAGGAATTCTGGGCAAATGAACTAATGCTTGGGAAAAAGAAAGGCTGACAGTTTCAAAGGTGTGCAGTCTTTGCCTTTTCTCCTTTTCTGTAGAGGAATAATGGAAGTACAAAGCAACAAGTACATAAGTAAATATGCACAAAGTAGAGATGGAGGTAACAGCGGAGGGAAATAAAACACTAAAGAATTCCAAGAGATCAAATTCCTCTGCTTCCTGGTCATTAAAGATCACATGAAAGCCTTAGATTTATCTGTATTCTCCCATGATGAGCATACCTACATAATCCCTGCTATGAGTAGAGAACTGCCCAAAGTATTCTGTAGCATCTTTTCCACATTTTTTGCTTGAAAGAGAAGGTGACCTTTGCTTCAGTGAAGGCATTTGTTTTTGTTGTTCAGTATCAGCCTGTTTGATGTGAAACCTAAAGTGCTTAACTGTTCTCAGGAATTCTGTCCCTTGGCACTCTGTGGAACTTGGCTAAGATGCAGATGTACTGCAGCCTCTCTGTGGAGAGTGCTAGAGGCACGTATTGCTCCTCAATATTGCTTTTAGCTCTGTGTGCATCATGTATCTTTTCTATTTTGAAAGTGTGAGAGTGAAAGAAAGAAAGTGAAGAAACTGGTCGAATTGAAACGCCCAGTTGAAATGCGCCTGGACCAAGAAATGAAAAGAAACTTAGAACTGCAGAAAGACTTCAAGAGGTATGGCTTTTTGATATGGTGAAGAGGTATCCCAGAGTAGAAATCCAGTTTTATTGAACTTTATTGTAAAAATAGGTGTACGTAACTCTGTGGGCAACTTCAAGCCTTGTGTTAGTTCCTGCAAGGCACTTCTTTCTATGAGCCTATAGTTTTCTATACTTGCCAGAGGAATTGCCAATGCAGGTTGCCCTGGAGTTCTCCTGGGGAGGAGATCTTTTATTCATCTTTTCAGCTGAACTTTGGATGCTTTAGGTAATTTATGAGGAATAATGTTTTTTCTCAGCAATTCCTGGTGGTGTCAAGCATGTTAAAGATGAAGAAAGCCATGTCTCCACTGATTACATGTGAGTATATGGAAAAGGCTCCTGTGTTTCATGGTTTTCTTAACTAATTTGCTGTGCAGGTTGAAGAGACTTCTGAGTAGAGCTACGAAGAAACTAAGGGTGTATGAAGAAAGAGAAATTGAGTCCCAGCTTAACTTGCAGGGAGAAATGAAGAACAGATATTCTGAAATGGTCAGTGAAGTTGGTAGATTAAGACCAAAGGTGAGCTCTACATAGTTTGTTGTTTTTTTTTGATTGTGGTGTTATTTCTTTTGAAACCTGGGAGATGCTTTCGGTATATTTTTTGTCATGTTGATAATTTTTATTTTCCTTGGCTGTATTTTGGATTTGATGGGCTTTTCTTAATGCTCCTTCTGCTGTTACAGTAGTAGATGACTATAATACGGAGGTAGTTATCACTATGGGTAAAGATGCAAATGTAAGGGCAAAGCAGTAGGTGTAAGGGTTCATGGAGGCCAGGCTGTCCTGCAGAGGAAGGGCAAACCAAGAGTGGCAGCCAGCCTGGCAGGGTGCATGACCTCACCGGCCAGGGAGCCCTCCCACAGGCCCTCAGCAAGAAGAGCAGAACAGGTTCACTTGACTTTTCTCAACAGTGTTGTTGCTGCCCAGGGCACAATGAGGACAGGTGCCTCCCAGGGGAAAATCTGTAACTGATTGCTCACGGGTAGCTCTTTCAGCCCATCTTGTCACAGGGACTCAGAAGGACTGTTCCCAGCAGTGCTTTTGAGGCTGCTCTGCCTGTGCAGTAGTGGCATGTAACCTTTTATTTCCTTCTCCGCTCCTTACTCAGATTCGTTGCTAAAGTGGCCATCTTTCAGAGCTACACTTGGGTTTGGAAGGCATCACTGTAGAATCACTTACTGCCTTTGCAGTGATTCCTTTTGAGTCCAGAAGAGCTGAGAAAGGATGGGAACCTGAGGAATCCTATGACAAATGATGTAAAAACTGTTCTGGTTGGAAAAGAAGAGCCTGGTTGTACTTAGTTTCTAGTACTGAGCCAGCAGTCCAAATGGCCACCCCCATTAGAGATTTTCATAGAATTCACTGCCTTTAGATCACTCTTAAGTTTCTTTTTTTTTTCTTCTTCTGTGTACAGGTTGGTGAACTTTCCCAGCAGCTGGAAAGGGAAACTAAAAAATGCATGCAGCTGGAAGCCAAAAATCAGGATTTGCAAGAAGAGCTATCCACCCTGCGTGGGAAGTGTGAAAACCTGGAGAAGAGCAAATGCCAGCTGAAAGAAGAGCTGGCAAAACTCCAACATCATTCGGAGACTAACCTGGTAGATCGCAGCCAAATAGAACAACATAAAAGGGAGGTGGAAGAACGAGCTGGACAAGAAATAAGACAAAAACTACAAGAAGTCAATCTGTTTTTGCAAGTAAGTGAATTTCTTACAAGTGTCCGTAGGCAATATGTAGACTGGTTTTATGGTCATCAGTTTTAGTGGTTTACTTTTTGTGCCTTTTTCTGTGTGTTAGCGCTGTACTTCTGCCTTTCCTGAAGGCAGTGGGAGAAGGCAATATGGTTGGGCAGGAGGGCTGTCATGGGTGTATAATGTGCTGGCAGGTCCCTGAATCAAAAGCCTACCCAAGGCAGATTCCCACTTTGCAGTGCTTGGGGGTATCTCTGTCCGCTGGCCTGGTTCTCGCTGCTCATCCTTCAATGGGTTTTGCAACTGCCAGCTGTCATGGCCAGACCTACAGGTGCTGCTTTGTCCTTGTAGGGGAGGAAGGTGCTCAGAAAAGGAGTCACTGAAGTTGTGGAGGTGGGAGATCCTCCTGTTGTCTTTGAGGAATCCTTTTCCATATGCTCTGTCCTACAGAGAGAGTGTCCTTTCATTAGTAGCTTTGTATAATAGTAGTTCCAGGGCTCTACTTTCATTGCTGCTGGTAGTGAGGAGGCACAGCTGCCTCTCTGAGTAAAGCCTTGAAATTGGGTACATGCAATTTTCTGCTGGAGAGAGTTCTCTTTTGCTTGTGGTGATTGAAGGTGCACTGTCTCCTTCAGGCACAGGCAGCCTCCCAGGACAGATTAGAACAAATCAGAGCCAGTCATCATGCTTCACTAAGAAACCAGCTAAAAGACAGAATTAGAGATCTTGAATGTGAACTGGACAGGATAAAAAATACCCAACAAGACAGTACTTTTCAAAAAGAATCCACCCAGGCAGAAGTGGAAAAATACAGAGAGCTGTATCTGGAGGAAGTGAAAACCAGAAAAGGCCTAGCCAAGAAACTGGAAAGGTAAGTCCATGCTTTTCTGGACTGGTAATAACAGACTCCTTTTTCCTCGTGCATTTTCCTTCTAAAATCCCTTTTTTACATCTCGCCAGCATTGATGTGTGAAAGCAGAACAGGGCATATTTGTGGGGAAAGTCCCTTAAGACCCCTTCCCTTCATCAGACCTGTCTTCCTTTCTCTTTAAGAGTTCCAGCAGGAACACCACAGTAGCGCCATTATGGCATTATTGGTGTCTTTTTCGAGTTGATGTTGTTCTAGCAGGCAGTCTTTTTGCCAATCTCTAATCTCCTCATCCTGTGTGGGACAGAAAAGATGGATCTTGTGCCCTTTACTGTTTGAATAAGGAGAGAAGCCTCTCGGAGAACAGAGTTGGATTCTGTGCATCAAAAATAAGAACGCTCTTTCTTGGCTTCTGTTTTGGCAGAGGGTCTGAGGTTTGAGCTTTCCTTGAGAAGGCCAGGGTAGGCCAGCGTTCTTATGGAGGTGACACTTGCTGCTCCTTGCACTTAGTGTGATTTCTTAGAAACAGGCCCTCTGAACGAGCTCAGATCAAAGGATGTGCTTGTTTTGGACACTCTTAATGCCCCTGGCTTTTAGAAGTCGAGTAGTAGTCAAGGATGTGGAGGGTAACTTTGCAAAAGCCTTACTGCCAAAGATGACTCTCTGTGTGCTTCTGAATGTTTTAGAGCTAATGAGAGACTTGCAGAGGCCAACACCAAGCTCCTTCGGGAGCGCCATAGAAGCAAATCTTTAATCACAAGCAGCATTGTCAGCGGACATCTGGCTGCAAGTCCACTTCTGTATTCAACTGGCCTGGGACATCTTGGGAACAGTTTGGGACTGAACAGAAGTCTCAGTCTTGGAGGAAACTTCCTAAGCCCAACAGAAAACACATTATCACCAAGAAACAGAGTTGAAGCCTATGTGGCCAAGGTGAGCATTTTGAAGTGCTGTTCTTGACTACTGCTGAGGAGAATCTGTATGCAAGGTTATCCTTTTTAGCCTAAAGTTCGAATCCATTTATTGTTCCATGACATACTCTCTAATATGCCAGAGCAACTGCTAATCCTCAGAACTGTACACAGCTATATGTGGTAAGGCCGAAGACTTTTGGTCATCAGGTTTGTACAAATTTTCCAGGGTAGTCAAAGGCCAAAAAATATTGAAATCAAAGCAATGAACTGTGTAACTACATTCTTTTACAAGACAAACTGTGGTAAAGAGCACTGTGGGGCATGAACCCCACACCTAAGTTCTACACTAAATTTACATGTATGGTATGTGTGACCTATTTCAAGTGGCTAATGTCACCATGAGTGCCAAATGCCAGCAGACATCTGTGAGACCCCATTTTCTTCATCATTGATCTTTGTTCTAGTAGTTTCTTCACTGAACCTTGCTTTAATATGTTACTATGGATAGGAGGCATTTGTTCCTGTAGTTCCTGCTACGTCTTACTACATGAAACAGCAGAACTACCTACTCCTTGGGAAGTCTTCACAGCCTTCTAATTGTGCAGCAATGCTGCAACCTCTGCAATAGCACTGGTCCAAGTATGCCCTGTAATCAGCAGTCAGTGGGATAGCGCATCCCTTCCAGAATGCAGAGCATTATACCAGGAGACGGGGAAACCACACACCAGTAGTTGTAATCAGTGGGACAGCCACGTAGCATGGGACTGAGGCATGGCCAAGCTTCTCTGTTGAGTTAGTGTGTTTAGTTGTTGGATGAATGTGAGAAGCATTTGTTCACTTTGAAGTCCATCTCAGTTCACTGGTCCCCTCACCTCCATTGGAAAGAACCCATTTCAACAAGGTGTCTACATACAGCACCTGGTTGAAGACAAAAACACCAAGGAGATGAAAAGGGGCCAAGCAGCGTAGGTAATGCGTAGCAGCGGCAGTTACAGACAGGAACTTTTCTGTACCGCTGTGAACGCGTTTTTGAGGGCAGAGGCGTGGACAGGTATTACAGAAAGAACACGTGAGGTAATTAGTGCTGTACCATCTGCAGGGTTTATTCTGCAGGCAAGCACTAGAAAGGAAGCAAACTTCAGGGACCCAATGCAAAAGGGAGAAAAGGAGAAGACCAGGAGGGGCAGGGAGCACGGAACAAGTGAGGGAAAGAAAGGACAGAGAGATGGCAGCAAGATGTTAAAAGAAGGAAAAGGCAAAGGAGGAAACCATTCCTGTTCGAGGAAAAAAGCTGCCCTACTTGAAAAGAGTTGACAGCTGTGTCTTTTTTGAAAAAGAACAGGGAAAACAGATAGTGAAGGGAAGGACAGTGGGAGTACCCAGTGCTTCCTAAAACTGAATTACAGCAACAGTCTTCAGCTCGCCCTTTCCATTGTGATTTTCCAGAAGAAAACTCTGGGCATCTCAAAGTTTTGTCAGTATTAAGACAGAAACCTTCATTGCTTTCCTGGCTTCCTTGAAGTATGTTACAGAAATTAAATATTTCTACAGGTTATTTCATGGCTCATTGTTTTATCCAGTTGCTAATTTATGCAGATGTGTAGTTCAAAGCGCTATATAGGCTGCTTCAACGCTTTGCAACAACTGCTTCCCAGATCTACTTGTGGAAAACAGTTGAGTTGATTCCAAGAAAAGAATGCACTAGATCTGAGAATGGTGATCTGTTCTCACTCTGTTCTCACTCAGTGTCCTGACTGCAACAGCACCCATACAGTTTTTTTTCAGGCCACGTCTGTCTCACAGCCTTGAGCATACTCTCAAGGAAGTTGATGAACAACTACATATGACATTTCCCCACCCTTCAATGACTGATGTCTGGAGGGGTTTTGTTTCTTAGTTTGGGGGCTTGCTTCGATCCCAACCTGACCTTCCCTTTCTGGGTCAAAAACAGAAGGAACTGTTAGTGGTCCATGTACCACAATGTAAGTCCGTACTGTGGCCTTAGTCCATAGCCCAAGGCAAGGAATGCGTGTTCCAAGAAGATTTTTGGACTGGAGGCCTGTTGTTACATTTAAGAACCATCAAGCTTAAATCCTAACTTCTGTGCCAAAGGCTGGGGAAAATGAATGTGGTTGTCATGACACAGAGAAGAATAGTGAACTCTGCTGGCTGCAGCCAGTGTGAATTGGTGGATTGATGAAACCAGTTTCCCTACATAAGATGAGAAAGGGAATGTCTGCTTCCTGTTCTCTCTCTCAATTTCTTTTCTTTTTCTAGTTCCATTTTCCACCTGCCCTCTTGTATTTTAGTGGTCCTTGTATTGCTAGCTTTTTTTGCTTGCCTTGTGTACGTGTAGGCCATGTTTCTTATTTCCCACTGAAGACCTTTGAACTTCAGGCTGGTTTTCTTTCTTTTTCAGCTCCTTAATCAAAATCTTCTCTTTCTTCTCTTTGCAGCCAGATACGTGACAAGGTTTGTAGCCAGTACTGTTTAACCTTGGGTAGTACTGGAAATATTTTGTCTATTTATGCTGTTAGGTTCTGATTAAAACTTACTGATGCATTCACCTTTGCCTAAAGCTGGAAACGGTTTGCACTTGTTAGTTTGAGAGAGTGACTGCTGCCGAGTACTTTTGTGGTTTCTGCGTTTGTAATGTTATGGCCTCTGTGGTACTTCACCCTCCATAAGATGACACTGGATGCTTGGATTTCATCTATTATAATGGAATTTCTTTAAACTAGAAGAGTAGGCTCTTTACCCTCCTTGCCTGTTCTGCTATTTAGAAAGTTCTGGATAGTACCAGCAGTTATATCTGGAGTACCAGTACTGCTCTGAAGTTGAGTTCCTAGACTCTGAGTATCATCTCCTGGAGTCTTACAGGATCCAACTTACTCTGTGCTCAAGAAGCTCCTGTGGGTAAGTAGCAAGTCGGCACCGCTTCCTGAAGCAGAATTATTGAGATGGTGACTGCTGCAAGGGAACCCAGTATGGTACTGCCTGAAGAGCTGTGCAGTGAGAAGTGCCTGCTCAGGAGGTTTGGGCTCATCAGCTGTGATGCCTTCTCCAGAGGAGCGGGAGAACAGTGGAGACACATTATAGTCCTCAAAGGTGTATTTTCATTCAAAGGCCTCTTCATTCCCTTTTCAGAAATCCATGTGTTGACTTGACTTCCACCCATTTCTCTTTCCTCAGGTGGGGATGAGAAGTACAGAAAGGTTAATCGAATATATAAGAGTCAAAGAAGAGCTTTTTCTTCTCTTGATTCATCCACACATGTTGCAGAGGGTCCTGTGGAGCTTCTGGTCATTCTGAGGGCTTCATAAACCAGGGAAAGTGGTTTCTTCTAACTCCTCCAGTACTACTGCTTTACTTTGGATTAGTCCTGGGTTTAGGTCGTCTTTTGGTCTAGGCATTAGTTTTCCTGCTTTTTTCTGTTACCTGTGTCTCATTTCATGTGCTGGGGGGGGGGTGAGTGCCTTTTACCCAGGATTTTGCTGTTGCTTGAACCTGCTTGAGAAAAATTAGAGGTTTGGGGATTTGGGGGGGAGGACCTTTTCCATTGTTCTTTCAACTCTGTGCTCCCCTCTTCTATCTGCAAAGGCAAAGGCTATTCCAATGAAGTACCACTGGGTGGTGGTTCTCCTGTAGGAGAACCAAATGAACAACAACAAAAAAATCCTTGTGTTAAAATGAAAGTTCCTCTATTTTGATTTTTCCCATCCCTCTTCTTCTGTTACTTGGCATCACCGAGGAGATTTTTGCTCCAATTTCTTTACTCCCCCCACCAGGTCATTAGTATGCCCAGAGAACATCCCCCCGAACTTTCTCCACTCCAGTAAAGAAACAGTCACAGCTCTCTCAGCCTCTCAACATAGCTCATGTGGTCGACAGCCTTCAGCATCTTCATGGCCATCGTAGGCCTGGAAGCTGCTTGGTATCTATTTTGGAATTCACTTCTGTGTGTAACAGACTTGACAGAAACAATGTAGGAGTCACAAGTATCATCAAATGTGAACGGTAGCATAGAGCACCTGGTCTATGACTCTTCAAAGATCTGATTTCTTCTTAGGAAGACTTTGAAATCAGAATGATTAGTGAGAATAACTTAGTTATCCCCTAGAATAACCACCTTTAGGGGAGACAGGATTAAGTTCTCCTGTCTAGTGATCTGGGCTGACTTTTGTTGTGTAATAAAACCCGCTTGCTATGAGGAAGCTCTAGCTGTTGGGTTTTTTTCTTAGTACAGATTTTGCAAGAAAAACTGGTGTCTCTATATTTTTATATATGGGTGTCATGGTATTTGCAGTAACAATAAAGAAAAGTCTTGGCCTGACCTGCAGGAGCTCTTTCCATTTTTCATCTTAAGATGAAGAAAAGAAGAATACTGGCACATGCTTTTTCCTATACAATGATATATGTCGACCCTGCAGCAGCTGCTGTTGCACCTCTTCCCTTTGGAAGCTGCAGAAGCCAGCGTCAACTGAAATGCTCCCTGTGGATGGCACTTGTGCATATCTCAACATTTAGCTGACGGTCTGCACATGTATTGGATGATCAACTTTAGCTATATCCTCATTGCAATAACTCCACTGTGCTTTCTTGATATTTTTCAGTTGCCCAGTTATAACCCAGCTAGTGAGTTACAGCTTGTTTTGCACTACTATTACCATTCATGGCTCAGCAATGAGAATGCTACAGCCTGGCTGACTCAGAGTTTCTCTTCACTAAAAATCAACCCCCCAACCAAGATGTCTCTATTTGGAATTATATTATTGTGGAATTATATTATTGTGACATTATCTGTGGAGGTTAAGAATGTTTTAGGAGTTTTAACAGTCATATTTAGGTAATAGTACCAAAACTCTGTATTAACTGTAAATCTTAACTCTGTATGTTCTGTTTAATTCTAGGTACGACAGGAACTGGATGAAAAAATCACTAGAGACCTTCAACAAGGTAATCTGTCATTATGTTAGGAGGGTTTTTAAGGAAAAAGGTGACTATTTCTAGCTTGACAGCTCTCAAGCCATTTTTTTCAAGTTCCTGTGATAAGTAGGTTTTTGGTTTTTTTTCTGCTAGCCTTCCAGTTGAGACTTGAATGTGAAAACTTCCTGCTTACCAAAATGTTGCGTACAATGTTATGCAGTTGCCTGGAAAAAGCCAAGCGCAAAGAAACCCTTGGCTTAAGCTGAAGTTGCCCTTCACTAGAGTTCATCTCAAGCACAAACAGCAAAGCAGCCACGAGATAAGATTTTTATAAGCTTCAGCCATCACTTCCCCTCCCATGCACACCGATGGCATTCAGCACTAAACCGCACCATACCCATTCTTTGCTGTTGGTTCCTGATTTTTGCTATGATTCTGTGATTCATGGCTTGTCTTGGTAGCTTAGGTGGTGCAGTCTTTTTTGGAATAAGCAAGAAGATCAGTGACAAAAAAGATAATCTGTCTTTAGGAAAAGAGTATTCAGTATTTTTTCAGCAAATATCAGTTCAGTGCTTGCCGTACGTAGCATAAAACATGCTGTAGAATTTGAGGCCAGGTGTCCAAAGAGGAAATGCACCTGTTCCATGGGAATTCTTCCTCCAGAGTTACTGCTTTGCAGTGTCTGGTGCTGTGTAGTAGTAGTGTGCCAATAAATCACTGGTTTGAACATAAAAGGAAAGCAGAGACTTCGGGGGGGGGGGGGGCTGTTTAGCACGTTTGTGAGTCATTTGTGGATTGCCTGAAGGTATTCAGTGTGTAGCCTCCAGAATGTCTTCCACTTGCTTTAGAAATGCTGTTGATGGATAAGCAATTGTGGAAAAAATGGGTTTCTTCCTTTGCACCTAGCCCTTCCGTTGTTATGTTCCCTTGGAAATTTTAAAGTCTCTGTCTGGATTGCAGTCTCTTCTGTTGCCTGTCATGTTCTTGCCTTGCCTTATTTTGCCCTGTCTGCTATAAAAGTAATGCCATGAATCTTGTGTCTTTTCTCTCCAGCTACTGCTGAACTTGAAAGGGGATCTGCTGGATCTTCAAAAAATCTTCAAGTGGACCAGGATCCCCTTTGCAGAGCAATAGAGGAGTACCGTGATGTTTTAACCAAAAATTACCTGATTTGAACGAAATGCTATGAAAGGCTCTGGAAATCATTTGGTTTTCATAGTGCATCTGTGGTTTCCCATCCCTCAGTTCAGATGTGAAAACATGTTTCTTGCAGTTGGAATATAAACTCATAAACTGTATTCAATGGATGTCAAGCACATTGCACTTACCTGTTGGTTTATTGATCCATAGGTGGTTTCTTTTGCACTCACAATAAGAACCACATCCATTTTTTTCTGACTCGCAGATTGACTGATCTTGACTCTTGAGGTTGACAAAATCATCAAATTTATTTCTTATTATGGTCAATGCATTAGCATTTGCTTTGTTCTGTTAAATCATTTTAGTCAATGTGTTTGGAATGTTTCCAGTGTTATTTTAATGTTTAGGACATTATTTGATGTGCTTTCACCCTGCTGCTTCAGTCCTGATGCAGTGACTGTTTCTGCTGATAAAGTTTTACAGGTGTTCAAGCTGTAGAAAAGGGTACTTTACATTGTCATCACTTTATGCAATGTAGGTTTAAAATGACCGAGTATGTAGTAGTACTAAGAGTTGTTATATGGTCTTTTTGGTTTGTTTGTTTTGTATCACAGAATGGGTGAGTTTGGAAGGAACCTCTGGAGGTCATCAGGTCCAGCCCCCCTGCTGAAGGAGGACCACCTAGAGGCAGTTGCCCACATCTGAATTGGCTTTTGAATACCTCCAAGGAGGGAGACTCCAGAGGCTCCACGGGCAGCCTGTGATAGAGCTC
Organism: Pipra filicauda; assembly: GCF_003945595.2. Classification (NCBI taxonomy): domain Eukaryota; kingdom Metazoa; phylum Chordata; class Aves; order Passeriformes; family Pipridae; genus Pipra; species Pipra filicauda. The sequence goes on from NW_024103585.1 coordinate 4,257,253, forward strand.
AGTCACGCACACAGTACACTTGAATACCATGAGAGGCAATGGGCACAAACTCAGTACCTTTTCACAGTATTGGTGTTGATTTCTGTATTAAAAATTGCTGCAGTTTCAGACATTTGCAGCTCTTGCATCAAAACCTATGGTGCACCCAAAACATTTCTAATCGGAGGGAAAAAAATGAATGTTAGTGCATCAACTTTAAGTTTCCTCAGTACTCTCCAGAACTTCTGTGATAGGATAGGCAGTCTTTTTGTTGCTGCTAACAGCTGATGATACGGTGTCTGTAGCCCAGCTGTTAGCCCAGATGTGGTGGGACATTGTGTCAACCTTACAAGCAACTTTACTTATTTCAGGGAACTACCAGTTGTTAATGAAGATCTGAGTTGTCATTTCCCATCCTGAAAAGTCACCAGCAATCCGAAGAGTATAGAACAAAGTCCCAGTTCTGGAAAAGATGTATGTAAGAATGATTGTACTGAGATGAAGAAGACTGGAAAAATTTGGGGGAGTTTACTAATTCAAGGATTTAACAGTCAGCGAGGAAAGCATTAAATGCTGCTGTGACATTCTTCCTTTTTATATGAATACAATTTTGTGAAGCTAATACACTGTGTATAATTCAACTTGATATTTAATAAACTTTGCAATCCAGGACATGCCTTTTGTTTTATTGTTCCCCTTCTTGACATTGCTTTTACACCCCTTCTCTGCCCATAGAACTCTCCAGAGCTCTCCTCTGCTCCCTTCAGCTCTGCTCACAGCTGCATCTTCAGCCTGTCCCAGAGGCCAGGCAAATGTGTCCCCTTCCTCCTTGAAGTCTTGAAGCACAGTCGTGTTAAGATCATGGCCTACAGGTGAGCTATTGCTACTAATCAGCTGCCAGACTCTTCCAGTGCTTTAGAGCCATCCTCTTTGTGTTCTCCCTCTGGGGAGAAGGTAGTGGGTGAGCTTCTGGTAGCCATAAAACACAGGCAAATCCCTGTTTGTAGCCCTCAAAGATAAAAGGAAATTTCTTCAGCCTGCTTGCGGTGCATTGTAGCGTCTCTCCCCTGAGAAAGCTGGTGCAGAACCTCTGGGCCTTCACTTTGTGTTGTCATTGGGACAAACTGGGACAAGACGTGTTTGAAAGTTTCTTCCTGCCTGCTGTGTGCTGCCCATTGGCTGCTGGAGCAGCAGAGCAGAAATTCACTGTTGGCATCTGGCAAAGCAGCAGGTGACAGCAATTACAAGGGGGTGGGGAGGAGAGGCTAAAGAGAAATCCAGTCCATTCCTTCACTTTAAAGTCCATCTCCAGTGTCACAGCGAGGACACTCGATGATCTCAGAGAAGCCAGGGCAATCAGGGAAGCCTCCTGAGGCCTGGAAGCCAGGAAATACCTGTCTGGTCTTCAAGAAGGGCAAGACAGAGGAGCTGGGGAACTACAGGCCAGTCAGCCTCATCTCACTGCCTGGGAAGCTGATGGAGCACATTCTCCTGGGTGTATCATATCCCCTACCATGCACCAGCTGCTGGAAAAGTTGAGCGGTGCAACGGACTGCTGAAAACCACCCTGAAGGCACTGTGTGGGGAGAATCTCAAACACTGGGAGCTGCATTTAGCAAAGGCCACCTGGTTGGTCAACACCCGAGGCTCCATCAATCGAGCTGGCCCTGCCCAATCAGAACTTTTGCATGCTGTAGATGGAGATAAGGTCCCCGTGGTACATATGAGAGGAATGTTAGGGAAGACTGTATGGATTAGTCCCACCTCAAGCAAAGGCAAACCCATCCGAGGGATTGTTTTTGCTCAAGGACCTGGTTCCACCTGGTGGGTAATGCAAAAAGATGGGGAGACACGTTGTGTACCACAAGGGGACCTAATTTTGAGTGAGAATGGTCTGTAATGTTTCATTGTATATATATATATATATATATATATGTATATAGTTTTAAAGGGGGTTAATTTGGGCATGACATGGATGGCATAGAATAAGGGGTGGATAATGTCCTAGTTAGGACAACTGAGACCAGTTCATCAGGGTATGGGTGTAACCCAAAACTGGGTATTCTATAGCCTTCCATGCCATTTCCCAGAAACTGTTATCAATGAACCATTTACACCATCTGCCCATAGAGCCTGACTCCTCAGGCTATAAACTAGGTGTTAAGAGGCCTGTGAGATAGGAGGATGCTCCTGTCCTCACACCCTTTATGGAACTCCCCGCCCTGAGGGAAGTGCTGAGCATTCCTGCCTGAACTGCAGGATATATAATCTTGGAGTCTTGGAACATTTTTAACCACTCTGTGGGATCCAGAGAAGGACTGCGGCTCATCGCTCTCAAACAGACGTGGACCACCACCCTATACTGGACTCCAATCACCACTTTGACCAGACTGCAACAGCTCTCCCCCCAGCATCTCACTGCAATCACCACTTTTGACTAGACTGCAACAGCTCTCCCACCAGCAGGTTCTTCCCCTCTCCCTTTACTTTGGACTCAAGCGGGGCCCAAGGAACACCACGTTGTTCATGCCCCAGGGTACTGGGTTATACATTTGGGTTGTGTGGGTTAAGACCAATTGTTTGTTTGTATGATTGTACTTACTGTATTATTTTAGTAAATTGTTATTCTGACTTATAATCTCTCCTTTGAGTTGAGTTCATTTCCCCTGCTGGTTAAC